>NW_021604719.1:1226239-1233032 GCF_004785775.1 Grammomys surdaster
TCTCTCTCTCTCTCTCTCTCTCTCTCTCTCTCTCTCTCTCTCTCTCTGTGTGTGTGTGTGTGTGTGTGTCTGTCTGTCTGTCTGTCTGTCTCTGTTTCTGTCTCTGTCTCTCCTGGATTTTACTATCCGAAATTTAACTCTTACTGGAAGAGAGAGATCTTGATAAGCTTGGTAAACAAAGGTGGATAGGAATGTCTACAGTTTTAAACAAAACCTCCCACTACTATTCTTATTCCTTGCCCCCATTAAGTATCCCTTGCCTTCCTCCTCCTTTTCCTTGTCCTCTTCCCCTCCTTCTCCCTGACCTTCTTCCCTCCATTCTTCACTAGATTCCTGCAACTTTTTTTTAACCACTTGGTGATCATGTGTTATGTACATGTGCTGTTTCAAATCCCAAGAGTTGATTAAACCTGTTGAGTCAAGATTATATGTAGGAGGACAAGCTCAGTAGGAACTGTGGTGTGTTCCTGAGGTCAGACTGCTTTGACAGTCCAGGCCCAGGAATGTATAATAACCAACTAATTGACTCAAGCTGTTGCTCTCAACAGAACCATACAACAAACAATTCTTCTGCTACACTACCCCTTCAGTCATCTTCTTCTTTCTTAAAATAAAGCCTTTGGGATGAATTTGAAGAAAAAAGGCTTCCTTGGCTATTCCAGGAATATGAAAAGCAAGACAACCATCAATTCAGGCTGCCTCTGTGTCTGGCCAAGAAAGCAGTGGAATTAGCGTGATGTTTTCCACAGAAGGATTCAGAATGCTTTTCCTTGGATACACAGCAGGATTTGGCTTTAAGTATCTCAGGAAACTGTGAGACACAGACACTTGGACACATAGAAATAGAGACTTGGTGTAAGTCCCAAAGAAACTGAATTTTGGGCTCCAAACTTACCACACCCCAAAACTTTAGTCAATGGTTACTGTAGTCTCGTTGCTGGGACTGAAAGTTTGTCTTCATCCTTGGCTCCTCTCCAACAGTTGTGTTTCAACGCTTCATGTCAATCTTTCAGCAGATCTGGTCAGTGTTTGCCTTTGAATACACCCAGACTAGGATTCTTCTCTCTTTGTGAAGTCATCACCTGCTCCATCAGTTTACAGGAACAACCCTCGGCAGAGCTCTTCAGCATCTCTCACTATTAACGCACTCCCATAAAGCTCACACAGTGTTTACCTCGTGCTTACTGTAGACTGTCTCTTTTCTAGATGATACAGTTAAAGAGGTGAATGGCAACACTGCCATTTACAGAGTTCACTTCCCACTTTCAATCAGAAGTATACTACCTGTCATTGCTAGTCCCAGTCTCTGGCTTATCCTCCTCCCTAGTACGGTTTAGCATGTGACATAATAATGTTATGCTTGCCACTGTTGCTGAGAAATAGCTCTCTTCGCCTCAAGAGAATGTAGACTCACTGAGAGCAAGAAATGTGTCAATGTTGTTCATTAAATGGCTCAAACTGGTCCCTGATCATTGAAATTTCTAAGAACTTGTGAATGTAAGAATTTTACATACTTTAAGAAGGACTATGTATCGCTGGGCAGTGGTGGTGCACGCCTTTAATCCCAGCACTTGGGAGGCAGAGGCAGGTGGATTTCTGAGTTCGAGGCCAGCCTGGTCTACAGAGTGAGTTCCAGGACAGCCAGGGCTACACAGAGAAACCCTGTCTCGAAAAAACCAAAAAAAAAAAAAAATGACTATATATGTGGAATAACTTTCCTGCAACTATTCCAATAGAAGGAATCTAGATTTTAAAGTATTAGCTTTGATTCTCTGTGGCTTATATTAGGGTTTCCTGATTTCAAAATTCAATTCAAGAATGTGTAGAATCATTTTACAAACATGGTGGAATCCTAAAATTCCAAGGCAACATATAGTCTGAAGCATAGCTGAATAGAGTACATCTTGTCCTTGAGCACCGATTAAGAGGCCATAGCTTTGAAAAAAGCTTACATCAAAGCTTATGGAGAAGATCAAGGGTTTGGTTGTGTGGTTTAAATAAAATGTCACCTATAGAATCCTGCATTTAAATGCTAAATCCTCAGCTGGTGGTGATATTTAGGGAGGCTTGGGAGGAATGGCCTTGTTGGAGGAAGTTTGTCATTGGAGGTGGGCCCAAATATATTTTTCCTATAAAAATTGCTTTGGCCATTGCATTTTATTACATCAATAGAAAAATTAAGCATTGCTTTAATTAGGAATATTTAAGAGTTTTGATATTAGATCCCAAGAAGAAAGCATGGGACCAGAAGATCGTATTGCTTGAGACCTGGACTTGGAAGATTGGGCCGTAGGACAGCGTGCTGATTTCCTGTTTCTATGATCTTCACCAGTTCACTTCTACTTTTTGAACCTTGATTTCCATGGTGGTTTGAATACAAATGCCTCCCATCAACTCATAGATTTGATTGCCTGGTGCACAGTGAGTGGAACTGTTTGGGTAGGATTAGGAGGCACAGCCATGTTGGAGGAGGTGTGTCACTGATAATGAGCTCTGAGGCTTCAAAATTCCAGGCCAGGTGCAGTGTCTTTCTCTGCCTGCTGACTGTGGAAAGGATACAAAGTTCTTAGATATTTCTCCAGCACCATGCCCTTATGCTCCCCACCATAATGATATGGCTAACCTTTTGAAACTGTAAGTCTCCAATTAAATGCTTTCTTTTATAAGAGTTGCCTTTAATCATGGTGCTTCTTCATGGCAATAAAGCCATAACCAAGACAATTTCCTTTTCCTTAAATTGAAGATTGTATCACCTAGCTGACAGTTAAGTGGTTTTGTGATGACTTATCTATAATTCAACCATTATTTAATGAATTTCAGTCATGATTCCTTGGTAAGAGGAATACAAATATCGAAACAAACCAGATAAAAATCACTTCTTTCATGAAGCTTGCATTTTAAGGAGGTGAGTCAAGAATATAGCATTTATATAGTATTTAAAATAGTTGCTAGAAGAATCTGACATGGGCCAAGGACAAGGAAATGGACTGCTTGGCAGAAATATGACATTGGCCAAGGACAAAGAAGTGGGCTTCAGGCGGGAATCTGACATTAGGCTAGAACAAACATGTAATTTCAGGCAGGAATCTAAGTCTTAGACTATAACAAGGAAGTAGGCTTCAGACATGAAGATGACTCTGGGCTAGAATAGGGAGGTTGGGTCGGATATTTTGGTCATTGGATTGTTCACAGAATTTTGTTTATTGCCTTCTTGCTTTTTGACTACTTGTGTTTATTGTCTTGCTTGTTCCTTGACTATTTGCATCTATTGTATTGCTAGTCCCTCAACCTAGAACTGACCTTAATACTTGCATGTAATTAAAGTGGTATAAAAGTAAAAAGGGGGGGAGGATGAGATAGGGGATTTCTAGGGAGGGAAATGGAGAAAGGGAATGGCATATAAAATGTAAATAAATAAGATATCTAATAAAAAATAAAATAGTTACCGGTACATTGGAGATGCATGACATTTGGAAGTGGAAGAGGAAATTATTTAAATTCATTCAGAGTTTGGAGAGAAGTTTACATATATGGGTCAGCGGAGGTGCTATGAGATGCTAGCTTGTACCTAAATAACAAAGGAACAGAGAAATACAGTCTCATATTGGGTGCCTTTTAAAGTTAAACCATCAATACTTGCTGGTAGATGTGACCGGGTTATGAGAAAGGATTACACTTAATATTTTTCCCGTTTGAGCAATTCAGTGAAGGTGAAGATGCTGTTGGGGTTCAGAAAACTAGGTCCCAATGATGAATGCTTTGATGGGTCAAGATATTTCAGGCCCGATCTCCAAATAGAAGCCTTCCTTTGCTTCTTCCCTGTTGGCAAGGCTTGAAAAACTTTCTGCAAAGTTCCCTGTCGGCCGGGCCAGCTAGTTTTTCCAAAGGAACAAGTATTACCTCATTCTCCTGACTGAGATTTTATTAACCAAAGATGAAACTCTTATGCTAGGAAGAAACGCTGAAGTCTGTCGTTATGCCCGGATGTTCTTGCTGCACACCCACCTGTTTCAGTCCCAGTAGACATCCGCCATCTACTTTTCACATCATACAGACTTGTCCTTAGCCATCATTATGTTCCCCCCTCCCACCCCATTTAGTTCTCCTAAAATTATTCACTAGTCACCTAAAAATGCTCTGCAATCCCTGTTCTCTGTATCTCCTGTAGAATCAGGGTACACAAGTATCTGAATCACACAGAGCTGGTACATAATTGCCTCACGACCGCCTCTGTGCACAACATGAATGTGCACATCTCTTTTCCAATTAGCCTGTCAGTTTAGTCCTGTGAACCTCAGTGGGCAAAGCAATGTAAAGCAAAGCAAACTTTCCTTCATGTCTAGTCTAATCAAACAGATAAAATTAGCACTGGAAACTGGTGGAAAGAATGAGAGTAGGAGGGGAAAGTCAGAAATGTGTCTGTGAGCATTGCTATTAAATGTCCAAGTGAAAGGCTGAGAAGGTGAGTGAACAGAGATGGCTCAGTGGTTTAGAGCGCTATCTGCTCTTCCAGAGGTCCTGAGTTCAATTCCCAGCAACCACATGTTGACTCACAATCCTCTATAAAGGAATCTGATGCCCTCTTCTGGTATGCAAGTATACATGTAATATTTATATACATACAAACATACATACATACATACATACATACATACATACAATAAAATAAGTAAATCTTAATAAAAAGAATCTTAGGCATTTTTTAAAGCAACAGTGTTCGAGGAGGTGAACCAATAAGTGTGTGTGAGAGAGTAAAGCCACTGTAAGGGTGTGATGTTCTGCATGTCCTGCATGTCACAGAAAACAGATGTGCTCACTTTTAAAGGAAAGCTAAGACATGGTAAATAGAAAATAAACTTCTCATTGGGAGAAAACACTTTTAAGATTACACTGACTTTGACCAGAATAACTACTTTGACCACAGCAACTCCAACATGATCATTTTACAGTCACCCTACAGTGTTATGTGGGGCAGCATGTGTGGGCATGCACACATGAGATGTGTGTGTGTGTGTGTGTGTGTTATAGGTAATGATATAATAAGTTATTGAATGATTGTGTTGGTTAATTTACTGAAGAAACAGCCTAAAATGTGCACGGCTCTAGGTATAATTCCCAGCATTCCTTAAAAAGTTACTAAAGCAATATTTACTGTATACCAATATGTGACACAGCAGGATTTCTGTTGTTTTGGATAAAATCTCCCTAGAGCCTTTTCAGGAGAAAATAAAGGTAGGATATGAAGATATCTAATGCAGACAAGTATTTCAAAGGATTTACAGTAAGCAAAGAGAAGGAAATGGAGGAGTAGTTAGCACATCAAGCAGATGACATTCAGCCAAGAAGAATGTATTTATATTTCAAATGGCAGAATCAATAAAGAGGTAATAAAGAAATGAGAAATAGGTTCATAAAATTTTTGATCAGACCACACAGGTGACACCTAGTGTTCAAGTAGAAGGTTTGTCCTAAGCTAGGAAGCAGATGGCTCATCCATAGTTAGTGGGATACATGGTCTCAGAGAGAGGCAGCTAGGCAAATCTGAAGAGTTTGTTTACTGAAATTGTCTTGTGACATGTACTTGCTCTGCCATCCACTGAGACAGTCTACTAGAGGCAGTAGTGGAAGTAGGAGGAGAGTTGAGGAATGAAGGAGGAGGGAAAGGGTTAGTGTATAGCACAATGGAGTTTGTCTACAGCAGATCGTCATGCGTGTAGAGCCATTGTTCCATCAAATGGTGATTTTTTTTTTATTGGAAAGAGCAATCAAAAGCACTTTACACACTCTTGTTCTCAGATGTATAGTCCTAACCCCATATTATACTTACTGTGTGTCTCTCTCTCCAACACAGTATGAACGATGCAGACTGCTATACAACTTGAGCATCTGAATGGTACAATTTATTGATGACATGCTATAAATCTAGCTAACTGAGTAAGTACATTGGTGACTTTGGTAAGATATGTGAACTCTAGAGACAGAGATGTAGTTTCCAAAGCTTCTCTACCCAGTACCTCCAGAGTAGAGGATGGATCACTGCACTGAGCAACACTGTCTTTTTTACTTTGTGTGTGTGTGTTTTTTTAAAGACTGGTAAACCTCCACAGGTTTTAGAGACCACATATTTCATTCCTAAAAATTATCAAAACCCACTCGTTCAAAAAAAAAAAAAAGAGTTCTCCTTTGAATGGTGTGTCTAGAATAAGAACAGGCTCCATAGCATGATCTAGCTGCAATGTGAACATGGCCTGTTACTGTGGCAATGAGACCTAATGACTCCTATAGTATCAGGATGGTAGGAGATGCCGCTTAGAGGCTGTATACATTCTAGTAGGAGAATGGTAATTTATATTCTTCTGACTCTGTAACAGGAGAAATTTATCTTAATGGAAACTTAAATCCTTGGATCATATTAGACACTGGTAGAGACAGGACCTTTAGCAGAGACAGCAGACCATGAAGCCAGAAGCCCACCATGAATCAGGTTCTATCAGAGCAGAGACATCAAACAACTATTTAACCCCATCGTCAATTCATTATCAATGGAAGGATATCCACTGGGCATGAGGAGAGCTGAAAGGCACAAGTCAGCCAAATGAACAGGTCATACTTTCTCATGCCATCCATTGGTGTTCTTAAGCACCTTTCTGTCTACAGGCTCTAGTGTCCCTCATAATGAGAAAGTGGAAGAAGAAGACACATGGGTTTGTTTTATAAATAGGCCATCTTAGCATGGGGGTGTGTATACACACACACACACACACACACACACACACACACACACACACACACA
>NW_021604719.1:1233042-1241676 GCF_004785775.1 Grammomys surdaster
ACACACACACACACACACACACACACACACACACACACACACACACACATTTATGATCAGTGTTGTCTGGGACCTAGAAAGAATAAGAAAGAAAAATCAAAAGAATAAGGAACAGCCTTGGATATAAGCATATGTGTATGCCTATTTGGATGGGTACCAGGAGTGAAGGTCTATTATATGTTGGATGTTGTTATCTTCCAGAGAACATCCATTCAGAAAGAGCCACTAAATAGTAAGATAGACAAAGTGATTGTCACTTGACATTAGCCAGACTGGCATTAGTCACATCAGTGCTAGAATAGGAACATCAGTGGAATAGACACAGTGACAGGGCTAGAGAATCTGCATATAACCAGCACGCACACACTCATCAATACTAACCCAGTTACTGTTGCAATCAATGGTCATCTTGCCAGCAACAGAAAACAATACTGGTTGGATCCCAAATATGCCATCATCTGGCAAAGACACAAGAACCACTTCTTACAAGTTGAATACAACTGAAGATACAGTGATTCATCTTTATGGAAATAAACCTTTTTAAAATATGGAGTTGGTTTTCCTGTTCCTAGGGTATCACAGATACCACTACATTTCAGGAATGGCTTATGTACTGGCATGAAATCCCATGTAATATCACATCATTAGAAAGCATATGGATGGTAGTAAACGACTTGCAATAAAGGCCACATGGTCATGTGTTGTTTCCAATACCACAGGACTATATTATTCTGAAATAATGAATAAGAAAGACAAGGCAATAACTTCTTGGAAACAATGCACATTTGATATTAATGTCATTAAGTGATATTGAATCCATAAGGATGTTCAAAAATGTTTTTAGGAACCAAAACAGAAAGAAGATTTTGGTTACCTTTACTCCCAGAAGCCAACTGAAAGATGTATATTTCCTACTTTTGCAATTCTAGGTTATTAGTGTCTTTTCAGCAAAGGATATTTCCACCAGGGGGCAGAGCAAGGGTACTACTGAACTAAAAGTTGAAACCTCTACCTGTGTTTTGTGCCAAAAACATTAATACAAAAAAAAAAAAAAGCCAACATCATAATAGCACCCTTTTAGGAAGAGATGAGATTTCTGACTTCTGGTATACCCCAGGGGGCAAGATGATCACAAGTTGCCCAATTTTGATGGCACTATGGACAAGCAAGGCTCTAACTTCGCAAAGCATCTGATTCTTTGTTTGTTTGTTTGGTTGGTTGGTTGGTTGGTTGGTTGGTTGGTTTTTTTTTTTTTTTCGAGACAGGGTTTCTCTGTATAGTCCTGGCTGTCCTGAAACTCACTCTGTAGACCAGGCTGGCCTCGAACTCAGAAATCCGCCTGCCTCTGCCTCCCAAGTGCTGGGATTAAAGGCCTGCGCCACCACCAGCCGGCAAAGCATCTGATTCTTGACATCCAGTGAGACACTTGATCCAGCTAAGAGACAGGGGAACCTGGAATGGTTGGTAGAAGACAACAGTGGGCATCATTGTAGTCTAAGCCAAGCTGTGGCGGGGAAGCTAGGAGACCCTCCAGAGAGGAGACATCTAGAACCTGAAGTAGTTTCTTTCAGAATTTACACAATGAAGTAAGTATTGGAGGCTGGGAGAACGGCTCACTCAATAAAACACTTGCCTTGCCTGTTATATATAAAAGGCATTGAAGCTCCTTCTAGATCCTTCAGACTGAAAACATTCTACCAGAAGCAGCTCTCCACAGTCAGCTGTCAACCCTTTCTGGAAAGTGGTCTGTGTAAGTCATTTAAGACTTGCTCATCAAGGACAGCTTATTCCAAGGACTGACTAATATAAGCACAGCAGGGGCAGCTTCTCCACTCTATTCCAGTTTTAGGCCTACCTGTCTCTTCAGAGGAAGCTTTTAGTTAAGATGCATTAAGGCTCAACTTGTTCCTCAACCCAGTTGCTCTTCCCTTCCTTCCTCTGTCCTTCAACACAGGGTGACTCCAGGAAGACCTCTAATTAACTTCCTGAATATGCCTTTCAGAATCTGCTTCTTAGAAAATCTAACCAACTCCACAGCAGATTGACATCGAATGATTAAAGAGAATGACACATTTTTTTATTTAGCAGTATTTTGAAATTTATATATTTTATATTCATATTTCTTATTGATTTTTGTATTCTTTGGTGTAAGAGCTCTCTACACAGTCCAGGCTAGTCCCAAACATAACAATTCTCCTGCTTCAGCCTCCCAAGTACTGGGACAAGAGGTATGTTATACCACTCCTGGAGTATTTAGAGATGTAAAAAATGTAGAAACCTGGCAACTTTGAACTCACTGATAAATTAGCACCCATACACTAAGTGCCAACTCTCCCTGCCATCTGGTGTAGCATATCTTCAATTAACTGAAATTTCTGATGCTGGGTTTCTTTACAAAACTCTGGCTTCCATTTCTTTACACCACCTGCCTGGTTTGCTGTCATTTGAATTTCTGGCATCAGACCATTAGTAGACCCCATATTGTTCTATAGCAAATGCTCCTTTAAACTGAGGGGAGAAGCAAGTGGTTTGCATGGTGATGCCTCCTCCCCAGGACACCATACTCTACCCATGGGAGCCCTACATCCCAAGACTGAATCTCTGAAGAACGCTGTCTTTTATCAGCCTATTTCATAAGATGTGCAGGAGCTGCTGTGTGCTCCATTGAATGAATTCAAGAGAGCGAATGGAAATTCAGTGAATGGACTCAGATCCCTCCACCCTCAGCACACAAAACAGTGCACTCCCAGATGAAGGCCATGAGTGTCACTCCTGAATGGAGACTCAGAATAGCAGGCCAGGCAAAGCACAAGGCTGCAACTCCAGATTTCTTATCTGTCTCTAGGAAGGAACTTAGGTTCCGTGTTTTTTCTCTCATTTCCTGTACTCAGCTACAGTAAATGCTCCAGCACTAAAAGCCCTGTCAGCCTGTCTCATTATCTTCAGAGAAGCAGAAGGGAGGAAACAGTTACTCCAGAGACAAGTGATGCTGAGAAAATTTCTAGGGAGCATGGATTGAAAATCAGGCTTCCCTTGTACATACATGCTTTATTAATAAATGATTACTTTCTTACTGAGTTAGTTACCTCTGTGTTCTGATCCCCATAGAGATTTTTCTATATTCAGGATACCCAGTATCAAATAATCACAGGGTCCCAAGCAGAGCACATCAGCAGTTTTGAAGATCTACTCACTACTTTTTCCTTAGCAAAGTGGATACGAGGCAAAACCCAGGACATGTTTCTAAATTGTTGTCAACATTTTGCCATCGGAATCAACAACCTGAAAAGTCTTATAATCCTACTTGTCTCATCTGTAAAATGGGCAGAATAGCTGAGTAGGTATTGCTGATGTAAGCATGAGACACCAGGCCTTGAAAACCAGACAGATGTGCTGTTGCATCATTTAAAAGGAGCAGACAATGTATAATGCTAGTTACATCAGAGAGGTATGGTGTATTGAATGAGAGATTCCCCTCTAGGCTCAGATATTTGAATTCTTAGTCCACAGTTGGTGGTGCTGTTTGAGGAGGCTTAGGAGGTACCTTTGCTAAAGAAAGCATATTGCTAGGGAGAGTATGGGTGGCTTTGAGAATTCATAAACTTGCCCCGGTTTCAGTTTGCTATTCTGCTTTGTGTTTGGGGTTGAAATGTGATCTCTCAGCCTCCTGCTCCTGTCACCATGCCTGCTTGTTGCCTTGCCTCCACACCAAGACAGATTCTTGTCCCTTTGGAAAAGTCAGCAAGATAAACCTTTAATTTCTATAAATTGTCTTGGTCAGTGTTTTGTTTTTTTTCCACAACAGAAGAATAACTAATGCAGAAGCTATAACTAAGAGAATAGACTCGAGAGCTTAAGCAATAGTAAGTGAATAGAAAAGAGACCCCTGCCCTTCCTAGGGCCAGGCAAATAAATCTTAATCTGTCTTCACAGCCACATGCACACTTAGATAAGGAGGTTCTGCGTCTGGAGTACAAAGCATTACTACATATTGTAAAAAACCAAGTAGGCTGGATTTCTGCTATCTGAGAGCTGCAAAAACTTTACAATAATCTCTAAACCAGCCCCAGGGCCTGTCAACAATAGAAGCAATTGTTTGACAATAGGAACAATTGATTTGCTTCAGATTGTCATGGGGATTATCTTGGTTTATTCTAGCTGCTGTTACAAAATATCTTATATTGGGTAATTTATGAACCACAGAATTTTCTCATATTTCTTAAGGGCAGATGTCCAAAATAAATATAATCTTCCAGTGTGTGTTGGTAAGACCCTTTTTTTTGTATCCTTCTAGGGTGGAATCGACAGAGCCACTAGCTCCCTTCAACTTCTCTTAACAGGGCATTAACCATATGCCTTATGGTAGAACCGTCATAGTTTAATAATTTTCTCCAAGGCTCCAGCTTTGACCACCATCACATGGAGTGTGGGGATTGCACAGGTACATTTTGGAGGGATACTATTAGCCGTCCAGCAGCCAGGGGTACTCTCAGCACAAAGGAAAGTGAAGCATAAAAGATGCTAATCTATAGGATAATGATTCTGCCATATTGAGGGTTTTAACCAGGACAACTGCTGGTTTAGAAAGAGAACTGGGAAGCCAATGAGTGTCTATACATTTATGTTAAAATTTAAGTTGCATCTATACTTACTGGTTTGCTACTATCAAGCTGAGTTTCTCTTTACACATCTGATTTTTATAACAGCCAAAAAAGTTTAACTCAGCTTTCATTACAATTAAAGTTCACTTCAAGACTTTACATTCTTTTCCTAAGCAAACACTTTGCAAATCGCTTGTTTGCCCCCACCAACACACGCACAAATACGTGAATAAATTCAAGACTGGATAATTGGCTCAGCAATTAAGAGCGCTTGCTGCTTTTGCAGAGAACCTAAGTTTGGGTTCCAGTATCCACACTGGATAGGAGGATCACGACCACCTGTAATTCCAGCTCCAGGGAATCCAATACCTGTTTCTGGCATGTCTGGACACCCACACTCACGACTACAGATATGCACACAGACACGGACATAGATGTAATATCTCTTTTAAAAGAAAACACCATCGTGCAGTTTCATGATGACTGTGCTCTTGGCAGTTTTCCTTTGTTTAGAAAGAGATTTGGGAAGTCAATGAGTATCTGTACATTTACAATAAAATTTAAGTTGAATCTATGCTTACTATTTTGCTACTACAAAGCTGAGTTTCTCTTTACACGTCTCTGATTTCGGACCACTTTCTGTACCATTGAAAGTGTTTTTTTTTTAAGTATGTCCAAGCTACATAAATACGTTTTAACTGTGAAAGTCTTCGAGAAGAAACTAAATAATTAGAATGCTTGTTACAAAAGGACTTCCTCAGATAAAAGACGGAAACTCTGCTTGCCATAGAAAGTCGACTTCCTATCTCTCTGATGACTCCTTTATCACAACTTGTTAACTGAGTTCTGTAACTAGTAAGAAAGCTGGGTGTAGCAATGCATAGCTCTAATCCCAGGGCTGGAGAGGTGGAGACATGCAGATCCCTGAGCTCACTCGCCAAGTCATCTAGCTGAACAGATAAGTTCTGGGTTTAGTGAGAGACCCTGCCCCGTAAATAAAGTGTGGAGAAATGGAGGAAGACACCTGATGTCCTAGCCTGCATGTACATGTAAACATATGCACTCACATACATTTGCATACAAACATGTATGTAGCCCACAAATTCTTCCCCCAATACACACACACACAGAGAGAGAGAGAGAGAGGGAGAGGGAGAGGGAGAGGGAGAGGGAGAGGGAGAGGGAGAGGGAGAGGGAGGAGAGGGAGAGGGAGAGGGAGAGGGAGAGAGGGAGAGAGGCCTGATTGACAGAGCCAAGAGTATTCACATAAAACATAAAATTTATTTGTAAAAAGAATGAAAATAACCAGACAATTAGCATAATATAGAGCCTTTCTCTTTTCAATTACACCACCAACAAAACTGAACCTAGGTAGTCAATGACCTCACCAGAAGCAGGTAGTAAGCTCCTATGATGGCTGGGCCACTTTTAATCTAACAGCCTGTGGTTCAGCCTTACAGTTCAGACTCTGGATCTATTTGTCCAGTGCCAAAAATCATCTTTCCCAGCAACACACTACATCACTGAAAGATGTCATGGAATGGTTTCAATCAAGGTCCTGGACAGAGCCTCTTTGTTTTCTTCCCTTCTTGGCAAGAAGCTATTTGTTGCCTTTATGGTCCATCATTATAGGGACACATGGTCCCCACAATGGAGCTCAGACATGAACTTTTACTCTGATAACCACAAAGATCATTGTTTAACTTCTACCCTTGCCTTGTGGTGACGGAGGTAGGAACCCAGATATGTTCTCTTCTGTAAAACAATGACAATGTGGTTCGATGTATACATGCTTTAAAATGCAAGTAAATTAAAGCATAGGCCCTGACATCTTGTGGATGCTTCCAGAAACTGACTAATTCCTTTAAATAGTTAACATTGCATGATGTTGTTCAAGGTATAGTGTCAGTGAGTTATCTTATATGGAAGAAAACAAATACCCAGAAATTCCATGGGTATATATTTCAGCCCCATTGAGGGAACAGAGAAGGCTCTGCTTTTTATTTAGATCCTCAAAGGATGCATGAACCCCAAAAGGCCACAGAGTTTCGCATCACTGATATTATATTCAGAATATCCCTCTGCCCTGAGCTTCAGGCTGATTCATGTAACTACCTATGAAGTTTGTTCACCTGAATGAATACATGGATCCTAATTCCAATCAGGTGAGCCTCGTGGTGGTCCAGTGCTCAGATCTTCCTTGGAGAATGAAGGTGTATCTTTTGACTACAAGGCTCTCCTCTGTTCTTAATCCCCCACAGGACCAGCTGAGGCTCCATCCTATCCTTGTATAATTCTGCCTCCATCTTTTTCTTTCATTTCCTTACATTGATATCAAATTTAAAGCACTTTCAAGTAGTGCCTTTTGCTTTCAAAAGTACTTGGAACACCCAACAAGTCTATCATCAATTCCAGAACTTTTTCTTTGCATCTCCTTCCTGTAAAATTCAGCTGGTGACATCTCCCCTCACTTGGCTGAATCAACTCAGAGAAAATCAGTATACAAGATCTCAAAATAAATGCCTCATCTCAACTCACTCCTATGTCAGCTCTCTCAGGGTAAAGTCCAAGATTTTTAATAGGATATATGAGTTTCCGCGTATGACCTACACTCATTTCTGAAGCTTTATCCCTCCACTCTTGAAGGGCGTGATGTTTTCCAGTAACCACAGGAACTTCAAGCTCCTCTTTGACAGCCTGCTGTTCTTATTCAGGTAGTTGCTCAAATCATAGCCTCTCTCTGGAGTGATTATCACCATTTTTGACTTTGGAAATCCCAAACAAACCTTATGTCTCAGCTTCAGCACATCTCTTCTGAAAAGCTTTTCACACTATCTGTAGTGTTCCCAATGGTTTCCAGAGCTGCCGTTGACCTCCAGTAACTACAATCGTAAGGTATGTTGTTGTTATATATATTTATAAGCATCTTCTCTGGACTCCTTGGACACTGTCTGTTTATACATCAGTCTAGTCACTGCATGCGCTATAGAATCTAATATACTAATGTTTTCACCAATGTGATACTTGGTAAATAATAGCTTTGAATAAGTATAAATGTATAGTGCTTTTGTGCAAGAATACATACATACATATATACATGCATACATACATACATACATACATACATACATTTAAATATATACATATAGAACTTACTTGATTTCAGACTCGGGAAAGGTTTTGGTTTGTGTGTGTCTGTGTGTGTACATGTAGGATACATATATGTGAATGCCAGAAGAGGATATCAGTATCCTGTTATGGCACTCTACCTTATTCCTTTGAGACAAGATTTGTCATTGATCCCAGAGAGGTCTGGAACAAGCAAGCCCCAAGGATCCTCCTGTCTCATATCCCCAACCCCACAACACTGGGGTTATGAGTTTGTGGATACACAACTATTAATGTAGGTCCTAGGAGTCTAAACTCAGGCCCCCTCATTCTTATGCAGCAAGCAGACCTAGCCACTGATCCATGTCTATAGATCTGAAAAATATTTTATATGGACTTACTTGTGTATTAACAAGATATGGGTTAATTAATCTATTGTTTTAATGACAACGACTTGTTAGAAAAAGTTAAAAGTAGTAACCTCAGACAAATGGGAAATAAACAGGGCATAGGGAAAGATGCAAGCGTGAGAATCAACCAAGCTGAACTCAGTATCTGTCAGACTCAGTGTATTCTTCATTCTCTGAGGCTCTCTCATGCTTTCTGCTTCTGTTCTTTTATTATCTATAATTCTTCTCTCCTTCCCTTCTACATTTGACAACTTTCTATTTCATCATCCCATTCACATTCTGAGAAAATAAAATGAACATCTCTTGGGTCCAATGCCATACTGTAAGGAATGTGATTGGTTGTATTCAGGTCAGTTAATGGGCAATCTTTTAGGGAGCAAGAATTAAGAGTCATTGCATAGGCACAGTTGTCAAGCACTTACCCATACAGAACAACAGACATTTACCAGGGAAAATAGAGGCATTATACTCTCTCTCTCTCTCTCTCTCTCTCTCTCTCTCTCTCTCTCTCTCTC
>NW_021604719.1:1241686-1270771 GCF_004785775.1 Grammomys surdaster
TCTCTCTCTCTCTCTCTCTCTCTCTCTCTCTCTCTCTCTCTCTCTCTGTTTCTCTCTCACACACACACACACAAACACACACACTCACACATGCACACATGAACCCACAGCAAGAAATAAAGTGTTATTGTCAGAATTCAAAGACACTTCACACTCATTTTTAATCTGCTGTTCTCAGAAAGAAGAAATAGGTGGATGTAGACATTCACAGATCATTCATTACCTATAGAACAAAATGTCAGGGATACCCTTAAGAGAGGAATGCTCTAACAAGAACATAAGAAAATAGAAAGGAAATTAATTTTCCAAAGGTTGAAAGAATGCTTAAAAGTGCCTATTTACCATAAGAAATGTTTTCTAGGAGAAAATTTATGATATACAGTCTTTCTCTCTCTCTTCCTGGGCCCTCTTAGGCTTCATGGTCTCCATCTCTGACTATCTGCTTTCTGTAGAATTGTTCATCTTTTATATTTTGAAAGAGACTGATCGTACATGATCAGTGACCCCACTCACTTAGCCCAACAACATGAGACTGGAAAAGGCCCATGGTTTTCCCACCCCTTGCTACTCCAGTTGGTAGCATCATTATAAGAATTGAGCTTCAGACTCAAAGGCTATCAACCTTGACATGTTGCCTTGCTTCATCCCAATGAGATGGGTGGGATGAAGGTGAGAGTATATTCCTGCCACACTCAAAAGTACAGTAATACCAAACTCAGTTTAACAGGAAATAAAACTATGCACAACACCAGAAAGAGGTCAGTGCTGAATCACTGTGTAGAGATCCAGGGCACAGTGGCAAGAGACCATGAAAAGAATGGGGCATTAAACAATTCAGATTTTAGTCCTGTGTTTTGGCATCAAAACTTGTAATTTTAAGCAACCCACTTAGCCTTTTTTTATTTCTTCAACTAAGAATTTATTCTTTTCCTTTGACCTCTCTGCGCTTATAAATGAGAGAACGGAAATGAACATACTTAGAAAAATGTATCTTGAAAAACAACAACAACGCAGAAACACCAACTTTTCGTATTGTTTACCACCCATTGTGTTACAAGCATGTCTGGGACCAATACTTACTCAAATACCTATTTACCATTGCTGTTTTTCAAGTAGGAGACTACTGCTAATAGGAATGAAACTGATTTCCTTTGTTTGTTTCTTTGTTTTGTCCTATTCTGATTTGTTTGGGTTTTTTCAAATCTTATTTTTTAAAAAATATTATTCTTTAGATGCTTGCTTGTTTTCTGACTAGAGATGGAAAGGGTATGGATCCAGATGGTAGGGGAGGTGGTGAGGAACTCAGAGGAGTCAAGGAAAAGGAAACATAATAAGAATATATTGTATGAAAATAAAACCTTTTTATTAAAAGAAGAATAGAAAGAAAAAAGAAAGAAAGGAAGAAAGAAAGAAAGAAAATTAAAGAAAAAAGATGAAAGATTTGAAGAAAGAAAGACAGGAGAGAGAGACAGAGAGATGGAGAGAACAAACCCTTCTGGTTTTCAAATCATGTCTTTCTCCAAATACATGTTCCAGCTTTCCGTGCTGGTCTCCTTTGTTCATTTCCTGACAACATTTCTTACCTCTCTAACATGCTCTGCACTGTCTCTTCCCAATCAGTGTCTATCACACCATCTTATTTACCTTCATCTGTGGATATAATTACCCTAATAGGTCTATGGCCTCCTTCCAAGCCATTACTAACAATGCAAAATGAGACACATCTGAAGCTGGTCTCTGCATTCTCCTGGAACTTGCAGATTACAGTTTGTCCTCACGGAGCATCTCAGCCAATTTTAAGGTCACTTCTCATGCTTGAGAGAAGCCCCTGGTATAACCCAAGACAGTTTTTTCCTTTTAACCAAATGAGAAACAGACCCTGTTTTTATTGCACACAGTAAAATAAACTAAGATAAATCACAGCATGCAAACACATGAAGCAGGGCACTTAGAGCTCTGAGAATAATCTAGTGGGCTGTTGTCCAGAGCTCTTCATTCATAATGCCAGTCACCAGTGAGACTGAGCAGTGTGATTCTGCCTCTCACTTGAGTCCAGGATCAGAAAGATCTAATTTTCCAAATAAGCTTCCAAATCCTTGAGTTTTCCTTCCAGAAGAGACTTATAGCCAAGTTTTTCCATAAACCTGTGGAATGGGATGCATAACTTTGAGGCTGACTACAAAGGAAGCAACTTTCCTTTGTTGTGTTTCTCATAAATTGGCTGCTCTTAGAGCCCCCTCGGCTCCATTACAACACTCAAAAGTTGAGAGAGAGAGAGAGAGAGAGAGAGAGAGAGAGAGAGAGAGAGAGAGAGAGAGAGATTGAGATTGAAGAAGAAAAAGAAAGAACACAAAGATGAACTCAAGAGTGATGAAGCTTCAGAAATGGTTGTATGTCCTATCATTGAAATTAATTCATTCTTCATTTGGAAGTTTCTTTATTCTGTTTATGTTTGAGTTGAGCTTGGCATGGAATACTGTTTTCTTCTAATATCTGAAAAATATTTCCTTGTTTCTTTCTGGACACTCTGAAAAATAAATTTTTCCATCTCTGGACTTGTTTATTTTCAAATTGTGATTCAACTTCTAAACAGTGGCAAATCCTCGGGTTCCTTTTCCAATGACTACATTAGAGATCGTCCCCATCCTCTGTGTGTGTGTGTGTGTGTGCCAGCCAGTCATAGATTTGCTTTGTAACTAAGAATAATATTGAAGTCACAATCTTTTCCTCCACTTTCCGTGTGCTGTTACTACATGTGTGTGCCAGATGTACGGCTGATATTTCTTTTTATTATATATTATATTCTAAACAAAATAGTTGAAGTGTTAATGTCTATTTCTCAAATAAAGAGAGAAGAAAGGTTTTAAAAATTTAATATCACACTAATTATAATATTTTAATAGGAGTCTCATATCATTCCTTTTTGTGTACGGAAGAGGAAAACCATGAAATCCAGAGAAGAGAAAGATTTATTTTTCTATCTTAGTTACATCAAATACTTGCTCTTTGAAAGTGGGATTTCTCCTAATTCATTTGAGATTGTTTCTTCTCTTATAAGATGAGGATAAATAGCAGACTTATCATGTGGCTTTGTGTGGAGGGAATGTATAAATCTATAGCAGTAATGCAGTATCCGTGTGTAGTAGGAATCTCCAAGGGTCAGTTCTTCATGCATATGGTGCAAATCTGTCATCTTTTATCCATACTCATGGCTCAGTCTCTCATAACATTATTACCGCTCAATCACAAACTGCTAAGAGGAAAATGTCTTCATAAATTTAATAATGATAATGGCATTACACAGTGTTCTAAGTGCTTCATATGCATTATTTCATGAACCCTCACACAGAACAGCAATCTCAACATTCTTATTTACAGAACAAGATCTGGAGGTCTTCATTGATTAAGTGACAAGCTAGTTAGTGATGAGTTGAGACTTGAGTTCAAGTAGTTTGGTGCTGAAACATTATCATGGTTAATGATATATACTGTGATCCAGTGTGACAATGTTTATGATGACTGAATTACATAAAATGGCTGTCTAGATACATATATTGATGTATATAAAGCATTGTAGAGAATGCATGTCACATGGTAAATTTCTTAGTGCATTGCAAATTTTTTAAAGGAATGAGATATATTTTGCAATACAATTAAATCTTCTGTTGTAATAAACCTTTAAAATAACATCTTTGAGCTAAAATTACATAATCATATAACCCACCCATTTAAATTCCTTAGTTTACTGGGTATTAATGTATACTCACAGAATTTTGCAATGAGTATTGTGACAAAAGTGTAGACTATCTCAACATCCAAATGATCAAATGATTCTGTATTTTCATAGATTAAGTAATTAAAAGGAAATTATATATACTGAATATATATATATATATATATATGAAAATTACAATTTCTCTTACAATGTTAGTTGGTCTGAAATTATAATAATATTCTTGGGTATTTTATTCCAGGGAAACAAAAAAGTTAAATTTGTAAAAAAAAAAATCTGCACAGAAAAAAGTGTCCATGGCAAGTCCGTTCATGATAGTGAAAGACCAGAAATGTGTATAAGTAGCTGTATGATTAAATTTTGATAATTAGACACAATACAATAATAATAAAAAGTAAGAAAAATTATCCATTTATAAAAACAACTTCACATTGCTTGTTAGTGTATGATTCTATTTAGTCAGCATCCTCAAAGTCAAACTGCTTCAAACAACAATGAGTTCAGAGGTTCCACAGAAAACTAAAAGTAGAACTATTGTGTAATCCAGGTCCGCCACTTTTGGGTCTCCCTTGCCCTCCCCGCCTCCCCAAACTCCATGTGAGCATACACCACACATCAGTGTTTATTGCAACACTGTTCACACTAGCTAAGTTATAAACCGGACTTGTATGTTCATCAATTGAGCAATGGATAGAGAATGACTTTATATTCACAATGGAGTTTTCCAGCCATGAATATGAATGAAATTGTGGTGTTTATAGGAAAATGAATGCAACTGGAGATGATCATTTTATCTGAACTAAGTCAGTCTCAGAAAGAAAAATATTGTGACTTTCCTCTCATTTGTTGATTCTAGGTTCTCTAGATGCATGAAATCATGTGTTTAAAATGACTTGAATAATAGGAGCAAAGTTGGGAACAAAGAGAACTAATAGAAGAGGGGAGGGAGCAAGGTGATGTTAGACGGCTGTGAGGGGACTGGCTCCAAGCCCATCCCATTATATAACTGGATGGAAATTATAACTCAATATAATATAACCAAATAAATGAAATTATAAACTATAATACACACAAATCTATACTACACATACCCCCCCACACACACACCATAAAAGGTATCCTAGTAAAGGCAGAAAACCAGTATAACTAAAAAATTATAAAAGCAATACTATTTCCTAGTGTCATGAAAGTTACACGGTTAGCTAACCATCATACTAACTACAATTTAATTGACTTTAAGACCTGCTCTAATGCTCTTGTAACCCTTGCCAGGAACCCATGGCTAGAAAGGTCATAGGCCCTAAGGTAGAATTTAGAATTATTATTTTACCAAGTGGATACAGTATCAACCTGCCTTCTAAATACCCATAGATTAGTATTGCTCTTAGCCCTTACCAGAGAAACTTCTTTAGCAGTAAGTGGCGTTGTTTATACAGAGACTCAAAACTAGTCAAAGTATAAAGAAAAGCTGTCAGTATTCAAAATGCAGAGAAAAAATTGTCTATGGAGTGTGCTCAGTCCTAAAGGAGTACCTATATATGTCTTTCCACTGCAAGGCTCAGGGACTATAATAGAAAGATGGTAGAAATTCTTCATAAATCCAGAATTCATGGAAGACCAGAGTAAAGCAAGTGTCTTCTTGACATGACAGGGCCATAGCACTCAGAAACTCTGGCATTTGTGGTTGCCTGCAGATCAAGTTAGTCAATTGTCAAGCCTGGACAGAGGAAGGTACGTAGACTAGATGCCTACTGGCAAGCTATTGGCACTTGGTGGCTACTAAGAGAGGAAGTGTCATTTTTCCTCAGGAGCGTGGCCCTTGGTTGGATACTTATTTTCTCGTGAATGTCCCAGTGATATCAACAACTATACTTAGACTTTGTGGGTTTCAAATTAAAACAGGAAATGAACTCAGGAGCGGACTTTGTTGGAAAGGCTCTAAGAGGAAGTGGAGGGAGGTTGTAAGGAGAGGACCTGGTCAAAATGTATACACCTATGATAGTCTCAAAAAATGAATGAGAATATTAAAACAACAAAAGGAAAAACTAATCCCATTTCTTAAAAGTATTATCATGCTAAGAAAGGTAGCTTAAACTCTTGACAACATTTTAAAATGTTTTGTAGAGGGAATTATTGTAAAAAATACTGAAGAAGTTAATTTATTTCTGCTATATAAATGATCACAAAGTCACAGTAATGCACACTTCCTCAAAAATTAAGACATGATTTTACCATTCTACAGATAATTATTTGTAAGTAATGAAGTTACTACTATTCAAAAGTAATAATAGTGAAAAATAAATTATTCAGTACATAAATCCGGGAGCTGGTCTAAATGCTTTAAGTGTATCACCTTGTTAAATTTTCCAAAGGCTACAGCTAATAGTATTATTAGGGTCATTTCTCAAATGAGAAAATTGAGGCACATTAATTTTATTTTGCTTTATTTAGTATACAACAGGTTAGTGGTAGAGTTGCAATTAGAATAGATTAAGAAATAGGTGGCCATAAATTACATTTTAAATTCAAAATTAAATAAACTATACAAATTATTCTATAATTTAAAAATGGAAAACATAATCTCCAGTGCTAATGATTTCTTCAATTTTCTAATGATTCAAAAAGAAAGAGACCAATTTTATTAGACTGCACAGAGAATATCAATTATTCAGGGTTCAAATGGAGGACAAATTATTATGAGTATAAAATAATTGGTATTAATCCTGATGAATTGGGTAGAAAGTTGAGGTCCTTTTGTCCATAGTAAAACAGGAAGGATTGGAGAAGAGGTTTCCATATAAACTTGGTCTCTGGGAGGAGAAAAAAATTAAGCTAGAAAGATGTCAGAAGCACAAGGTGATGTTATAGAGATATTTTTTAACTTGGTCCATGTTCTTGATGGAATGTTATGGGGGAAGTCCCTTCATAATGGATAACATGGGACAAACCATCACTTAAATTCAGGTGGTGTTTATATCTCTAGGAATTTCTGAAGTAAATCATCAACATTAGCAATGGACAGGACAACGACTCCACTGAGTTATGTACCACAATGCAAAACAATGAACCAGGGATCATTAGCATTTTTCAGGAAAAAATTCCATTTAATGTGAGTTCACAAGATTTATCAGATATATTTAATGCACCAAGTCTCTTAAAACTTCACAGAACAAAACAAATGTGTGGATAAAGTCAAGGTACTTAAAGTGATGAAATCTCCATATATTTTCAGGTACTGAGAGCCAATCCTCAGGGAGGAGGCTTTCAGGTCAATTTCAGCTTGATTTTTCCAAGTCCTGAAGTGTATATGGTGTGTCTCAAGTGTCTAAAGTATACATAGTGTGTGGTGTCATCAGCAACCGAGTATTACCTCGAAATTCTTAAGGACAATGGTAATAGCTAATATTGACCAACTACTCCAAAGGAGGTTTCTCCTGCTCAGCAGGACTTTTGCTAGCTGGTCTATGGCTTTTGAGGGGAACATTATCACTCCATCTGGTAACATGATGAATCCCTTCTCTATCCACATAGGTAATTCATATATGAAAGCTGGCATGCGAGAAAAGCAAGCAATAATCCTACCTAGCTGTAAAGCCTGAAGACAACAGTGACTAGCCCCACAAGCTATCTCCAATGGTGCAATGGAAACTTACAACTTAGTGGTAATGATATCTAATTGGATTAAGGCTCACTCAATAGGAGAGAATTATGCCTGATACTATAAACTAGCCAACTACCCATAGATGCTAGAGGATCACCTATGACTGACACTTTCCTAAGTCAGTATATTTTTAAAGTATACACTAAATATGGGTCCTCAAGGACATAGATAAGTATAGCTCTCACCCACCATCAAAGAAAGTTTCTTTTTTTCTGTTTGATTGTTTGTTTGTTTTTAAAGGAGAGTGAGACAATTATAGCCCATAATTGGTCAATATGCAGAGAAGAGATGCTCAACTCCGCTTAAAACATTTACAGTGTAGCCCCTATACATAAGGATCAAAGAATGCCTTACCTATGTTTTCTATTGCTGTGGTTAACACCGTCTCCATAAACAATGTGGGGAGGAACGGCTGATTTTACTCATACTTCCACATTACAGTTTATTACTGAGGAAAGTCATAGCAGGAGTTCAAACATCACAGGGACCTGGAGACGTGCTGATGCAGAGGCCATGGAGGAGTGCTACTGACTTGCTTGCTTCTCATAGTTCATTTAGCCTGCTTTTTTACAGCTCCCAAGACCACCAGCCCTGGGGTAACAATGCCCACAGAGACCCTCCCATATCAAAACCTTCTCACATCAAACAAGGGCATTTTGTTTTAAAAGGGTTAAGCAGATGATTATTTGCATCTGAAGAGGGGATTTGTAAACTGAAACGGAAATATGACTAATTAAACCTCTCCGTGGCAGAGACAGGAGTGGTGGAAAGACATGTGCATTAGAGAGAATGTTCATCATGAAGTCAAAGGATTCCCAAGGGGAATGGAGAGGGGTTCAGAGCTCACGTAAGCCTATGACATTTCCTGAATCCTCAAATGTGTTGGATTCAGAGAAGAAAGCAAAAGACTTAACTCTTTACTAACATTGTGCAATGTTAAAGAAAAGCATGATATTAGAGGCACTCAGAGCAAAATGAAGAACTATGTGCAAAGAATAACGATTTTCAAACCATATGAGGCTTTGAGAGACAACCAATGACATCTTTAAGGAAATACCAAACATTATGGAAAGCAAGGTTGATGCTTAGCATATATTATTTGCTTAAAAAGTCACACGGAAATGTAGATGGTTTCTCAGATCTTCTATGCATATCCATGTACTTTACAGTGTATCAAAATGCTTTCCATATGATAAGCTTAGTCCTAATTAAAATGCACAGTCTAGAAGATTTACGACCCAGAAAAAGTTAGTTAATCTTTCCATTTTATTTTCTTCATCTATAAATAGGAGCTTGACTAGGTTATTATAAAATTTTATGTGGTAAGTGAAATGACACTTATAAAATGCCTAAAACTGCTGGGCATACAAGAAGCAACACATGTCATCTACCATCACTGTTGTAGTTTACTGGATGATCACAATGTCCCTGTGGAAGAGGTCTTGTTTCTATTTTTCAGGGGACTGTACACTTTGATGACTAACATCCTATCCACAGTGACAATTAGGCCTTTAGAACTAATCTGAACTTGTACCTCTTGAATCCTAGTATTCTGAGCTCTTTCTTTTTGTTACTACTCTTATAAAAATTGCTTTTCAATAAATGATTTATTCTGGGCTCTTCACTGCAGTAGATAGCATGTCTCTAGATCTCTCAGAGTTTCAAATTATCTTTATATTCCCTGGCCTATTGGAAGGATTCAGGAACCTTCATATGTACCCATGCTTTAATCTCACCTACTCTCCAGACACTATACACTAATCCTAGTTGGGATTTCTATTGGGTTGTGCATTGTTGTATTTGTAGGGGAGACTTGAAAGTGTGGTTTTTAGTCTGGGCGTATGGTATCTCTCAGCAAAAACAGGGGTGGTTTAGGAAGAGGAGAGGCACTTTATTATTGTTCAGACAAATGCCACAGAATAAATGAGGTGTGATGTGGGAGCCAGGCAGCACCTTTGGAAGGAAGGCCACCAAGAACATCTAAATAACCCTGAACATGCTCCATAAGGTTCTGAAAATCTGGCTCTGTCTAACTTCTGGCTTTGTGCCTTCAGGTTCTTTTTCTGATCTTTTCTTGGGACCCAGTTCACTCCCTTCCCTATAGCATCCATTCCTACCACCATAGATCACACCCATATTTTTCAAGGCTATCTCACATGGGCAATGAGGTTATGAGTGAACTCTTTCTCTATCCCCAAAGTTCTGGTTTGAGCCTCCATCTGTCTGCCAGTGAGCCTCTGGGTGCCACTAGGCACCCTACCATGACAATGTCTACCACATTGTGTTTTAAGCTTGTGTTTATGGCCAGCCTTTCCTTTGCCTGCTCCCCAAACTGTTAGCACTATACAGGAAGAAAAGCTATTTTTATTAGGTTGGGTTTGAAGTGTGCTAATTTTTCTTTATCAGTTGTTTACACTAGCATTTGTAGTAGAGCAGTAAGTATTTGTGATATACATAAACTAATAAATTTTATTCTTTGCTTATCAAAAACTCATAAAGAAAAAATGATGTGTCCAGAGTGATTCCAGTCACTTTCTAGAGAACTTAAAAAGGCATGGTGAGTGTACAGGGGCACAAAGAGTTTCTTTTCTTTTGCTATGTTGTACAGCTAGTATAGTCATTTTACAGAAGACAAGAGCAAGGATCCCGGAGATGAAAAAGGAACTAAGTATTGAGCTGAGACTTAACGATTACAGTGGCTGTGTCTACTTTACAACTTACATCCATATTCTTCAAGCTGGGACTGATAACCAGTCTTGGTCCACATAGTTGTCTATCCTGGGGAGGTTTCCACCGGGCTCCAGAGCTCTGGGAAGTTGCCTGGGAGAATGAATCTTGCTAATTCCATGAGGGGTATTTTATCTTGTCGGAGGACAGAAGGTGATGAGAGAAAAGAAAGGAGAGGGGTTTTATTTTGAGAAGAAGAGGAAGCAGAACGACAAATGAAATAAACCGAGAATCCCACATCAGAGCAAGCAGAGATCCGATAGAAGACAGGCATTTCATCCATCCTCACTGTTCTGACAAGCAACTAATTAAATCTCTCTGGGGAGAAGGTTCCCATCTTGACTCAGGGCAAATGCTGAGGCCTAAGCCTGCTCAACACATGGGGCTTAGAAAGGACAGCTTCCCAGATGGTATGATAATCCCTCACCAATCCTGACACCCAAGTCCCACTGGGAAATGAGCAGAGGCAGTGGATCATACAGAAAGCAAACAGCATAAGGAGAAACTCAAAGGCCTGCCTTGAGTGAGCACTTGAAACCAATCTCAAGAAACGGAGTAGTCATTTCTAGGCTCTTCTAAGAGAGTCTGATGGAGTAGGTATTATCCTGTTTACAAATAGGAGACCAGTGATAGCGAGCGACTGTGGATGCTCTGTGCCTGTCACTCAGCTCTAAGCCCATACTCGTTTCATCATTTGTGTTTTGCGAAAACTTTGCTAATGTATGACTTGTGATCATTAACCAGCCACTTCCCTATTAGTTTCCATAGCCAGAAGAGCCGAAGTGTAGACTTGCAGGCCAAAGAATTGGGAGCCAGATCCTTGGTTTCTTTGTCCTGGTATCATAGCCTTGTATAAACGCTGTAGTCTCCACCTACATTGGCTTTTGGATTCTCTCCTAGTTTTTCTCAGACCCACTCAGGTGGACCAGAGGCAGCTGGGTGGCACAGCCTCCTCAGAAACCTAAGCACTCACCTCACAAGAGCAGCTTTACCTCTGTGTTCATTCAACTGTGGGTGGCTGCTGCTTCCTCTAGTTGTACCTGTGCTGATCTGTGATATCAGCCACCTGTATTGAAGCCCCTCTGACTGAAGCTCCTGCATCTCTTTTATGACTGAACACAGACTGACACAGATATACGAAACTTCCTGTTCCATGCTGTGTAGCCGGTCGCCATCAAGGTCACTACTAAATCTAGAGTTTTCCATGTAAGTTGAGACAGACAGTTCTGCTACAAGGAACAAGGACCATGCTCAATACACAATTGCTGAAATGAATCAGTGTCTATAGTTTTACTAAGATAGTAGCATGTGTATCCTGCTTTGATCATAATTTCAATATTTGGAGAGGAAATATATTACAGGTATGGATGTAACTTTTCAGACAAAACAAGGTTAATCTTAGTTCTGACATGTAATAGCCACATAAAGTTTAGCAAGCTACTGAATCTTGCCGAGACTTATTTTTCTATCTGTAAAATATGGTCTTCAGAATGCTGTAATAACTTAGTTAATATACATGTTGAGAACTTTGTAGAATTTAAAATTGTTTTATTACTTACGGCTTAAAAAGTACTTCATTATTATTTAACAGATACTGGCAGAAAACAGGAGACACAGAACTTTCTCATTCAAGACAAAAGCATTAGCTACTACTTCCCATGGTGGGCATTGGTTGTACATGACTCCCAAGTCTCACAGGGGTCCAGTCATAGATGGTTACATACATAATAAGTCTGCTACAGGAGAAGATCACTAAGCAGGAATTCACTACTTTTACACTAAGAGTAAATAAGACTGAATACCTTATCTGGGAAAATGTCACCGTAGGCCGCATGATTCATTTCATGGAAAATAAAACTGTAAGAAGTTAGGGCTGTCAAGGCTTTTCATTTCTGAGGCAACAAACAAGAGCATGCAAGGACACTTCTATGTAATTTACCAACAGCTTATTAAGTATAGGAAATGGTAGCTGCCATCACAAATGTTACAAAATCCAATCACAAGATAACATCTTCCCTAATATATACATTTAGATGCTGGCCAAAGAAGTGAATGACTTACTCAAAGATATGGTTTGGAGATCTGATGGTTGTTGATTCAGTAAATGAGGCATGAGGACCTTGGATTCTAAGTCTTTCCTCTCCACCAGGATGCCTATCTGTTAGAAATGGCTGTGCACATCACCAGTTCAGGCTGCTCAATGGGCTGTTGGGCTCAGTTCCAGTGTCTACACAACTCTTGAGCCTCAAACCAGTGACTTGAATATATTTTTTTTCTGCTAGACAAAACGAGAACACACCAAGCTATGTGTGCTAGAGTCCACAAACTTCCTCAAAGAGCAAAGAATCAGGGTGGGCTAGGGTATGTGAAAGAGGTGGCAGCAGGGAGGGTTTCCATCAAGTAGCTTCACATTCATTGAAATTATGCTATAGACTACCTCTAATAACAACTCTAAAGGGAGGGAATGACCTGGGCAAGAAAATGTGTACCTAGAATCTCAGATAATCAGGCAGGAGGATCAGTTCAGCCCGAGAATTTGAGATCCACCTGGATAATTTCCTAAGACCCCATCTAAAAACTGAGAGGTGTGCATCTATAGCAATCCCATGTTGAACTCAACTAATTCTTTTTACAAAGGGAGAAATGAAAATGAAAGGATTTGGCTAAGCTTACCCGGTTAGTAATATAACCACTTCTCCCTGTTATCCTGGATGTCAGATCTACAAGTGTTCTCTGCATTTGACTGGGATGATCTTCAGTTACAAGTGATGACTGTTATTTACTGGGTAGCCCCTCTAAAACCAAACAAAATCAAGCTAAGGAAAGGAAGGCCTGTGCTTAGAATTGCCTAGTCAGACATGACAATGAACTCCTACCAGCTAAGGTAACATTATGTCTATAACTAGAAAAGCTTGGGGTTACAATCTGATAGCAGCAAGTAATAAGCTGACTGATTCATTCACTTTTCCATTCAAATATTTCTTGAAGGCTTGAATATACTAGACACTGTGTTAACTCTCACAGATACAGCTACAAAGAAAATCAATTTAATACATTAACTGGAATTTTTTATTCATTCCTTTATCAGAAGAATACATTGAAGACCATTGAGTTAACCATAATTTGGTGTTAAAGATGTCCCACTCAAAGTTTCCCATCCCAGGCTAGTGGTGGAAAAGTTAGCTAATATTTATATTACAGTAGAGTCATTATTAAACAGATGCACCCAAGAACACAGACAGAGGTGATCCTCACCCAACTTTGGGGGTGTGGGAAAGAGGCCCTGAAAACAGTCAAAGGGGCAGGGAGCTGTAGAGAAGAGGGAGGGAGAACCGCCTAGTCTCCTCACCTGTAAAACAGGAATAAGAACACCTTACCCTCAGGGATTCTATGCAGGTGTGATGAGACAATCGTGTGAAAGGTAGTTCCAGACAGATGTGAGTGTTTACACCCAACTCTCTATCTTTATACACACCAGGGTGACCAGGACATTAGGGCTCTTTCCCCTGTGGCTGGTGGACTGGGAGATCAGCAGCCCACAGAGGAAGAATCCTTTGTCTGCAGTTTCCTTAGTATAGCAGCCCAGCAAGTAACCTGCTCCAGACATTAGCCTTGGAGAGCCGCCCATACCATTAGCCATTTCACTGGGGTGGGGTGTGTGTGTGTGTGTGTGTGTGTGTGTGAGCCTGTGGCTAAGACTGCATCAAACACAACTCTTCTCCTAAAGTGATTTCCTCTCCCAGTATCTCTTCCCCCACCAAGTGATTTATGGCTCACTTAGAGCCTTTTTCCTTATAACCCATCTGGCCTTCTTACCTCAGCCTGCAGGGAGGGTGGAAGCCTCTGTTTGTAGCTTTGCAGACGGTTTCTATGGAAATTATGACAATATTACAGCTATTGTAGAGCCACATCACTGCTGATTAAACAAGGAGATGTGACTTGAAAGGGGAAATAAATTTGGAATCAAACATCAACCAAGTCCTTGGAGACAATGAATAGTTTTCATGAAGTTGTTCCTATCAACAGCAACAATAACAAGCTAATATTGTTTTTGTATAAACACTGCAGAGGAGGGTTATTTCTCAAGGCCTTTGTAGAGGCTTCAGCAGAACAGACAGAAGCAGGCCCTGGGCCAGTGCTCACTGCAATAACCTGTAATAACAGCTGAGGATTTCTGGGTATCTGTCAAGAGGATTGAGCTATATCATTTGAATAACTGAATGCCTCACTTTGCCAGCGTCACCCGTGACTGGACTACAATTGAGCACAATTGGGCATGGTTTGTTAACTATCTTCTCAAATCAGCAGGACAAGCTACAAAGTGGAAATGCTTATTTAGGGAGGAGAATGGTCAGCACCCATTAATAAGCTCTCAGATGTGGATATGATAAGGAAACAAACCACAGACTGCTTCTCTGGGTACAGACTCTGCCTTTCATGCTTCCTCAGTTCTCTGTGCCTGGCATGTGAGTTTTAGATCCCTATATTTTGTTGTGGCCTGTGAGAGGTTTAATGTCCTTCTTTGTATTCATATAGATTTATTTATTTCTATTTTATGTGTATTAATGTTTGCCTGAATGTGTCTGTGCATCATATGCATTCAATGCCTTAAAATGCCAGAAGAGGTCATCTTCTCCTCTGGAACTAGAGTTGTAGGTGGTTGTGGGCCCCTCTAGGTGCATGCTGGGAATTGAACCTGGGTCCACTAGAGGAGCAAGCAGTGCTCTTAACCTCTGAGCTATCTCTCCAGCCACTGAGGTTCTTTTCCTTTCAAAAAGAAGTTTATTGCTTTTTAATCTTAATTTAATGATACTATTTTTGTTTGTGTCTCTGTCTCTGTGTCTCTCTCTGATATATATATATATATATATATATATATATATCTGACAAGAGTTGTCCCTGAAGAAGGCAAAGAGAAGCACGTGACATGCCTCACTGCAGAATAAGCTTGGGGAGACTGGAAAGAGCACTCATCGAGAAGAAGGAACTTTAGATCAGAATTCCACCCTTTATAGATATTTCCCATTAACTGTGTAAGCTGATACACCAGAAGCTTTCCACCACAAAGGAAACATTGACCTGATGTCTCTTCCTTCATACATGAAGTGGGTTAACTATGTTGGTTCCCTCTGAGACTGTGCATGTATACAACTAAATTAAATTAATAAATAAACAGAATTTTACAAAGTGCCTGAAACAGGGCTATTTATGATAAGTAAAATGTGAAAAGAATCGAATGTTCACAGTGGATAAATAATCTCTGCCATACTCCTATGGTAGGACATTATCCAGCTCCCCCAAAATAGATACTGATTTATCACAGAACATAGACTAATTGTGAAAATATTATATCAGATGAAAGAAAGCAAACAGCAATATACATATCACACAATCCATTAATACAAAATATCCAGGATAATTAAATTCATAGCAAGGGAAAGCATTGGAGTTGTTGGAGGCTAGAAGGAAAAAAGAATGGGGAGAGAATGTAGATCCCCTTTTTTTGAGGGGTCATTAGAAACTTCTAGAACTAATTATTTGTCTTATATGCCTTGTATCACTCAAAGGCAATTGGACACTGTATGTATTTTATCACAATGAAAATACAGAGTTCTCTCATATAGTAAGCACTTACTTTTATTTTCATCCTTATCCCTCTATTGTGATTTTATTTTATCTACATGTAAAATGAGAGAGAGAAGAACTGCACTTTTAGACTGAATTTTAAAATTGCTTCTAGTCGAGAACCCACAGGAGAATCTGCTTCATGGTGTCTATCTTTCTGCAGTTATCAGTCTTCTAACTTGCCATCTTGTGACCTGAAGAGCCCTGAGTAGGGAGGGCTCTTCTGAGCCTTCCTATGTGAATGTGTCTTTGGCTATAAAATCTCTTGAAGAACCTCATAGACCCGTGAATGACTCATGCAGGGGCAAACGACAGGAGCTCAGTCAAATCTGATCGGCCCACAAACAGGCCAAAGGAAATGTGCTGAAGGAGAGCCATCTATTTGCACTGTTTATTTCCAGGAGTCAGTGTCATCTCAGGCTGATTTTCTGATCTAGGACAAGTTTGCTGAAGAGTGACCACATGTCTTCTAACGTCTAAGCATCTCTCTGACTCTCCCAAGGAGACCCTCCCTATTAAATCTGAACCATGTGCCATCAAGAGTAAGTTATTTCAGCTCCCCAAACTCCACTTATTTACCCAGTTGATGTGTCTTAGGTGTGAGTGAGCCTACCCTTGTCTCCATCCACTTCATGATATCATGCAGTGTTCACAACTCCAAGAGAATTTCTTCCCATGGTCCTCTTCTCCATGCAGCCACAGATATTTATAGCCTTCTCACCTATCCCTTTTCTAGCAAGGCTGGTGAAGCTTTGTCCTTCCAAATCACTTGGGCTTACTTCATTTGTTTCTTTTCCTCTGTGCTACTGATTGTCCTCCTCACCTCCCCGATTCTCCCCTCTTTGTTTCTCAATAAACTTAGTTTCTCTTCATAAATCTGTATTCTCTGAATGTCTTGCATTTTTCCTCTTCAATTCTACATGTGTATTTAGTTTTTAATTTTCCTCTCCAATCTCAGGCATCTGAAAGGTGAACAAGTACCTTTCAGATTCCCTTGCTCAGTTGCAATGTTTACCTCAGAGCTCTAACTCTTTTCTTTGAAACTTTGTTAAGATTTGCTTTGCTCTTTACTATAGAGTGTGAGTATGCTTGCTCTAGCACATGTCTCTCACATACACACACACACACACACAGACACACACACACACACACAGAGAGAGAGAGAGAGAGAGAGAGAGAGAGAGAGAGAGGCATAGCAGATTGACAAACTACCTATAAACCACTCTTTGTGAAAAAAGCATCATTGGCATATAGTTTGTGTGTGTGTGTGTGTGTACTTCTTATTTATGAATATTTTTGCTAAACACAATTAAATAGTTGAGCAAATATAGTATAGCTTGGAAAAGCTTGAATACTTACTATCTGGTTTTTATGGGGAAAGTTCACAGACTTCTCTTCCACACAAACAAGAGATATCTTTAGTTTACAAAGCTTACCTTATAGCATGTATATTGGCGGCACTATCTTCATTTAAAACCCCTCATACCCAACGCAAATTCCCCACTCCCACTCCTTGTCCTGAAGTCTCACTGAAAAGATTTTATAGCGTACCACAAATTGACTTCATAACTCCCCTTTGGGTAGTATATAGAAGAAAACTTCATTCCTAACAAACTTATGATATATTGTCATTCATCAGCTACATTTTTTCTTCTCAAGCCATATCCATTTATCACACAGCTTTCCATTTCATTGGTTTTACTTATTACAATCTAAGTGCTAGGAAGTGGAAATATTACCCAGAGGAAAAGAACCCATCCAAAGCACACTTCTAACCCAGAACAAGCATGACATGTTTTCTCATTAGAATACTTTAGTTTCTTGGAAATAAACCAAATGGTTCTGCTTTCATTAGAGATCATTTACAATAACAGCGTGTGGGACCCTGGGTCCTGTGGACTTGGATTAAGCCCCATCTCTGGCACCATTCTTTGAGTAATAGCTACCCTTAGTGGATGCTTTCAATCAATAAAATGCACCAGAAAGTCACAAAGGCCAATAACAATGCTCACCAGGAAGCTGGGATACAGAATGATACCCATATGTTCCTTTTTCACTTCTCTTTACCTTTGCTCTAGCTTTCAGCTTCTCTGGATCTCAGAGACTCTGTAATTTTCCCTTCTGCTTTAGATACTATGACATCCTTTTGAATTTGATGAAATTCTGTTTCCCTATTATCTTAGTACCAACTTCTAGGTATGCCATTTTCAATATTCATCATATGCCAGTGTCATGTGTTGGTTTCCATTCAACTCTGATGCTTTGCTTACTCCATATCAGAGGAGTATAAAGATATATAGAAAGCAACAGACATCATTAGAGATCTCATGGGTATTGAAAGGTTAATTAAAACAGTTATTATGAACAAGAACTTTGATAGTTTTGATGAAAGGAACCGGTTCCCTTGAAAAACAAAATTTTCAAACTCACACCAGAAGAAATAGAAATTCTAAGAAGGTAGACCTCTATTTATTAAACGAGTTGTGTTAATAACCTCAGACCCAAAGTACAAAGACTATATGGATCCACTGATGCATTTTCCAGACATTTAGGGAAGAAATTATATCAATACTCCACAAGCCAGTATAAAAACATACATTTCCTAACTCATTATGGTCAGCATTATCATAATACTAAAGCCATAGGAATAGAGTATATAATAAAAGAAAGAAAAAGAAAACTACCATCTAATATTTTTGTAGATATAATTGAAAATATTCAACAAAAATTAGTAAATCAAATCCAATAATAAATATAAAAGTAATTATGTACCACAATCAAGTGAGATTTACATCAAATGTGCATGGTTTCTTTAACATTTGAAAGTCAATGTAATACATAATCACAACAGGGTATACAAGAAAAAAATCAGATAATTATATGGATGAGTACATGGAAAGCAATTTACTAAATCTAGTATCATTCATGATCAAAAATAAAAACCTGGAAAAGTCACAAAAGAATCATAGCCTCAATTTGATAAAGACTAGTGTACCTAAAACAGAAACAAAAGCAAAAAACAGAAAAAAAAAACCCTACAGCTAACATCACACTTAATGGAAAGAAAAGCAAAGCCTTTCTATTAAGCTCAGGAATAAGTCATGTTATACAGGAGACTATACCTTCTCACTAGTCATATTAATCAGTATAGTGGAATTCGTAGACAATGAAATTAGATAAGGAAATATAGGCACACAGATTGGGAAGAAAGAAACTGAAGTGGTGTCACAATAAAATAAGAAACTAATCCTGGGTGTCATTTACCCACGAGTAAGGAACTTTTGTCTTAATCTTTTACAGGAGTTTCATAAATGGAGAAAATTTTATAACTATGTAGACTCAGCACACAGCACACATAACTAAATATTATCAGTCCATACCCACATGTGGCTTTCAACGTTTGGAGATATTTTACTTTCAATGCCTTGCTACTTAGGTCTAATCACCACATCATGCACACACATACATCTCTGTGAGTCAAAGGCATGAATGGTCCATGAAGAAGAAATGGGGAACATGGAAAAATCACAGGTATGCACACAGCTTAAACGACATTTCATCCAAAGGATGGTAAGATTCACGACATTGTTTTTCTTAAAGGTTAATTAATCCTTAATGGCTGGGTATAAAATATATAAGTAGAATGAATACATAGTTATAAATTATCTCAAAACACAATATTGATTTTGTTACATGTTGGCTGAAAGACTGATTTGTAAAGAAAAGCTACAGGTAGCACTATTCAGAAAAGTCATTCTCACAGAAATAATCCATATTTTTCCATAAATAACATAATCATTTATGTAGAAAATAAAATATAATTTATGCTCAACAAGTCTTCCTAGGACTAGTGATTATATAAAGAATACAGAAGTCAAGATTTATGATCAGAAGTCAAGATTTATGTGCAAAAGTCAGTTGGTTTCTTATATAACATCATTGAACAGCTGAACTTGAATAAAACACTATTATTTACAATAGCACTCCATGAATAAAATGTTATTATAAATCTAACAAAATATGTATAAGATGTATAGGAGGAAAGCTAATAAAAGATATGAAGTAAGAGATAAATGAATGGAAAAATCATACATCTTCATAGATATAAAAACTCAATGTTGTCAAATTATAAATACCTTACAACTGCAGATTCAACACGTCTAAATTTCAGACAATCATTTTGTGGATATTTTTAAAATTACTGTAAAGTTTATATGGACGTGCAAAAGACCCAGAATAACCAACACAATGTTGAATGATAAGAATAAAATTAAAGAAATTGATACTATAGAGCTTTCAAACATAGTACAAAACTACAGTTATCAAGACAGTGTGGTATTGACAAAAGACTAAATATATGGATCAATGGATCCAATCAATAGCCTAGAAATAGATTGACACATAGTTAAATGATTGTTCCAAAGAGTAAAAGACAATACAAAGAAACAAAGTAAATGTCTTTTCAATGAATGATGCTAAAACTACAGAACACTCATGTGAAAAATATACACAATCTTTATTTCATTCATATAAATTCATTTAAAAAATAACAGGCATGAATGTGAATGAAAAACTCTAAAACTCCAAGTTAACACAAGGGAAAACACAGAAGACCTTGGGAACCAGATGGTGCTTTAGAAACAATGCTGACTTTGCAATTCATGAAAGAACTAACTTGATAAGATGGTATTCATTGGTACTAAGAACTTTGTCCTCTGAATGATAATATCAAGGGAAGAAAAAAAGTCAATGAGAGAAAATATTTCCAAAAGACACATTTGATGGATTGTTATTCAAAATGTAAAGAATTCTTAAAACCTGACAATAAGAGTACAAATGACACGATTAAAACTTGAACCAAAGACTTTGATAGACTCCCCCAAAAGATCTACAGATGCAGATGATGAGGAAAAGATGCTTCATACCATTCTGATGTCAAAGGACAATTGAAAGTTAAAATGACAAGATGCCATTACACTTATTAGAAGTAGAAGACTGACAACTGAAGAAGCTATTTCAATCTTCTGAGGATCAGGAATTCTTATCCACTGCTGGACAGCATGCAAATTGACACAGGCCTAAATATACACTTGCCAAATGATTAATCAATTATAGCCACTGGTATTCACCCAAATGAATAAAAAATGTTTGTACTCACAAAATCTGCTAACATATGTAATTTTCAGACTTTGTGACTACTCTTACTTCTTCCCTTGGTAAAACAAATAACCTATGATATGCCCAAACAAGAGAATATTATTCAGTACTAAAAAGAAATGAGCTATCAAGCATGAAGAGATACAGAGGAAACTAACATTTGTATAATTGTCTGAAAAAAAACTAGCTTATATGGAAAGGATGAATAGTGTATTATCCTAATTACACTAGCTTCCTGAATTCATTAGTCTCCTACCAATGAATAAGAAGAGCAGACTTTAGGGACTGGAATACCCATACATGCCAGTATCCAGGTGGTCCTAGAGCTATTTTCCCAAAGGAGTTTGGAGGTGGCTTGTATCTGAAATCCTAGGAAGGTGAAGACTGAATCAAACAATGTTTAGTGGTTGTAAGAGGTCATAGGAAAGTAGGTACAGCACAAAGAAATTTTTACAGCAGTGAAACTCCTCTGTAAGATGCTAAAATGTTAGAGAAATGTTTGTCAGTTTGTCTGACTCGATGGAATGTATAATACCAAGAGTAAATCCTACTCTGAACTGAAGACCGTTAGGTGCTAATGATGTGTCAGGATAACTTTATCAATTATGGAAAATATAATACTCTCCTGTGGGGTAATGTTAGTAAAGACTGTTGTGTGTATGTGTGGACAGAAGTGCAATAAAATTCTGTCTTTCCACCTATCTTCACTCTAAGCATTTGTTAGGGTTTTGTTGTTTCTACCATTTTTTTCTTTTTAATTTATGAGTAGCTTAGTCACATCCCTCTACTGTAACACAGCACGACAACTATGTGGCATGTACACAACAGAAGTTTATTACTTATACATAAGTGCAGCATCAAGGCAGATTCCTTGTCTGGCAAAGGCAAGCTTTTTGGTTTACAGATGGAGCCTTCTTGCATTGTCATGTGATGGGAAGGCCAAAGCAGCTCTCAGGAGTTTTTTCATAAAGACAGCAAATTCTGCTCATTCACAAGAGCTCTGCTCTGAGGACCCAGATCTCCTAAAGGCCTTACTTCTAACAGTCATTGCACTGAAGGTGGGGGATTTTACAGACTAGGGTATGGGCAACAACATTCAGGCCGTGGTGTATGGGAAAAAGGAACCTGATCACAGAAATATCGCATCTTCCCATTTAGTTTGGAATGCATGCGTTTCGTGTGTGTGTGTGTGTGTGTGTGTGTGTTACAAAACTGCGCCAGAAAGTCTACTATTGTGTTAATGGAAATTTCTCTGGAAGATTATGAAGAAATTCATGCTTTTAAAAAATATTTTTTAATAGCTTCCTCGATTTACCTTTTTTTCTTCCCTTCCTTCATTTTGAGCTCAGTCTTAGTGTGATGCTTAAGTGAGTGGCATACTCCTCAAGCAATCACCCTACCTGAGCCTCCAGAACCACAGAAACTGTAAATATATGCCAGTACATAGCATAATTCATATTTTTCCATTGTGTACCTACATAGATAGGATTCAATAAACTGTCTTTGAATAAATATATTTGTATCTTTATGATATTTCTTCTCTTCCTCTGTTCTTTCTATGGTGTGTGTGTGTGTTGCAAAGGTAGACACTAGGGCTTGACTTTGAGATATCTTCTTCAAGTGCTCACTACCTTATATTTTGAGACAGCAACTCTTTTTGAACCTGGAACTCTCTGTTTTGAATAGCTGGCTTGCCAGATATTCCCTAGAATGTCCTTGTCTCTGTGTCCAAGTGTTGAAGTTATAGACACATGCCCCACACCTGGATTTGATTTGCGTGCACAGCAAACCTTTATCCATTTGAGTCCTCTCTGCTGCACACAACACTCTTATAGTTCACATTGTTGCTTGCATTTTTTAGCTTCTCATATTCTACAAATATGGTATTTTGTATGTAATGTGTTTATGTGCATATATACATCTGTTTGTATATATAAATATATGTGGGCACAGGTCTACAGAATATCAATCATTTACAAGTATTTTAGATAAGACCTTTCTTCAGAATCATAAAAGTTTATGCACCATTACCATAGTAACCATCTGGACCAGCCCTCTCATTTTAGGAAGGAGGAAACTATAGCTCAGAGAGTTGGCAAAGCTACAGCTAGTAAATTCATTGGGGCTGGAAGCTGAGACATCTAATAATGTTTCTGGTTTTGTTTTCTCTCCCTATCTTTTTTATTGTTCCCCGATGAAGGTGAAGTGTCTTTCAAAATTCCATGAGAACATACAGAGAACAGAGATATATCTTAACATTTTTTTCCTAGAAATTTAATCTAGAAAGTTTAATCCGCCAAGCAGAAGTGGAGATTCAGCTCGTACTCCTCTCAGTCAGCTTCCTACTCCTGATAAGTTTTGTTTCATCTGACAGGGGCATTTCTACAGAATAATACCTAGCAGAAATAAATCATGACCAGTATCAGCTACAGGAGTCGCTGACGGAAATCCTGACAGCGCTCCAACCATCTTAGACATTACTAGAGCAGTCAGCAAAATCAGGTTCCCAGGGAGCATTAGTTTGAGGGAACTCTGCCAATTGCAGCATTACTTAGAAGACACGTTTTGCATGTTCCTCAAAAAAAAAAAAACCCACTGTTAAACTTAACCAGAGTGCTGAGAGTTTTTACATACTTCAAGTTTGGGTCCAGGAACACAGGACTCAAGCCTAACCTGTCAGTTGGGATAGCAATATCACTTTTCCCTAGGTAATATCTACCCTCTCCTTTGTTAGAATACCCCCATATAAACCATTTGCACTTGCTGGGTCCCTGACAGCAAGAGGCCTTTGTAAGTCTGGGCTTCTATTTCCAGCAGCCATCCTTTATGCAGGGCAAGGAAGGGCACAGCAACGAAATTCGAACACTTAAAACTCAGGATGACAAAGTTACGGGTTCACATCTTATTCTGTTCAGATTCTCCCTTCTACCCGCAGAGCTGTGGCTGATTTCATAGGGGAAACATGGTGCACAGAAGAGCCTAATGTGGGAACCAGGGAAGTAGCAATGAGCCAAGATCCCTGGGACTGAGTCACTAGCAAACCCATGCAATCAAACGCCATGGCTTTGTTTTCCTGGATGACAAAGCCTTTGAGGTATCATTTGTTCTCCCAGACTCTGTGTCATAATTCTGCTCCTCTCCATAATTTTTCATGTTGCCTTGAACATTCCACATGGGTGGAAAAAGAAACCAGCTTAAGAAATGATTAAAACACACACTTTCTATTTAAAATTGCTCTCCTATGCACTTAGTGTCATTTTATAAGTATTAGTCAATTTTGGAAGACTTTGGCAGTCTGAGTATCTATCATGAGAAAAAAACAGAGCACATTACTAGGATAATCATTTGCACCTAGCTCTAGAATCACAAAATTGGCTTGTAGTGGTGGCTGAAACTAAGAATTGGGCATTCCCTGTACAATGTAGAAAGATTTTTACATTTTTGTTCTGCCAAACACTTGTTAATGAACCTATTCATAATTTGCTAAATATATTCATACCCTTGAGAAGGGTGTGGTAATTACTATGTCAGAGATAAAATGTATCTGTTTTTTACCAGCATAATTTTAATAGATTTAGATGGACTTAGACAAATAAGGATTTTTTTTTAACAACTGCAATCATGGGTTGAGCAACTTAGTTCAAAGTTCTCTGAGTAATGAGTGAGTGACAGAGTAGCAGAGGTTTTTGGTAGTGTTGATGGAAAGTCTGTTCTTTCTTGGTATTATCTTGACATGTCAGGAGCTAGCATGATGCTTAGACTGTTGAAATTAAAATAATAATATTGCTCATTGTCTAAAAAAAAGCACTTATCAGAGGAGTCAAGGGTTTGGGTTCTGCTTCTCTCTACCTATTATCTATGTGACTGGGATTATTTGTTGTCTGTTTCTACTTCCTGATATATACAATCATTTCTTGGAAAAATAAATACACAACATAATATAAGAACATGCGTAAAAGTTGGTACTTGTTATCATGTCTGTAGATGGCACAAAGATGATAGTGTTGTGTCATAAATACAGCTTGAAAAGCACTGATCAATTAGAGGAGGGAGCTAAGATAATGGAAAATCTACAAGGAAGGAAATAAGGTCCTATAGTTTTTTTTTAATCCACATGAACCCTCATTAAATGGGCCATTTCAGCATTAGAGGAGCTTATGAGAAAGAGTTTCTGAAAGCTTGAGTAACAAGGAGCTTACTATGGAGACAATAAGACACAGATAATTAATCACTAGCTGTAATCTTGTACAACACAAGCATATGCTGCATGTAAATCCAGAAAATTAAGCAGCCTAATGCACTTTGCTATGGCTGCATCCCATCTGGAGCTCCAGATTCAGCTCTTAAGCCAAGGCACTGTCTTTTCAGAAGAAAATGTATACAGTACAGCATAGCCTGAGAATGAAGACACAACACTGGAATTCACTTATGGGAGAAAGGCAAGGAAGCCATGGATAACAAGACTGATAAAGATAAGCTACTTATATCCAAGCACTCAGTAGGCAGAGGCAGGAAGGTCATCACAAGTTTAAGGACTTCGACTACAAAATGAGTTCCTACCTACCCTGAGCTATACAACAAGACCTCAGAGAAAACCTTCAGAGGTAGAAAAAGAGACAGAAAAAGATAGAGAGAGCACGTGTGTGGGGGGGAGGAGGTGTATACACACACACAGATTGCCTACAAACATATAAAGATAAATGAAGTTGAATAGTAATATAATAATATATGCCAAATTCTAATTATAAACAAAGTAGTCAGTTTAATTATCATTTTGTAGATGATAAACCTAGACCTAGAGCCCAAGGAATCTTGGTTACAAGCCTCAGTTATATATTTGGTCAAGAGATGAAGTCAACCTTTCCCCCCATTAGTCCATCCCTAACTTTTTGGAAGATACTAGAATTGTTTAAAAGTTATTCCCAGCCTTACAGGATAGTGATAAGCATGTATTCCTCTAGTCCCTCTGAAGTCATGTGTTTGCTTTAACCAATGAAAAGTAAGCTTCCATCTTGTTCATTACTTCTTCAAGAAAGTTGCTGTGTCTGTGTGCAGCTTGCTAGTTAGATAGCTCCCATTGCTCATGTGAGAAATGGTCCCTGAAGGACAATGATGAACAGAACTTCCCTTGTGACCCTGTAGACAACTGGCAAGTGCCAGAAAGTGGTTGTTATAGTTTTGTTAAACCATGGAAGCTTAGGTCTTCTTACCATGCTGTTATCCAATTTTGTTTGTAGATAGACATGAGAGCCAAACCCATATACCTAAAATCTTTTTAAATGTCTCTGAATAGGGAAATGCTTATTTTCCTAGGGATAAACTGCAGATACTAAGGTAGGCAAATTTGTTAGCTTTCCAATCTAAGATGTCCAAAACTTGCTTCATGAGGTAGTGAGTAGTAGACAGCAGATATTTAGACCAGTGCAGATGCTGTTTTGCACCAGTCTAGCAAAACATATGTTTCAAATAAGGAATTTTAATATCGAACATGTCTGAAACACCTCCAGTGTGCCAGGCATCCCAGGCCCAGAGATAAACCCAAACACACAGTCCTTAGCCTCAAGGGAATAACCATAAATACAGAACTAGATAACCCCTGTGTATATGTGTGGGTTTTTTTTTAAAAAAACAGTGTAATTAAAGAAAATTAGAGATAATAACATGGCCTGCAAGAAGCAGACAGCAAGCCTGAACTTAAAAACCCATGTAGCTCTAGAAACCCTGCTGATGTCTAAGTCGTATTATTATTTTTCAATTAAGAGCCAAAAAGTATAGAGTTTGTAAAAGGGAACAAAAATGAGAGAATTGTTGGGTTTACAGGAAGACCATTTTCCCTTTCTCTAGTTACCATGCTCCAATCTTGCAAACCAAGCATATTATCTGGCTTACATCAGGGGTGTTCCAGCGAGGGGAATAGACTGACTCACAGCAATTGTTTCTGGCCTTTTCCACTCCCTCCTTTCCCCTTTATGCCAGGAAAGGAACATTTTAAGAGTCATGAAGTTAGACATGTAGAGGAGCAATTAGCTTTCTGTAGAGGGCTAGTCTTCTGTTGAGAATCTGCCAAAAGCTTTCTTATACACCAAAAGCGTTTCCTAGAAGGGCTAGTGGGCCTCCAGGAGTCTCATACTCAGACAAGATGTGAATATCATGAAGCAGATGGGTAATTCCTAGGCATACTGACATTGTCTTACAAAGGATCCCTCTACACAAGACTGTCCTGGTTAGAAACAAAACTTAAAAGTTTAAAAAAAAATCAAAAATTGAGCCAGGGAGAGATAAGCTGTCCTTTCACTACCTCATTGCATCTTAATGGAAAAACAGCTCAAAGCAGGATGAGTATTAACTGTAATCACGGTGAAGCAGACATTTCCATTGCAGGATATTATTCATGATGGCATTAGGGAGGAATAATACACGGGGGATGGACTGTACAGCCATTGCCTAGACCAAGGTGAGGTCATCTGATTACTACTGTTCCCCAACTCAAACCCTAGGAGTTGAACTTTGACTTCTCCAGATCTGCACCTACTCTGAATTTTCTAAATCATGCCTCTGACTTTTTTTTTTTTATGAGATAAACACATAAATCATCGTAGTAAACTCGGGCAGTTCAGTCCGGCGTCAGTTTCTCTAAAACACACGTAGAAAAAAAAATAGCTTTGATACATGTAAGAGCAGTGGAGGGCTGGCAGCTTATGCTAGTTTAATATGCACTTTAATACCCCTGTCTATTTTCAAATATGTAATTTTTTTACAGAGACAGCTGGATCCCTTGAGACCCAGACTCGTGCCAAGCTATGTACACAAATATACTCTTAATAAACACAGATGTGAAGCGTCATGCTACGACAGAAGTGAGGCACGGAGATTCTAATGTTTAGTGGCCCCACACCCAAAAGTTTCAGAAAAGTCACAGAGTCATCCCATTTTCTTAGCATCAGTCTGTCCTCTGCCCTGGTGACCTCGATTAAGTTTTAATCCGGAGCTAAGGGGAACCAAGACAATTGTGCTGTTGGCTCTTCAGAAGTAAAGGAAGTCTGGGAATCGCTAAGCCTTCCCAGACCAGGGTTGACACACCCACCCAGAACTAACAGGCCAGGGTGCAGGTGGGTGACTGGGATAACGACCCAGACCTGAGATCCTTCCAGTACACACTGGAAGGTGCTACAATTGGGGACACGTGGGATCCCTGGGCCCGTGGAGGATGCCCTTTTTCTCAGCCTAGCCGCTCATCCTCTTGTAAAGTGTGAGCAAGAAAGTTGTACCCAGGCTATGGCGGCTGAGGCTGAGAAGTGGGCCAGTGCCAGCTGGGAGAAGACCCCAGGCTCTCTTACCTTGTCCTTGGGACCGAGGTTCTGCAAGACTTCCTTGCCGGTGGCGCTCCGGATCTCTACCCCGGCGGGCTTGGGCGACTCAGGCGCGGGCTCCCTGCTCTCCTCCCGGCCCAGACCCCTGCGCGCGTCCCCTTCCACCCCGGGCCGGTTCCCCGCGCCGCGGCCGCTGCCCTGACTGCTCCGGGGAGTCTTGGCGCCGCGCTGTCCCACACTCAAGGCATCGAAATCCAACGTCTTGCTCTCGAAGGCGCCCTCCACGTTGCAGAACATGCCACCGTACTTCTGCCGTGGGACCTGATCTGTGGTGCCCGGCCGGGCCAAGTACACAGGCAGGTCGTCCTCGTGGGAGCTGTCCCAACCCCTTCGGCCCGAAGCCATGGTTCAAGCGACAGTGGCTCAGGGGCTTTCTTCTTCAGAGGCTGGAGAGAGCAGCGGCCGGCAGCGCGCACAGAGCCACAGTGATGCGGCGGGAGGAGGCGCCAGAGCCTTCGCGCCAGAGGCGGCAGTGCTGCTCCGGTTCCTGCCAGTCCCCCACCAGCCAAGCTAGTGATCCGCAGCCCCGGCTCCGATCGCCCCCGGGACCGCCCGCCCGCTCCAGCCGCAACTCCTCTGTCACCCCCAGCCCTACTGCAGCCTCAGCTCCTGTCCAAGGTCGAAATCCACACACGCTCACTGGTCACACCAGCTATGGGTACTTGATTCATACTTAGATACAATTCAGATGTCATAGAAACAATTAAACTGAAAAACTTCAGGGACATAGAAACTCTGTGTCTGTTTGAACTACTGGCTTAAACACACACACACACACACACACACACACACACACACACACACACACACAC
>NW_021604719.1:1270781-1283709 GCF_004785775.1 Grammomys surdaster
CACACACACACACACACACACACACACACACACACACACACACACACTTTACTTTTTGATCCTTTCGTGGAAGCAAAGCAAATTGTCCAAGATGTTTGTATCTGGAAGTTAACTACTCAAACTTATCACAAACTCGTGGCCCTAACCACAGCCTATACTGCATCATCCAATCTCAAAATTACACCCTATTCCAGAGTCAGCCTCATGAACCTTTGCCTTCACATAACACATTCTTGAATCGTGTTACATATAAACCTTCAACACAGGCACGTGCACAAATATGCATACATACACGCACGTGCTGGGGAAAGAGGAAATCCTCTCATTACAAAATTACAAAAGTAATTGTGTAATTATCTCACCAAAACCCACACTTAACTCACCTATGCCATCCCAGACTTTGCTTTTTACCCAACTTCAATTTGCCTGAGACACAATTACATTGAATCACAGACAAGAATACATGCCCAGATTTTATTTTGCAAAGTGTTTACGATAATATCTTGTCCATCAAACAAACTACAGGCTTATACCTCATATAGTGACTGAAGCCAACACTCACCTCTAAGAATCCCATACTTAGGTAAAACACAAGCCTAGATTTACCAAAAAAACAAACCAAAAACAAACAAAAACCCCCAAACACAAACAAACAACAACAGCAAAATCCAAGCAAAGATTTTGCATTCTATGTTCCCTATACCCAGAAGCTTTACCCAAGTGTGAATATGTGCTTATAGGCTTTCCCTCACATCCACCCACATAGACTCTGACCTAGGTCTTGGCTATATGAAACAGAAACCACCAACCACAGAGTTCACTTTGTACTTATACACACAGCCTAGGCCAAGAAGAAACAGTACCTCAATTTAATTGGGTCCCTCTCAGAAGTGCTTTGTTTACTCAACTGACAGGAATCAAGTGCCTTTCTGCTCTTCATGGAATCCTAGAAGAACAGTTATACAAACAGGTGGGGCCTGTCTTCACTATGCCTGAAGCCTTCCCTCTAGGCCCAACATTAGCTGCACTATGCTACATACCTAACTGAACTCATTTCCTTCCACCTCCCCAAGCCCCACAGAGGCAAGAGTTTAGTTTATCTTACCTTTGCATATGTTCTGTGTAACACATGTATAGGTATGTAACAGATGCTCCATGAGTCCCTTTTTAAAGGATGACAACAGCATCAACGGGTATCTATGGAGCTCCTGTGACTGTTTAGTATAGACTAATGTAGTGTTTGAGGGTATGTAGCAGGTTTCTTTGTGGACATAGGTGATCTTCAAAGGCAACTGCATTTGAGGGGCCAAAACACTAAGCCCCAGGCTCAGAGTGGAATATAACTTTAGTGACTATGATACTAAGAAGCCTCAATGGCATGCAAGACTATGGCGGTCTCACAGGATTGGGAATGTAAATTGGCTTGAATTAAAAGCAAAGGCAGATGTGTTAATGTAAGCCATACCTATCTATACACAAGGGAATAGAAAAGATACTTGCTAAATACCCTGCACAGTCTGAAAAGGATGCATTACTTCTTACCATCCTCTAAGTACCTGATACTTTTGGCTTCTGCTTGGTTACTGATGGACAGTAACCTTGTTCCCTTGTGACATTTCCATTACTCTTCATGTCTTCAGGTTCTAGAACCTTGCTCTGTGCACTCTTGCAGGCCCCCTATTCTGTGGAACACAATTTTAGTGAAGGGAAATACATGGAGACAGGGCAGGTAGTCATAGAGTTCTAAAGAATCTACTAGAAATTTATAGTGCTAGGTTCAGTACTAAAAACATTTCTGTCAATGTGTTCATTAACATTAATAGATTCTGCAGGTCTGCTATCTTTATTTATTTATTTATTTATTTATTTATTTATAAACAAGTTTGTGAGCAAATGCTCAGGTTTTGATGAAGTCCTAACTTGTAGCAAGTTATGTACAATTTGTATACAGTTTTCTTTGACTGGGCTACATTCTGATGTAGATGCACACTTGCAAGCATTCATCTATGGTACGCCTAGACAGGCTCAGCAGGTTGTGCAGTTGTATGTGCACTCTTTGCACCCTCTTCTTCTTTTTTTTTTCTGGACCTGGTTTCTCTGTGTAGTCCTGGACATCGTGGAACTCATTTTGTAGACCACACTAGCCTTGAACTCAGAGATATGCCTGCCTCTGCCTCCTGAGTGCTGGGACTAAAGGCATGCGCCACCACTGCCTGGCAACACTCTCCTTTTATAGTTCTGTTCTGTCATTACTCTTTATAATGTAAGGCACACACCCAATAATAACATTTGTTAGCCAGACATCACATTTCAAAGTTAACCACTGTACATACACAAGTAAACAAGCAAAGCAGTCTATTATCTAAACCATTGAAAGAAGAATGGCCATTCTGAGATCAGTTCTGCAAATACCTTAGGTCCACGTTATGTTTCATTGGTTTTGTGTCTCTCTTACACGTCTGGCTCACTCATCCCTCAAGTTTATTAAAGGTTTCAGCTTTTGAGTAATACATAATGCTAAATAATCTTATATGTATTGATATCACTTATTATAATTTGACATATTATTATCATTTCACCTTTTATAACCAGCAGGAAAAAGTGAAGCACCTTGCAAAACTAGCAGACATTCAAATTAGAACTCAGACATTCTACTGGCTGATTGCTCTTAAAAGTCATTTTCAGGTAGAGCTCCCTCATAAGAACCAGGGAAGTCATAATCAGGATGAGCAGAAGGTGTCAGACAACAACCCAACTCTAAGTGCCTGCCTTGTTCCTGGGTAGAAGTGAACTTTGAGACAAGGACTCATACAAGGAAACATCCTATCACTTAGATGTGTTAACCGCAGGAACACATGACATTTAGATGTCCTAACCTCAGGAGCATACGACATTTGTGTCATCTATCTTTTCAGTAAGAAGATAAATAGGATTTTCACACACAAGAACAACACTATTTCTGCAAGCACTTAACCTACACTGCCCAAGAAAGTAGCTACTCAAAATAACATTCAAAACAGTGAACTACTTCTATAACACCAGCAGCTGGAGAGAGCTTTAAACTTGTCACACCAGATCAAATTTGCATTTCCTGTAACTGCAGTAAATCCCATGCCACTTTGCATTGGGATGACTTGTGATAAAAGTCCATAGCATATCCGATTATAACTTCAGAGAAATGTCTTCCGGAGGCATCTTCTATTACCTGTAGATCAGCAAAAGGCAAGAGTGCTTCAGTAGTCAGGAGTAGTGGCAAGCACCATGCAGTCTCTGTAAGGAAACACAGAATGCACTCTATGTAAAATAAAGTGTACCATGTTCTTAAAACAAAAAAGAAAGCAACAGGATATAAAATTTAACGCTCATTAAGGCTGTGGGAGTATGCTCAAACACCAAGAGAAAATCAGACTGTCGTCTAGCTTGCAGTAAACTTATTTGTTTAGTTTTTGCAGAGTTTTTATTATATAATCACAAACTTAACTCTACAATACAACTAGATGTAAGGAACATATGAGACCGGAAGAACTATAAAGTACAAGCACAAAAGTTTCAGCATACCGAAAGCAGGGGGTATGAAAGAGCACAGTCCTGAGCTACAGAAGGGATGGTTTTGCAACTTAGATAAATTAATCAGATATATTAATTAAAGTTAGCTGTGCTCACTATGGCAATCTCCTTGCTGGTTTGTCCATTCCTAAGCCCGAAGTGCTCCATAGCTTCTATCACATCTATTGCTTTTCATGTAAAAGTCTGAGTGTCTGTCATGTAGCCATTCTGTCTTGACATCACCAGTGAAAAACTATGTTACCTTTGGATTATCATCTTCTCCAGACAAAATGCTGGAACCTGTGTATTTTCAGATGAAGCTTTCTCCTCTGAGAGTTTCCTCATCCTACCTCTGGATGGAGAGGACATGTTTCTAGTGTTATTATGGTGTCAAAGTCACAATCCTGGCATCCTCGCATAAAAAGATCCTGAAATATTTCTTTGGGGGAGATTCTTGCTTTTGGGGTGGTATACATAGGATCATGTTATTTATCTCAGGCTGGCCTTGAAGTTGTGACCCTCCTGCCTCAGTCTCCTGAATGCCCAGGCCTGTATCCTGCAATACTTTGAGTAACCAGGGAGTCTTAGAACCAAATTCTTTCTCTTTTGTGGTAGTCAGAGTATAAAAGTTTCCTGCTGTTTTTGAAACTGTGTGTACAAACAGCTCAAAAGAGATGCAGCCCAAGGGCTCACAGTTGACAGCAAAGATGAAGTCTATGGTTCAGTTAACCATAGCTAGCAGTGGGCAGCTCCAGGCGACAGTAGCAGCTGTATGATTTTGACAATGAATTTAACTATTTCTAAATATAACCCATCTTCTTTGGTTATAAAAATTTGAAACTCTATCATCTTTTCCATCTTTTATGAACAAAGAATTAAAAAAAAAACCTTTATTTACAAGGAATACTAAATATAAATGAGGTAGTGATTAAAAAACTTTTACTATTCTTTCTGATGTACAGTAAGCACTAAAGATTAATTCCTTATTTTTCCCAGTGTCAGACACTTAGTTAATATACAAAGTTTACACTAACCATGTTGTATAACTTTAGCTTTACAGAATTTTCTGGAGGAAAATGAAAAACACTATATGTTTGGGATAGACAATGAAAATCATCGTCTTCTTCCATATACCTCCATCCACCTTATGAATTTCCTATTAAATATTTACAATATTAATGGAGGTAAAAACTGTAAGCGTTAAATATAAACCACTGGGTCACTAGTGAGAAAGTCAATAAGATCGATGGATCCTTTTAAGTTCCTTATGCATTCCTTTGTTTTAAAACATACTCATGTAGGCAAAAATACAATGAAACTACATATGAACTATTATATTACTAGAGAGCAAGTCAATAAGATTACATGAAATTTTCAGTTTCTTTATGCATTTGTATATTTTAGATATATTAACAAGTATGAGTTACGTTTAAATCATAAATAATATTATTCTTAAATGTGTGTCCAGGGTGGAATTTTAGCTAAAAACACATGAATTGTGCACAAAGAAAATTGCGTATAGAGAATTATTGATTTAGACTAGAGTATTCTACTCCGTTGGGAAAAACATAGTGCTGAAAACATGAAGTGAAAAAAGGTGAAGTCATTTTCCTTGTCAGTTCAGAGCCGTGCGGCACCTCTGCAGCCGGACAGCAGAGTGGGGGAAGGGTTGCCGTGAAGCGGATGTGAAGTGAGGGCTCACAAACGCGCTCAAGGTGAGTCCTTCCCACCAGACGACTAGGTAATACGACATGACACAATCACTCACCAGGTAGGGCACGGTTGGAATTTCCTTTCCAGTGTTCTTTGCTGATTTGCTGAGCACGCCTTCTTGATTCCTATCATCCTCAAATGCTTTAAAGGCAGTGCAAATGCAGAGTCTCCCTTTGCCTTCAGTGGGAAAGAGACAAATGCTTAAAGCAGCTGCTGACCCATGATGATAAAATGGTTACTCACTTCCTGTGCTCTTGTGTTCTTGTCTTCATGGTGCAAACTCACAGGCACAATTGAAACTCTGAAATGAAGATCTCTACACAGGAGCCAGACGATAAATTGAATTACTACCTGCCAGTCATAGCCTTTACTATGTTTGAAAACTTTTACTTAATTTTCCAATTAATACTCATGGTCACAATCCATTTGTAAGCTAACTACATCAAGTTGATATTATTACTTTGACTATCTAGTTTTGTTTGATAGAATGATTCCCCTACTTTTTACTATTCAAAGACAAAATAATAACAGTACCGTGAGCCCTGACTCTTATCTGTCACAAGCAGGCTATTGATAAGGGTTTAGTATCCCTGCAGGGAGAGGAGTGACAGGTCCTACTCCACTCAGGGATCGTATGCTGGATTTGACTGTGAGATTGTCAGCTCCACGAGAGGGAAGAGAGAGTACGCCAAAGAGAGGGGGTCTTAGAATTCAGTTACTCTTTAATGATACACAGCAAGCAATCACCAATGCTAAGGCTATTGCTACAACAAGATATTGCCACATTTTCTATACATTGCCTCTAACAATATGTGCAATGAACACAAATAATAAGTTGCTAATTACCAAAGAAATAATCATAGCAATAAACACATCATTCATTCATGGATTATATGTCTTGAGTCCTTTTGATGGTTTCAGGTTACAGGTCCAGAGTCTGTGAAGGCAGGGTCAGGCTGCGGCTTCCAGTCGAACTGCTAATTTGTCCTCGTAGGGTGCTTGACCATGAAGCTGGGCTTGGTTGTCTCTTTGATGATCAGGTGCTGAGGAGGCTTTGTCCGGAGGATCACGTTAGCCAGTCATGGCTGAAAGTGTGATGAAGTGCTCCAATCGGGCTCCTCCTTTATGTTTAATTTGGCCTTACTTCTCAAGGCCGATAACCACTCCTGTCTGGTTATCTCAGCACAATTTCACTTCCAGACTTGTCTTTACAAGTACCAGACTTACCTTTACAAGTACTTTACTTCCAGACTCTCTATAAGTTTCCTATTACAAAATGGAGTTGGTCCTGTTCAGGGCCTACTCCTTACAAACGGTGAATCCAGCATCTCCCTCTTCTTCCTTTTCAAGTATAGTTTTAAAAGTATAGGAACACAAACAGTAATTTCGTAAACATCCATGCATTCACTAGGTAGGATTTATAAATTCTCACCTTATTTTGTTCATTTGCTTCTGAGTAATAAACATTGCATTGAAGTGTGCTCTTTACAATGTTCTACTGTCAGTCTTCTATTAAGAGATTATCGTTTTACTGCAATTTTGAAGATTATTGTCTTTGTTAAATAAATGATTATTTGTTTATTTTTGAGAATGTTGTATCTGTCTGTGTACATGTTTCTCTGTGTATGCATGTGTGTGGTGGTAAGAAGTAGATCTTCATGGATTACAGAGTTTTTTTACTGAACCTGGAGACCCTCAGCTTGTCTGTATTAGCTGGCCAGCAAGCCTCTAGCAGTCTCTTGTCTCTGTCTTCCCAGTACTGGAATTATAGGCTCATTTCTTCACCCAGCATTCATCATATGTAGTGGGAGTGTGAACTCACATCTTATGTGTGTTCAACAAGCACTGTATCAACTGAGCCATCCTCCCAGCACACAAATAAGTAAATTTTCTAATTATTTGCTTTCAAGCACAATCCTTGGCCATTGTGGCCAGTACAAAGAGTCCCTCATTCTTGGAAAGCTAGAACTTGCAAAAATACCATCAGACAATCTCATCCTAAAGTGAAGGAAATTATAGTTCATATACCAAGGCAAATGGTCTTCCACTCCAATTCTAAGATATGTGTCTTCAGAACACTGGGATTCTCATTTAGCTGAGATATGTTACAGGCATCCTCAAGAACAAACTCTTTTTCTTTTACTGAGAATATTTTTGGAACTGGAAAGTCTTATATAATATTTTCTGAAGTAATTTTCATTCTACCCTCTCTTGAGTTTAAACTAAGTAATATACAAGGAAAGGCACACAAGTAAGATGAACACGAAAAGGGTATCCCAAACCCCCTAAATCTTTCTGGACCCATAGACTAGAGCATATTCATCATTCCTCCTAAGTGGAAACCAGACAAAGGTATAAGTAGCTGATACTAAAATTTGGGAGGAACTGGGAAAATGGCAAAAAATTTCTTCACTGAAAACATTATAGTTATGTATAGATTTAGAAAATATAAATGCATTGGTTATGACTTCTTGCCAAGGTGCTTTTCTCTGATTTTATTTTTCTTTTAATAAATTACTCCTTGTCTAGACTGCTCCCTGGAATGCCTTGTTCCCTGAATTCTACTATTATTAAGACAAATGGGTAGGAAACAGTATCCCTTAAGTGTTTCCAAGATTTTCAAATAATTTATATTGGAAACCCAAAGAAAAGCACACACACACACACACAATTAGTAGAATAACGTACCCACAATTTTCATATCTTATTAAGAAATATCAGAGTATTTATGTGATACATGACAGGACTGTTAGAAAAACATAGCTCTGAAGTCAGAAAGTATGAACCACAATTCTGGATCCACGAGAGGTCAGTTAGATTTGGGGCAATTACAGAAGCTCCATTTCTATTTGTTCATCAATGACACAGAAATAAACAATTGTTATGGTAGGGAGGATAAATGACAGGCATTCTGCACCGAGCGGTAATTGTGTTCTGCAAATGTTGCTCTGATTTTCTTCAAGATCTGCCCCGGTTTCTGTGATCTAATAGGCTCACAGTAAAGGCACTGTGTTAGTGTCAGTGCAAATTTTCATTTTACAGAGGTAGAATAGTATGAATAATGTGACTACTGGGTGCTAATTTGTCTTATGCATGACCAAAGTGAAGAGTGTTGTTTGGGAAGCCACATCAGATTGTCTTCTATTCCAATCATGATTTTCTTAGACATGTTGCCTAGAGGTATTGTAGTTCAAAGAGCTACTCAAATACAAACCTGAAATTTGTTAGGCAAACATTAGAGTATAGGCAGATGTTTTTAAATATTGACGTTTATAAAAGGGTGCCTATGAAAATTTACTTACCGTTGACTATGCAGTGTCTAACTATTTACTTAATATTTCCTAATGTTTGCTTTGCCTGTAGGAATTGTTTTCACATTTAAGGCATATTGTCAACTTGTAAAACTGTGTGAATGTGTGTCTGTGTGTGTGTATAATCTTCCACCCAGATAACAGATTGCAAAACTAAAATGTATAAAAGTATAAGCTAGCAGCAAAATTTTTCACTATCTGCTTTAAGTCTATATAAGTTATAGAAATAATAACAGCATATCAAAATACATTGAAAATTTTAAGAACTTAAAAAATTATATACTTACTCCATATTTGTAAGAGGACTTTTAGTAGAAAATATGAGTTACAGTACCATGAAAAACTTATTGATTATTTATTTTGTAAAATGTTTTATTTTAATATAATAATTTATTTTTATTTTAATTTCAGCTTTATTTAAAAATTAAATATCAATAAAATATTGAATGACTTAAAACACACTAAAATACTGAATTACTTAAGCCAAGATAGGCATCACAGAATGCATAAAATAGTGTACTAAGACTGCTGGGTATAGACCTCAACAATTGTCCTTGTATAAAATATAAATATAGATATAATAGTAGTACCTAAGCTATCCATTGTTATGTCTACAATTTTGGACATTGGATAGAAAGCTCATATATACTTGTAAGTCCAATAATAAATAATTAACACACTATAAGTCATACAATGATAACTCATTTCTCTGTCTGTATAAGTGTGTGTATGCCCACAGAGGAGAGAAGTACTGGATCTCTTGGAGGTAGAATTATAAGCACTTGTGAGCTGCCAAATGTGGGTGCTGGAAACAGAACTCAGGTCCTCTGAAAGAGCAATATGTACTCTTAACAACTACACCATCTCAGGAGTCTGATAATAATACTTGTAACTGTCTCCTAAAAAGTGTTTCATTTGGAAAAGAAAGCATAAATAAAAACTCCCTGTGGATAAGATTCATATAATCTTACATAAAGGATAGCATTCCCAAATTGCAATATATTCGATAGGATAAAAATTAAGACTGCTTGATTTTTTTTCCTTTTTACAAACTTTTAGTAATATTGACTGTCAAGAAAACCACTTAGAATTCTCCTCCTCCTCCTTCCTCCTCCTTCCTCCTCCCTCCTCCTCCCTCCTCCTCCTCTTCCTCCTCTTCCTCCTCTTCCTCTTCTTCTGCTTCTATTACTTTACAGCCAAAGACTGGCTCTTTTTCTTACCTTGGGGGTCATCCTGTATGCTCATTGGTTGGTGACAGAATTTAGTTCGTTAGTCTGGGAATTGAAGTCTGTTTTGTCATTTTCTTATTGGGTTTGAACAGAGAGCATGCTTAGCTACCAGAACCCACCTCCTATTCTTGCCATGTGATCTCTTTTGCAGGCAGTTTATCATAATTTGTTTTTCTATTTTAAGGAGGCTTGTTATTGCTGTGAATCACTATCCAGGATAACTTTTGTAACTTAAAGTCAGTTAACAAAAGACCTTAATTAGACCTGCTAAATCCTCTCAGGGTAGCACCTATGACAGTGTTTGAGTGAATAATTTGGAATGTGTACAAGATCAGTGCAACTCTTAGACCCTATCTTGAACTCCTTACTGTACCTATATACATGCTAAAGACTTTAATAGCTGAGGAATCCCCATTGATGGTCTTACTCTGTGGAGAAAGTTGTTGAAACTGAGAAATACAGATTTTATCTCATGTGTCTATATAACCTGCCCAGAGCATAGTACTTAGTACTAAATAATTCAAAAAGTTTCAAAATGTCTACTGCTTATTATGTTGGAAGATGTTTATAGGGGTATAGCCTACATGATCTGAAATAGTACTTTAGGTTTTTAATATTTTCTTAGTGTGTGTGTGTGTGTGTGTGTGTGCACACTTTTATCACAGTGTGCATGTGAAAGTCAGAGGACAACCCAGGAGAGGTAGCTTTTCCTTTTACCATGTAGGTTCCAGTGGAAGAACTCAGGTCCCCAAGTTTGGCAGCAAATTCCATTATTCACTGAGTCAACTTGCTGTTTCCAAAATGACATTTTAGGATATTTAAAGCCTAATCACAAATGCACAAAACAATGTGCAGGCACTGCACATGGTAACATGCAACAAATTAAATCAAGAACAGTACTCTATCCTTTTTTTATTTTCTTTTGAGTTGAATTGGTGGGTGAGGACTGCCTTGGTTAGGGTTTCAGTTGCTGTAATAAACATCATGACCAAAACAAAGTTGGAGAGAAAAGGGTTAGTTTCACTTACACTTCCCTGTTATCCAAGGAAGGTAAGGCAAAATTCAAAGCAGTAACATGAAGGACATGAAAGAGTGCAGTTCCTGATCCTCATGGCTCACATAGCCAGCTTTGTTACAGCACCCAGGACCACCAGCCCAGTGATGGGACCACCCAGAGTGAACTGTGCCATCCCATAGCAACAATCTATACTTTAGATTACTGAGTACCACAGGCTTTCTTACAAGCCAATCTGGTGGGTGTGTCTTCTCAATTAATGTTCTCTCTTGCAAAATGAGTAGTTTGTGTCAAGTTGACACCATGAGTTATAAACTAGCAGGAGAGACACGTTAGTGAACCCTGTGTCAGTTCATGCAATATCAGTTACTAGCAGTGATCTCAAACAGGCTGCCTCAGCGCTCTTTCTGTGTCTACAGTAGGACAGTAGGCTTGTCCTCCTTGTTTATTTCACAGTATTGCCATTAGGTGCAAATGGTCATTGGTGCTGACAAATTTATAGTTAGAAATTTAATAAGAAAATATGGGGAGAATGTTTTGCACAAAAACTTGATTAGTTACCAGTTGGGTAGAGTTTACTTCATTTAGTCACAAGGTGATTCTCTCAAAATTTCATGTTATTGCGGTCAAAACTGACACTTTCAGTTATAGGTGGTTGTAGAAATTCATACGATGAACTAAAAGATAGACTGTACCTAGAGTTTGTAGAACTTAAATTATGTGTGCCTGGTTAATCTCTATACTTTCTTTTTGTAGAAGATACCTACAACAATGGAGTACAAAGAAAGAGAAGATTCTTTTCTTCCTGGGTGTTTATTTATTTTAAAGATTTCTTTATTTATTTTATGTATGTGAGTACACTGTAGCTGTCTTCAGACACACCAGAAGAGTGCATAGGATCCCATTACAGTTGGTTGTGAGCCACCATGTGGTTTCTAGGAATTGGATGTAGGACCTCTGGAAGAGCAGTCAGTGCTCTTAACCACTGAACCATTTCTCCAGGCCCCTTTCTGGGTATTTTTAAAGGGGATTAATGAAAGAGTGTAAGGGCATGCTCAAACTGTATAATTTGTCTGTGTGGAAGTAAACTGTCACTCCAAAATGAATCTTTGTTATTACTTCCATATGACATGGCATTGATAGAGATAAGAAAATTATGGCCAGCTGCTTTTTTCTATAGCACGTAAAATAAAAATGTTTTCTAAAGGACTCGAGATGCAGCTCAGACATTAGTAGGACACATCACTCTTCCAGCAGTGCCAACATCTATTCTATCCACACCAGAAAACTCACAACTACATGGAATCTAGCTTCAGGGTATTTGAACACACGAGACAGTTGACAGCTACAGGATATCTGAGGGCACATACACACAGTAGATGTATACTCATACACACATATACACATGACTGAAAAAAAATCTACAGATTCAATACAATTCCCCTCAAAATTCTAACACAATTCTTTACAGAACTTGAAAGGGCAATACTCAACTTCATATGGAAAACAAAAAAAGTACAAGATAGCTAAAACAATCCTGTACAATAAAAGACCTTTTGGAGGTATCACTTTCCCTGATTTCAAGTTGTATTACAGAACAATAGTAACAAAAACTGCATGGTACTAGTATAAAATCAGACAGGTTGATCAATGGAACTGAATGAAAGTAAATTCAGAAGTAAATTCATGCACCCATGGACACTTGATTTTTGACAAAGAAGCTAAATCTACACAATAGAAAAAAAATCTTCAACAAATGGTGCTAGTCTAACAGGATGTAACAACTAGATTCATATCTATCACCTTGCACAGAATTCAAGTACACGTGGATCAAAGACCTCAGCATAAAACCAGATACACTAAACCAGATAGAAGAGAAAGTGGGGAATAGCTTTAAATGCATTGACATAGGAGACACCAACAGCTCAGAAACTAAGATAAACGATTAATAAATGGGCCTTAATAAAACTGTAAAGCTTCTGTAAAGTCAAGAACACCAACAATAAGACAAAATGGCAACCAACAGATTGGGAAAAGATTTTCATCATCTTTACATCTGACATAGGGGCTGACATTTATATATATTGGGCTGACCACTTGTGTGTGTGTGTGTG
>NW_021604719.1:1283719-1307401 GCF_004785775.1 Grammomys surdaster
CACACACACACACACACACACACACACACACACACACACTGTTGTAGTAATTATTTAAAAGGGCCTCAGCTCAAGCTGACTAAGCTGCAGCAGCTCTGCCTAGCTTAACCGCCATGTTCTCTGGCCAGAGGCCATGTGTGCAGCAGCTAGAAATGATCAGCCAGAAACACCAACCCTGCCACCCACGAGACGCCAGCATGGGAGATGGCTCTGCCAATCTTCCACGATATCTCTGCAAGGCTGGACATTGCCCAGACCATTCCACCATCCATGTGGGCCCAGTAAGAGAATGAGACTCTAATGCTTAAAGATTAATCAAAGGATTTATATATTTGGTAATGATTAATAACAAGATGCCCACTCAATCAGAGGAGTAACCCAATACCCAACCTAGATATTTCAACTACTTTTGACAGCATGAGACATGTGAACATCCGCCTCCGTTTCCTCTCTCTCTCCCTCTCACTTCTCCTAGCTCCTCCTCTTCCTTTTCCTCCTCTCCTCCTTACTCCTCCTCTTACTCTCCTAACTCCTCCCACCTTAGCTCCTCCTACATATAATACCTCAAGAAACTAGTATAAACAAACCAAATAACCCACAATACAGAGCTAAACAAAAAATTTTCAACAGAGGAGTCTCTAATTGTAGGAACCCGCGGCTTGTGCTGGCAGAATTTGCCATTGCAAGATGGCGCTGGCATCCGGTGCTCCTCCTAGTAAACAAGTAAACTGCGCATGTGCTATGGCAAAAGCGAGCCAAAGTCAAAGCCCATCCCAGGGCATTTTGGCGGGCAACGAGTAAGCAGCCAATCAGAAATGAACACGCCACTCTAAGGGTATATAAGCAGTGCCTTTTCCGGGCCTGGGGTCTTCCTCCATTTTCATTTTGGAATAAATGTTTGCTGCGGAAGGATCCTGGTGTGTTGCCGCGTGTGTTCTTGCTGGCGAGACAATTGCACGCGTGCCACATCTAATGGCTGGGAAGCACTTAAAGAAGTGTTCTACATCCTTAGTCATCAGGAAAATACAAATCAAAACCACTCTGAGATTTCATCTTACACCTGTCAGAATGCCTAAGATCAAAAGCTCAGGCAACACCTCATGCTGGGTGGGAGTACAAACTTGTACAACAAATTTGGACATCAACCTGGCAGTTTCTTAGAAAATTGGGAATAGTTCTACCTCAAGTTCCACCTATACCACACCTGGGCACATACCCAAAAGAAGCTCCACTATATAACAGGGATACTTGCTCAGCTATGTTAATACCAACTTTATTCCTAATAGTCAGAAACTAGAAACAACTTAGATACCCCTCAACTGAAGAATGGATAAAGAAAATGTGGTACATTTGCACAATGGAGTTTACTCAGCCATAAGTAATACAATGACGTCATGAAATTTGCAGACAAATGGATGGAACTAGAAAATATCATCCTGAGTGAGATAACCCAGACCCATAAAGACAAACATAGCATTTACTCACTTATAAGTGTATATTAGTCATAAAGTACAGAATAGCCATCCTACAAACCACAGACTCAAAGAAGTTAAGGAACAAGGAGGGCCAGTAATGGGGACATTTGAATCTCACTAAGATGGGAGAATAGATTAGACATATGGGTGACTGGAGGGGGGACTAGGTAAAGGAAGGGATAGGTATGAAAACAGGAGGGATGAGGTGGGGTGGGACACAGAGAGAGTACTGGAAGAGACAACTAGATTGTGACAGGGAGGGAGTGTGTCTCTGGGACAAACTAGAAACCCAGAACAATGGAAATTCCCAGGAATCTATGAGAGTGACCCTAGCTAAGACTCCTAGCAATGGGGGATATGGAACCTGTACAGGCCATCTTCTGTAACCAGGTAATACTTCAATGGAGGGATTAGGACACCAACCCCGCCACAAAACCCACATTTTTTCCTGCCTACAAGACTTGTAGGGGTAAAAGATGGAGCAGAATTTGATGGAAGGACCAAGCAAAAACTGGCCCAGGTTAAGACTAATGCCACAAAAGAGAACTTCTCCATGACACTATTAAAGATACCCTGCTATACTTGTAGACAGGAGCCTAGCATAACTCTCACCAGAGAGGTTTCACCCAGTTACTAATGGAAACTGATGCAGAGACCCACAACCAAACACTAAGTGGAACCTGGGGAATCCCTTAGAAGATGGGGAGGAAGGATTGAAGATGCCAAAGTGCTCAAGAACACCACAAGAAAACCTACAGAAGCAATTAACCAAGGCCCATAGAGGCTCATAGAAACTGAACTGCCACTCAGAAAGCATGCATGGGATGGACCTAGGCCTTCTGCACATATGTAACAGTTGTGCAGCTGAGTCTTCATGTGGGACTCCTAAAGCAGGAACAGAGGCTGTCTCTGACTACATTGCCTGACTTTGGATCCTTTTTCCTTAACTGGGCTGCCTTGGCTAGTCTCAATAGAAAAGAATGTGCCTAGTCTTATTGCAACTTAATAGATCAAGACTGGTTGACATCCATAGGAGGCCTCTCCTATTCAGAGGAGAATTGGAGAAGGGTGGATGAGGGTGAGGTGGGGGGAAGAGAGGCATGGAGTAGGAAGAGGGGAGGAAGGTAACGCAATTGGGATGCAAAGTAAATACATAACGTAATTAATAAAATATGTAATGCAAAAATGTAATGTAATGTTTTGTTTACTATTTGAGATTTTATAAAATTTTCATTTTTTTACCATTTTTAACCATTTTTCCATCTCCTTCCACTCCTCCCAGAATCATTTCACTCTCTACTCCTTCTCAACTTTGTGTCCTTTGTTTGCTTTTTCATAACCTTTTAACCTAATTTGCTTCCTATATTCTAATAAACCTGTGGCATAAACACTGGCTCACATCCTTAAAAATAACTTCTGAAAAGTCATCGAGTTAATAACTCCTTAGTTTGGGCTTGTGATCCCTTTTTTCCCTCCATAATACAGTGTTGACTGGTTTGATCTTATGTAGATAATCACAGCATGAGTTGACAAGTCAAGTGGTCCTATCATATCCAGAAGACACTGTTTCACTCTGGTCCTCTCTGACTTCTGGGTCTTATGATGTTACTCCTCTAACTCTGCAAAGACTTGAATTTCTGGAGATAGATGATGGTGACATAGACATTTTGTTTGTGGCTGAGCAGTCCACTGATGCTTATATGATCAGTGATGAGTTTCTATAATGGCTACTGCTGCTACCATTGTTACTACTACTATGATACTGTACAGATACACAGCCACACATAGACACAGACACACACACAGACACACACACACAGACACACACTTCTCTGATGAGGTCTGAGATTTTCATTATTCTCTGGGTATGAAGATACGAATTATAGGAAAGTTTGATATTAAATCTATTTTAGCCAGGTAATACTTGTAGTTTTGACTTTAAGGCCTGTAAACTTCATGAGTCCTTGGCAGATTTACAGCACCTGGCATACGTTTAACGTCAGTAGTGATTTCTATAGTTCCTGTTCCAATTTGCATTTCTACAAACAGTTCCTGAAACTTCCCAGTTTTCTATATCCTTATCAATATGTATTGTCTTTTGTTTTCTTAATCTTAGACATTCTGCCTATGGCAAGATGAAATCTGAAAGTAGTTTTAATCAGAATTTACCTGATGAATAAGGATGGTGTACACTTTAAAAAATATATTAGCACAAGACTAGCATAACACAAGCCAGACAATAATCCTAGCTTGTAGCTGGTAGGAGGATACTATGTTCCACTACTAGCTGAGGAGGTATGGCTGCCACAAGAGTGATATGTTAATTTTCTTGAAAGATGAGACTCTTGATAGATTGACCATACTCTGAGACAAGTCTCTCACCCAAGAGTATTGCGGTAGCAGAAATTGGACTCTGTAGGTGTCGCATGAAAAGGAGAATACCAATTTAGGTGGCTTGGAAGATTCATGAATCTGGGAAAATTTGGGGGATGGAAAGTGAATATGATCATGTTACACTGGATAAAATTCTCAAAGAATTAATAAAATATTATTTAAAAATAAAACATGTGTAAATAAAAATATTTCTTAGTCTCTTGTATTCTTCTGAGAACTCTGCTTATTTCCATGGCCCGTTTTAACACTGGATTGTTTTCTTGGTGTTTAGTTTTTTGCTATCTTTGTTTATTCTAGATACTCATGTTCTTTCAGGTCTATAGCTGTCATATAATTTTTTCTCATCCTCTATGCTGCCTCATTACTAGGTTAACTATCAGACATGTTGATACATCCAGTAGTGTTTTTATTATTGATCAGGGTTTGTGTGTGTGTAGCTATAAGCTCTTTGAAACATCACCTCTGCTGTTTTGTCTTAATGTAGAGAAGATTCTCAGGTCTCACTACAGTGTCCTGCTATAGGTGGAATCTCCAGTAGGAACTGTTCCTCAAGCACCACCTCCTTCAGGGTCTGTTAATGCCTTTCATACACCTAAATGTAGTCTGAGATTGTACAGATTCCTCTTCAAAGAAAAACTCTTCTCAGAATCCTCTATGCAAAACCAATGACCAGGTGGTGTTGCAAATCAACCATTTGTGACTTTTCCTAAACCACGAGACTGCTCTAGTGTGAAATATCCTAAATAATGTTTTTATTAGTTATTTGAGAGTGTCATACAATGTGGTTCATGCATATTCACCCTTTCCTCTTTCAACTCCTTCCAGACCCACCCCAACTCCCTACTGTTGGCATTTAGTCTAGGCTCCGTCCCACAGTTACCTGGCAAGAGCCATATCTGACTCACTGTAAAAGAAGCTGCTTGACCCCTCCTCACTTTCTTGCTCTTGCTCTCGTCTCTTTTCCTCTTGCACCTGCTGCCCTTCTCTCCCCTCTACCCTCCTCCCTCCAAATGCTCATGGCCAGCCTCTATTCCTCTCCCTCTCCCTCTCTCTCTCTCCTTTTCTTTCAACTCCCCTCCCCATGCCCTGAATAAACTCTATTCTATACTATATCCTCATGTGGCTGGTACCTCAGAGGAAAGAAATGCCTCAACATGGAACCACAGAGGAACCCCTTTCCCCTACAACTTACCGTGCCCCTCCACCAAACATATCCCTGGCCTCCTTTTTTTTTTCTTTTTTTTTTTTTTAGAAATCACAACACCAACCCATCCAACTTTTCATTCTCTCTTAAAAAAAATTAACTCCAACTTGTGATGCCCAAATATTCTTGGTTTGGTTTTGGGGACTGCCTTGAAGTGTGGTTGACCAATTGTATGGTACACACTTGAAGAACAGTCTTGCAGCAGCAGTCAGTTGCCAATAGTTCTTCAGCAAGGAGTAGGACTTTGTGCTTATCCCATCATTTCGGTAATAGGATTTTGTCTAGCTTGAACTTGAGCATTTCTTGTCAAATTCACTATATTCATAGATTTGTACATCTCTCAGACTTCATCAGAGAAGCTTCTCCTTGTAATAGATAGCAATGAGCACAGAGACCCACAAATAGTAAATGTGCAGAGAGTAAGAGACTAAGGGTGTTTAGCCCCAAATGAGACATCCCTATCACACCTCTTCCTGAAAATTTTTTAAATCATCTATGACGAAGGAGTGGAAAACCTGTCCTTATTTACTGCAATTCCCATTCCCAGTAAGCTGCTGTCCTGGGGACAGGGATTCTTGGAAGGAAAAGTACCCATTAAAGGGCTAACTTAAGCATGGTTAGGGTAAGCTCCTAGAGGTAGTATCTAGAGCTCCTAGAGATCCTAGAGGTAAGATATTTCTAGAGGAAATATCTTAGCTAAAGTGATTGAGGCAACCTACCTGGAATGTTAAGTTTCCAACTATGCCAGGGAATTTTACTCCAATAGTAGACATTCTACTAACTGGGCCATTTTCTTAGTCAACCTAGCTTTATTGTGTTTTAAAGAAACAACACAAACACACACCTACACACACACACACACACACACACACACACACACACAAATACTTTGCTTGACATTTCAACATTAATTTCAGAGGATTGAAATCATGTTCTAAATGTTAAGAACAGAAAATTTAGGCAAAAGTTAACAAATGAATGAACCCAATCATTCTTTTTGTTCTTCCCCATACTCTTGCTCCCATATTTGTCACAAACAGATTCCTAGTGTTTCTATATATATATCAAAAGAGGGTCTGAGGACAGTTCCTGTAAAGAGAGTAAATAAAAAAGAAAAGAAAAAGTCACAGAGTAACTAGAAGAGTTGTATACATTCCTTCCATTTTGTAGCAAACGGCTTTGGTTTCCCTTCACAGGTACTGAGAATTGAATCCACATGACATACAGCTTAGGCACTTTAGTATGTGTGGTTGAAACTGGAGTTAATTTTACAATTAAAAAGTGCATATGGTCACTTCACCATCTAATACATCTGTGACTGCAGTGATAACTCCCAACAGCATGGGAGAAAACAGTCCACTGAAGACAAAATCTAAAGCTTGGCAAATGCTACAGAAAGGGTTGACACAACACAAAGCACTTCTTTTTTTTTTTTAATTACTTATTTGTATTTATGTTCAATGGTGTTTTACCTGCATGTCTGTGTGGGGTATCAGTTTCCTTGTAACAGGAGTTATAAACCTATAACTGTCTATAATGTGAGCTGTCATATAGGTGCTGGGAATTGAATTCTGGTCTTCTGGAAGAGCATCAAATGCTCTTAACCATTGAGCTATCTCTCCAGCCCCATGTAACACCACTTTAGAGCATGAAAGTGACTGAGTTCTAAAAGAATGAGTGGAAACGAGAGTGTATCGGAGAACTACACTCTAGAAGGAAATATCATTTCCAAAATGGCCAGAATAAAAGAGGTAACTTAGCTGGGTCGTACCAGCAAGTGCTTTCCTGTGAGCAGAGGTAGATGTGCTAAGAATATAAAGAATCATGTAAGTTTGTATGATGTACATATGTATATATTAATTTTAAACATATAAGATATTTCATTAATTTAAACACACAGGGCTGGAAATGTGATCGAGTATTAAGCACTGGCCTGGCATTTAGGAGCTCCTGGGTTTATTTTTTTCCCTTGGCACTACAAATGACAAATCAATAAATGAATGCATTAGAAGTTCAGAATAGACACTTCAAGTAAAATTATGTAAATAAAAAAAACATTTAGTGCTCAGAACTTTCCCAGTATGTGTCAAATATTATCAGTGATCAAAATATTAGGGTTATACTTTCTAAATTAGCACAGCACATTTTCTTCCTAATTTGAGCTAGAAAAAGCAGAATCTGGATGAGATTTAATTTTGTATGTAAGACAAGTTGGAATGTGATACAGTGGATGAGAACCAGACAGATATGGATTCAAATCCAGGCATTAAATATTGGCTCTTTGCCCACAGTCAAGTTTTTAACCTCACTACGTCTGTTTCCTCATCTGTAAAATGGAGATAATGATATCTCATTCACAGAACTTCAGGAGGGCTAAGCCCAGTAATATATGTGAAATCATTAGCACACTTCAACTGTCTCAGAGAAAGCACACAAAAATGGCTGCTTGCATCGTTACAAAGGAGACATTGGACATGTGGAGGGCATGGGGAAACAGTCGAAGAAGAGCCTGGGCCAGAAAGACAATTGTCTCAGCTGGGTGTGAATCAGTCTTGCTGTGCTGGGCCCTAAAAGAGTAATCCATAGATGAATGGGGAAGCTGGCCAGAACAGCCTGATCCTCGGTGGCCTTGGTTCTAACTAGGACCTCTGAGCGTGAGTTGAATATGAATCATCTGCTTACTGTATATTAATATTATTCATTCAACAAAGAGCAAAAGATGTTTGGTCAGGATTAATCATCTAAAAAGCTGAGTGACTTTAAATGTATTTCATTTGAATATGGTAATGAAACGTTTGTCACTTTTATGACTCTTTGTGGGGGGATTGTGAGACAGAAAAGGATTAACATGTAATTCTCAGAGTATATTCTGTTTTCCTTTTCTGTATTGATGGAAGCCTAGGATAATGTTTGTTGTTTATCCTTACTGTGTATATAAAGAAACTCCAGCTTTCCAGTTGGAGTGACTTACAAAAGCACCGTGCTGGTTTTAGGAAAACGAGATGCCATTAAAAATCCAGATATTTCTGATTTGTAGGATTTTTACACCATTAGAATTATTTGAGCTCTTTACATCAATGATGCCTAGACATGGGCCCTAAACAGTTTGAATAGTTTTTGCGAGTTAAACAATTCCTAAATGGGGAAATTTACCAGAACAACTTCCTTTAAAGATATTTGCTAAATAAGTGATTGCAAGCTAAATAAGGTTAATTGTGAATGTGATGTCTACTGGAGCAGTAAACCAGACAATAAGTACCCTCCCCCACCTTCTTTATTCAATTCAGGACATTTCAGAAATAGCTTAAAGACAGGGAGAATGTCTCACCACTTATGCCATATTGGGGGAAGGGAGAGAGCTGCCCCTCTTGACTTTATGATGTCACTGATAGCCTCACTGTGGTGGCTGTTCAGCCTCATCACACAAAACCGACTGTGAACATCCTAAATAATCAGGGCATTATCCAGAGCTTGAATGAACTTGGTCACATCACTTAACTAGTTAACCTTAAAAGGTTACCTCTCTAAAGAAAGGATGAAACAGTCTTTCCTTATTTCTTGTCACTCAATGGATAACAAGTTTGCAGTGTTCCTTTGTCCTTCTAGGAACTTGCAGTGGTCATACTGCTGAGCCTCTCAGAATCACCCATCCCTGCAGGATGCTCACTCACGTGAGCAGGCCTTGAGGAGAGATGGGAAAAAAAGCAATTCTTTAAACTTGAATGACCCTTTTGTCCACTGAGTGGAAGAAATATTTTAAAAAATGACCTCTTTCTCAGTCCTCCAAAACAGTGAGTTTTATATTTGGGGAAATCTTAAATCCTTTGATGTAGACAAGAGGTCTCCAGGCTATGCTAATAAGTAAACTTCAAAATTAAAACTATATAAACTTAAATTAAGAAACATAAAACTATATAAAAATAATATAATTTTTATTCATTGCCTGTAGACCTGGGTGAACAATAGGAGAAAATGGCAATTCATAAGTGAAATTATAAATTAATATATTTTAAAATTATTCTGATCGAGACTAAACAAAACCAGACAAATCATAAAAGAATATATAAAACAAGAAAACAAATCATAAAAAATATAAAAAAAACACCCATTTTCTCACAAAAGAAGACAAAAAATAAAAGGAAAGGAAAGGAAAAAATAAAAGAAGAAAAGAGGGGTACAAACAATCTGGACTTCCTCCTGAGAGTGTGCCTGCCTTCAGCTGTGTCTATTCAGGAACAGAGGAGCTTATGTGGGGAACACTGCTCCTCCCAGCGGGAGTTCCTCAGAGCACTCTTACATTTCTGTCTCCTGTCTCTACCTTTTCTTGGTTCTTAATCTTTTTGTCATTGAGGAATTCAGACGTTTTAGGAAGATGTTTCCTCATCATCTTTCAGAAAACATGTTATCTGAAATTGGCTAGAAAGGGATTCCAAGTTGCTACTGTGAAATGGACAATTCACAATTATCCATTAGTACACGTTTCACAAGTGACAAGGAAGGAATCCTGTCTGAATAGAGTGGAGTCGGGAGCAAAAGAGGAATCCATAGCGCTCAATATCCCCAAAAAGACTTAAATTTGGAAGTCCCAGCACTGTTGAGAGCTGGAAGGATAAACTGAGCATTTCCCTGAGGCTCTGAAGGAGAAGATGTAAGTGTTTCTGCTCAGATGGAAGGGCATCCCGGGACGTGGAAGCACAGATAACATAGCTCTGATGTGAGAAGGAATCTCAGTGGAAGGGGATCCTGAGACAGGGCAGCTCAGGATCCGAAGACCTCTAAGGTGGGACAGTGTCCCAAGGAAAGGGCTTCCTGAGACATGGGAGCTCAGGAACAACACAGCTCTGAGAGGAAGCCTCCTCAGCAGAAGCGCTGCACCCCCCAGGGCAGGGCAGCTCAGGGGCCTCAGCCCTCCCTGCTCTTTCTTTGCTTCTTCTCTTCTCCTCTTCTCCTCGGCATTGCTTCTTTCTTCTTGGCTCCTTCTGACATGAGAATAACACCAGGCAGAAAATCTCATGAAAGAGATTTATTGGAAGTTCTAGGGTGTAGAGGGATGAATCCAGGGATAGTTGCCCTCTGCTTCTTTCAAGGAGAGAGCAGACAGCAGGGAATAGAACAAAGGACAGGGCTTAGATAGGATTTCTTAGGGAGGAGAACCTTTCAGGGCAGAGATTTCAAGATTGAGGATTGGTGGGATTGCATGTCCTGAGCTTGGGGAGCTCAGGGATTGGTGGTTTTTGCCCACCTCTTTTTCCTTGCACTGGGCCCATGAATTAAGGTAGGAAGTCCTTCCTAGCCATTCCCCAGCTTTTGCTAAAGTGCCATCTCTGTGGTGCTGCTGGAAGATAGGGTAAGGGCGGTTAGAGAGGAGGTGCTGCCACCTTAGACAACTTCTGTGGAACAGCTCCTGTAGTGGTATTTCACCACTGCTCTAGTCTGAGGCAGGAAAAGTGTGGCCACCATGGACAACTCTTGAGGGGAAGGTCCTGCTGAGACCAAAAAGGCAGTGCACCACAGTGGACAGCTCCTGGGATGGCTACCAGCTTAGGAGATTTTGATAGCCATCATTTTTAACAGCTCCTATGGAGGCTGTGGCTGTGGCTGAAGGCTGGGACAGAAAAGAGGGGCTGACCACGGCTTTGATGGATTTTGTGGCAAGCTGCTTAAGGACTACAGAAGGAACATAGCTTCTTCTCAAAAACAGAAACAAGTCTGTCATACGACATAGTTTGTACAAGACCTCCTGATAGCAAACTTTCCTATCTTCTATCTTCATTGTCTTCTGATGTTCTGGTCATCTTTCTCAGGACCTTGTCTCTAAAGAATGCTCTGCTGATTCAGGTCACAGCATTAACAATTTAGTGTTTTATTGTAAAGTGGAACAAAATTGAAGAATGACATCTCTAATGAGCCTGACTGGTGTTTTTCTGAGTGATTTCAACTTTTCCTCTTGCCACTGAAGCTGTAACTAACAACTGAAGCCTGTAATTATCTTTAACGAGCTAAGATTTCATGAGTTCCATAACATACCAGTACATCTCTTTACTAATCAATAATATAATAGATAATAATTGTCGAACTCTTCTGATAGGTCATCTTCTGTAATCTTTTGACAACTCTATGAAAATAAATACGTTTTCCTCCTCTGAGGAAAAAAAAAATAGTGTAAGGTTTTTAGGAAGGCCTTACAACTTTGGGGAAGAAATTGACCTTGAATATATCTGAGTCAAACTCAGATCCAGTGTCCTGAACTAAAATAATTTCTCTGAACTCAGACCTATGTTAGTTTCCCACTTTGGCCTTTTGTGACTTTTATGTGATTCTACCTTGTCAGAATATTGTCTTCAAAATGGGATGAAATCATGACTCTCGTAGAGATATTGCTACATTTTGGTTTGTAAACACCCTCCAAATGGTGAATGTAGTAAAGGTTTGGTCCCGTATTCCAAGGTATGCAACTATTGGGAGACAATGAAATCTTATACAAATGTAATCTAGTGGGAGAACTTTAGGTCTCTGGAGTGCTTCCTCACAGAAGATGGTGAAACTCTGAACTTGCTGCCCCCCCTTCTCCAGCCATGGAGGAAATGGGTGCTCCACCATGAACTCCCACAATAATGAGCCATCTTGCTGTAGAACCAAAACCATGGGAAAAACCAGTCACAGAGCAGACCTGTCCAAAATGTGAGCCAAAGTGACTCTTTGCTCTATAAGTTGATAGTTCTCAGGTATTTATTACAGTGACATAAAACTGAGTAACACTGATATAAAAATGACTAAGCATAAAATATTGACATATAAGTTAATAATTTTATTCAGTAAATTAATGAGAAATATATAGGCAAAAAACTATCAGCAATTCATATATAGATCAATAATATGGAAATTAATATGTAAATGGAGGCAGAATTAGACTCTTCATTTACCCGAAGGAGAAGATGAGGGTATTCTGAACACTTCTGAAGAGCGTTTGATCTGAAAATGATTTTTTTGACATGTCTGTTAATTATCTACAGATTGCAGAGTTTTAGTTTTCACAGGATCACATTAAAATAGCCTTGGACATTACACTGTGGATAAGGCATGGTTTTTTCATTAATGTATAAGTTTTTTCCTATAAAACTTAGAATTTTTCATATTTCTCAAAGTCATAATATACTTTTATAAAAAATAGTAGTAATTTGAGTGACAAAAATATTTTTAAAAATCTGACAAGCTTTCAGGATAGACATTATACATAATTTTAATGTGACAGCCTACTAGGGAACATAAAGTAGGAAGATGGTACTCATTTACCTTTGAGACTCTATTAGTAGGCCTCCTATATAAATGGCATTCGAGGATAGCAATGTAGTTGAATTAGAGTACTAGAAGGCTAAATTGATTTCCTCTTCTATCAAACTGATCATAAGTACAATATTTCTATTATAGAATGCTATGGTAGGCACCTAAATATTGTTTACTGCATTTGAAATGTAGGAGCATTCACTGGCACAAACATACCAAGTTGACCTGTGAGCCATAGGAGAAGTGCTATCCCAGCCAAGGAGAAGATGTTTCACTGCAGAGGAAGCTTGACAGCCGGTTCTTCTTAGGATTTGAATCCTGGACCAAATCCGTAAAAGATAAAAAGGATACATATAAGAAAGAGTAAGGAGGAGAGAAGGACCAAATGTAGCTATCTAACTAACTCATAAAAAGAAATGAGGAAAACTTCACTATCTCAGGGAGAAGCTTAGCACTAAGCAGCCCCCATTCTATACAATCTTGTTCTAGGGACCATCTCTACTCTGCTACATTATTCTAGGACCTACTCTTTCTAAAATTGCGGGGCGCCGCCTCGCCGATAAGGAGAACGCCACGCTCAGGATTCTTCTGACAGCAGTTTTATTGTTACAGCTCTTTTAGTGTTACAGCTCTCTTAGATGGTAGTGTTACAGCTCTCTTAGATGGTAGTGAGGCGAGGGACCCCAAGCCCCAAAAGCCTGTGGCTTATATAGAGCTTTAGGAGACGTGCCACACACTCATTGGCTCTTATGATGTTGCCAAATTAGCATACTGGTTTTCGCGCCTTGCGCAGGCGCACATTCAAGCAAGGCTCTCAAGAAGAACCAGGAAGCAGGAAACCTGCGCCATGTTGCAATGGCGGACGCGGCTCCTAACATAAAATGCCACAGGCCACTCCTTTTTCTTTGAGATATCTTTTATTAATCAATGTTTCTTATCGTTGTAGTCTAAGAAAAAGTATCTTTTAAATCTCCACATTTTTATGTTTTTCATAGCTGAAGAGAAAAGTCTTCAATATTTGTATAAAGACTAACTGTAATGTCAGCTAGTATGGGGACAGGGTTCCTTGTTTAAGACCTTAAAATGGAAATAGAAGCAATAGAGAAAACACAAACTGGATCTTGGAGATGGAAAACCTAGGGAAGAAAAGAGGAACAACAGATACAAGAATCACCAACAGAATGCAAGAGATGGAAGAGGTAATCTCAGACATAGAAGATATGATAAAAGAATTGATACTTTAGTCAAAGATACAATTCATGTAACGTAATAGTATTCATCCACAGCAAGGAATGAAGAGTTAGCAATGCTGCATGGTGAACCCAGAAAACACTATGCAATGAAGCTAAATATGTGATATATCTCATGGTGTATGATTTTACGTATATGGGATGTCCAGGGGAGGCAGATGTAGATTTCAAAAAAGATTAGTGGTTGCTAGGCTCTGGAGGGATGGGAGTAAAAGAATAGGAGGGATGAGTAGAGGTTGGACATTAATTATTTCTCTTCAGGGGAAGAAATGCATTGTAAAATTGTATTAGGGTAATGATTTCTCAGGTTGTATAGTTTGGATGTTAAATATTTCCCCAAAGGTGTCTGCATTAAAGATTTAATTCCCAGTGTTGAGCTAGCTACTGGGAGGAGATGCAATGTTTTGGAAGTTGTCATTGTTAGTTTTTGTTTATTCAATACAAAACTGTATCTACCTGAGATGAAGAAATCTCAATTGAGGAATTAACTCCATCAGATTGACACATAGGTGTATGTGTGGGGTAGTTTCTTGATTATTCATGGATGTGAGAGGGCCCTGCTCACTGTTGTGGTGTCTTCCTTGAAAGGTGGGTCTGAACAAACCAAGGGAAAAACCAGTAGCCAGTCTTCCTCAATAGTACTTGCCTCAATTCTGCCCCCAGGTTCTTGTCTTGATCTCCTGTTCTGGCTTTCCTGTCCCTCTAGCTAGTTCCTGTCTTACACTGTTTCTTGACTCATGTAAGAAGTAGATTGTTTCCTGCTCTGATGTGCTACCCTCCCAGGACCCTGGAACCTCCAGAATCATGAGCCAAAACAACCTTTTTTATCTTTATCACTAGTTATTTTGTGTATTTTATTGTAGTGATGGAAATGTGACTAATAAAGATTATATATATATATATGTATATATATACATATATATGTATATGTGTACATATATACATATATATGTATATATATACACATATACATATATATGTATATGTGTATATATATATCTCACATTAAATGCTTTAGTTACAGGACACATGAATTACTCCATAACTATTTTTAAAGGGTGGCTTTACTGTTACAATCCAATTGTTAATAATGAACAAATTTGACTCTGATTGAGTTTAGTGTTTTTACTTGTGGATAAGTCAGTGAAAAGCCACTGCAGAGGTGGAAAAAGTTAGTAAATTGTCACAGCAACTAGATTAGAGTCTTAACTGTGTGTTTGAAGCTTCGAACCCCAACTCAGTTCCTTAGTTGGTTTTATGAGACCTCAATTAAGCACAGATAATTCTGTCAGATTCTCCCAAATGTGTCAGCTTAACTAGAATAAGTCCTGTGTAGGACAGAATTCTCAGAGACAGTGTACTAAGCTAAACGGAAATGCTATGAAGGTCTGACCTATAGTCAGGTCCCTCATTTACAGATGCTTGGTGATGTCTGGATTAGATCATTCCTTTCCAATGGCTGATTTCCCATTAGTACTTACTTAATATTTTCTCCAAACAATTTAAACAAAAACAGTGGACTGTCACTAAGGAAAGTATATAGGTCAATGGTGGTGTGACTATTGGGTCATTGTGGTGAAATCCATAAAGTTGATACACTCACTAAAAGTTGGCAAATGCTACATAGTATACCCAGCTGTCCGTAATGGCTGCAAACAAGCATTATTTTGCAAAGCTGTATCCTTCCCACATATAGTTGATCTTAACACTACTGATTTTTGCAATGATGTTTGTTTGTAAAGTTGGACTTTTAAATTATAATCAAAGTTCAGAGAAACATTGTAATCAGCTTCAAGTTTAAGTAACTTGGGGAGACCTCTGTGATGGACAGAGACAAGAAGCATGGTAGGATTTTGTGAGATTTAGGAAGACTCAATAAAGTTTGTGACATGCTTCCTCCATGTGGGGAGGTTTCTGCAAAGGCTTAAGGCTGTGATCAATCCTGTGTTGCCTTCTAGGAAGGAAACATGCTCTTCCGGGCTGGAACATGGAGAAGGGAGAATAAAGAATCATCAGAGCCTGGTGCCAGCTGAACACATTCTTCAGTCCCCACATGGTCGGGGGTCTCAGCTAAACTCCACAGAGGCTCCAGGGAGTCATGGTCATAACTTTTTATTACACATACAAACAAAAGCTTCAAGTTAAAAGAGTGGTTACACGATGAGTATGGGGTGAAGCAAGGCTGGATTAGACTCTGGTCAGTTTTCCCTAAAGGCCAATGTGTAAGCCACTGGCGATCCCGCCAGCTGACCACACACCAGTCATCTCAGTTTCTTTAAAGTACTGCCATCCCTTGATTTTCCTCTCTGTGGTTGGGATGACTGGAGTGTTGAAACATTACTCTCTGGTCCCAGCTAGGAAGCCTATTGTTAAAGGGAATACAGCACTGGGCAGCATCATTCATATGATTAGGATTTCATAAGCCAGAATTCATTGATATTCTGGAATGGGGGTGAATGTCAAAAGGCCTTGTTGCAGGTTCCATAAAATTTACTTCTCTTTAACAGAGCAGAGAAAGGCAAAGGTAACTTTGATTTTTCACTGGGAAAAATAATATAACCTTGTTTTGGACCAGAACTGAAAAGCATTTGCTTGCTCAGAGTTTACTATTACGCTATGACTTGATTCGGGAAGACAAATTGCGGTGCTTTGCCATGTTCATTTGAGTTTATCTCGATATGTGTAACTTCTTGCTCCCAACTCAGTGTGTGCTCTTTATTAAAGGCTCCATCTCCAATAATCCATTCTCCTCACCCTGTGGAGAGTGTTCCAGAGGCCCATAGCTCACAATCTCCACTTCCCTGTGTGCAACAATAACAACGGATGCAGAGCAGTCCCAGAACAGACCCAAACCATTTTACCCTGTGGAACTCATGATCAGGGCACTTTAATTATAGAAGGAATAACTTGCCTGTCAATATTTGGGTTCCTTTATCCCCATTGGAAATTTGAAAGGAAAGAAAAACAAAGACAGTAGCCTCTGCAGTGGTTGGATACTAGACCTACATTTCAGATGAAATCATTTTTATTTTCAGCCTTTTTTACATGATTTTAGAGTGGAATCATAAGAGTGAGGAATCCCCATTATGTTCTCTTAAATAAAATGCCCACTGGGAAAGAAAAACTTTCCAGAAATTAGGAAATCTTAGTATTTTTCCCCTTTCAGGGTGGCTACTGTGATGGTTTCTATGATTCCACTTCTTTCTATGGTTTCCACCCTTTATGTATGATACTGTACTCTTCTGAGAACCTTTTCCCCTAGTTGTTCCATTACTAAGGTTATTCAGGGTTCTGTCCTATTTAATAATCTAAAGCAGGTAACTTAGAATGTCCAGGTGTGCTAGATGCCAGGACTGAACAATACTCTAAAATGTGGGTAGACAGTGGAAAATCAGAGTGATTGTTCGTCCTTGGGTGTTGTTGTTATTGTTGTTGTTGCTTTCTGTCCTGGTTACAGATAAAACAAAGCAGAGCCAACTTCAAAACTTTTGTCTGTTTGGCCTTCAAAAAGCACAGGTAGAGTCCACTTTGAAAGTTTCCAGGTTGTTGTGGAAGGTATGTCCAGAGAGGTTATCAGTAATAGATACACTTCCTGAACAGGTTTGTTGTTGGTTACAAAAGAAGAAATACAATGGTTGGAACACTTTGAAAAATTTTAATAAAATATCTGAGTCGAACTCTATTTAAAAGTAAATTAAACAAGCTCTTTGAGAAGAGAGCCTGTTAATATCTTAAAATGTCACTATGCACACATCCATTTTTACATGTGGTGTGAACTAAAACATCAGCTATGTGGTTCTGAGGGGCTACACCGAGACTGGATGATCTTCTGTACATCTGGGGAGAAGATACTGAGGAATAGAAATAGCCTCTTCATCCTGGAGTCTCAAGATCCTGATTCCACTTGCTTCTTTCTGTAGGTTCTCACTTTCCTAAATCCTGAAGTTCATGGTTTTCTATTACAAAATAAGTGAAACTAATTGCAAAACATTTGAAAAGTAATTAAAAGATCATCTAAATGGCTGACCGAAGGGGGCCCTGGCTGGTATAAAATACTCCCAGACATCAAATTCTCAGGACAAAGGAGATTTATTTACTTTGGAGGTGGCAAGCTGGAGGGATGTGTTGGAGGGGTGAGGGGGTAGAGGGGTACTGTCTCTAGATGAGGAAAGACAGCAGTGGACGTCTTAACAGGAGTGGTTTTTAAGAAGAAAAAAAAACAGAGGAAGCCTGTTTTAGGATGATTGCACATGTTAATCAATGGCGTCAAGTAATGAATTTTGATTCCTGGACCTTGATGTTTTAGTAGTTGGAACTTGATGATTAGTCTTGGGAATGAGTTAAGCAAAAGAAATGGCCAAATAAAGAGCAGAGCTTGGGGATTAGCTCTAGGAATCTAATCTCACAGTTTAGCAGGGAAGAGTGAAGTGGGGAGAGTAAGACCTGCCAGCACCATGTTTGTAGTGCTTGGGTCTGTTAGAGAGCCCATGTCTATCTTCTTTTCCAGCTGCTATTCTTCCCTACTTCTCTACTCTCTGATGGGCTGCTCCTCTATATCATTTCCATATATCTTAAAAAGTGACTGTGGCCTTCACCATACTGTATGGTTGCAGCTATGTTAAATCACTATATTTTGTTTCTCTACTAAATAAACCAGTGTAAAATTGGCATGTTCTTATGTCACAAGACAGAAGTGATTCTTTTAGTACATATATCTAGAGAATAAGCTTAATTCACTCAAAGAGTAATCAACTACCAAAACAATACCTTTAATGTAATCTTACAGATGCTACTTGTTCATTTAAAGATATATATCTCCAAATACAATCCAAAGAAGGATTACTATCCTGGGTGTTCACATACAACTGAAGTCTTTCCTTGGATTAAAGAAAGAATCCTTTCTTTGGAATATCTTTTTAAAATATTTTGACGTAGGTACCCCTAAAGTGGGTGGTAGGCTCACCTAAGATGAAAGTTTTAAAATAAAAAAAAAAACCATAATTCTACAGCAGTGATTTTTCAGGTTGAGACCACAGGTATACCTCTAGTATTTCCAGGGTAATAGTGATGAAGAAAGGGAGCTGGTACCACCCAATCTTCCTTAAACCAAGATATTTTCTTCTGAAAATAACACAGATGGATCTGAGAGCAAGAAAGACAGAGAGACAGAGGAGAATTCCCCTGAGAGAAAGGAACCTCAATTGTCTAATGTGCGGCGCGCGCGTGTAGTGTCTCGCCGGCAAGAACGCGCACACACACACACACACCAGAATCCTTCCGTAGAAACACGTTTATTCCCAAAAACCAAAATGGTGGAAGAAGATGAAGAAGACGAAGAAAGGCACTGCTTTATACCCTAGAGCGGTGTAATCACCTCTGATTGGCTGCTTACTCGTAGCGCGCCAAACGCCGTGGGATGGGCTTTAACTTTGGCGGGCTTTACCATGGCACATGCGCAATTTACTTGTTTACTAGGAAGAATTATGGCTGACAGCGCCACCTAGCGATGGCGGACTTTGTCAGCACTCGCCGCGGCTCCCAACAGTCTCATAAGGCTGGCCTATAGGCAGGTGTATGGGGGAAGCATTTTCTCAGTTAATGATGGGTGTGGGAGGGTCCAGCCCACTGTGATTGATGCCAACTCTAGGTGCCTAGTTCTGGGTTATAGTAAATTAAAAACCCAAGATGGCAAAGATGAGCAAGCCAGTAAGCAGCTTTTCTCCCTGAACTCTAGACTCCAGGTTTCTGGCTTGATACTCTACCCAGGCTTCCTTCAGATGGACAGTAAGTTTAAAGACAGAATAAACCTTTCCTTTGCAAGCTTCTTTTGGTCAGGATGCCTATCACAACAATAAAAAGCAATATAGACCAGTACACCATTTATTAAACATGTGGTACAAGGTACATGTTTGAGTTTCTTGATTTACAAGTCAATGTTACTGAACTCCCTGGATTGTAGTGGAAACTAAGGGAACATATACATAATAGGCATGTATTATTAGAACAATACTAAGCATCTAACTGTTGTATACTCTGCAAATAAATAAAATAGAGTAATAGAAAATATGTTATCCAGACAATAAACCTGGTACATTCACATGAATTTCAAAATATAAAGATGAAGAACAGACAGTTCTTCCAAGAACACCAACAGCTTCAAACTAGAGAAAACAGTAAAACCCTAGATAAGGCTTGGGGTAAAGCTTACCATGGGTGGTCAAGGAACTCTGAAGCTCTACAACTGTGGGGCCTAAAGCAACTCACTTTACTTCTCTTGTTTTCTTCCCAGTTCAGGAGTACAGTTGTGCAAATGGTCAGATTGGAAGGAATGAAGCATAGCCAGGCAGGTGGGTTACACAGAACCTTGGCCAGTGGTATGTGCTAGGAGAAACAGCCTTCTCTCCATGACAGCTTTCAGTGAAACAGCTCTCTTTGTTGGGGATGAATAAAGACTGTAAAAACTATGGGAAGTGAGTAGGGGTTTTGGGAGTTAGTGTACATCACCAGCTGGAGCTGGGGTACAGGGAATGCTTTATTTGCATGAAGAGGAATTCCAGGGGCTTGGACATGCCCTTATAGGAAGAAAGGAAGCCATCAGGCTTCCTCAAGAGTGGTGGAGGTTGGGATTTTAAGGCTTAAGCGTGCTAGGATATGCAGGCTCAGGTCAAGGGGGAACTAGTCCCAACTCCTGCTGGTCTCAGGATGAGATTTTCAGGGATTGGACATGTCTCAGCCTCACGCATGCTCCAGACTGGCTCCCCCAGTCACACAGCTTTCTGGCCCCATACAGGAGTGGGCATAATATTAGCTAAAGCATGAATTCCTTCAAGCAATAAATGAAAATACTCCTTTAGAGCACTCAGCCTGTGACTTTACAACTCTAAATCTTTAGTAATTGATAACTCAAATTCACCTCAGATGCAATGACTTGCTGCTCACCTAGGCTTGGGTGTGGCCACACCTACTTCTTTTACTTTTATCAAAGGGTCAAAAAAATGCTACATATGGTATCCAGATGGCCATGGTGAAGAAGAATTTTTCAATTTGCAAATGGACAACAGAAGAAAACTCTAGTTCAACATAGCTATGAACGCGCTGTGCCAAGACATTCTCTGTTATTGCAGGCAGTAGAGTTTAGGAATGCTGGAGTCATGTAGAACACAGTGCCTGGGGAGTTAGGTCATATAGTACTGGTCTAGGTATTTTTCTAAACGTTACATGACTTTCAGTAAGTCAGCTCTCAGCTTTGTGTTTAAATTATCTCCTCTCTCAGATATCGTGGTTGAACTATGGACAACATCAAATGTCTCTTTATCTCTATAATTCTTCTGGAGCAGAAGGCTCTGTACTAATTGGAGAGTCTCTAGGGCTATGGTGATTATTAGATCCACAGGCTGACAGTAAGCAACGTTGTCCATCTGCAGTGTAGACAGACACTTGGAGATCAGTTACATTGGCTCCATCTTTCCTCTTCATGAGAGGAGAGCTATTAAACAAAATCATTGGGATTTGCTAGATAAACCCCAACAGGATATGGATGATGATTGTTTTCTCCTAAAATATTTTGTCTAGATACTGGATAGTTAGAATCTGTGTATTTAGCCTAAACACTCCCTGTCTGTGAAACAAAATGAATGAACAACCTGATTTAACATTGTCTCTGGCCCTAAGCAGAGAAAAATAAACATTTTGGTCAGCAATAAAGTCTAATTAGAAAATGTTTGCCTTATTTAGTCATGGCCTGGCTGAGTTATCTGACTGATATTGTTTGGATTGAAAACTAGACCAGATGTTCCTTAAAGGAACTAGTGAGATTAACTATCAGGCTGACCTATATTATCTTGAAGGGTGAGTGAAGTCATCTCGAAAGCATTTCCTGAAGTTGCCACGAAGGTTACTGATTGCAGTTACCATTAACACTGTAGTTAGTTCACAGTATGTGCATAGTACCTAGGTCCTTTGCATGTAGGGATTCATTCAGTCATTCAGTAATCCATGGAACTAGATACCACTGCTAATTCTGATTCCGTGAGTGAAGTTGTTGAGTATCAGATAGGATAATCAGTCTGTTTACCGTCACTCAATAAGTGGTAAGCAAGAGGTTAACGAAGTAACTGTTACCCTTCTTTCAAACTATATGATACCTATTTAGGAACTCGATGTCAAGCCAATGTGACATGAAAGTCGGAAGTATTAGCTCCATCAATTTATAAGTGGGTGAATAGAAATATCAACTACCATGAGAAAAAAAAAACAGTACCTAACTTTAGGAGATGAGGAAATACCAAATTTGGGGAAGGGAACTTTGATATCTATGTGTCTTGTGTCTGCTTAGGTTCCAAAAATATCTGTTTGCACAAGTCTTTGAAAATGTTTGGAGGAATGTGAGGATGAAGTTTAAACCTTGACTTCTTGTCCACATGGGGTATCTGGAACATTTTCTTTTATTATGATCAAAGTAAAAGAATAATATTGCTTGAAGCTTTTTTTTGTTTAACCTTTAAAAGTAGCAAAACAAAGCTATTGGATTTTCCTCCTTTATAATGGAATTCCAGACATTTCATTATTGTGGGGTTTTATTGTACTAGTTCACACAGGCATTCCTCTGAGCTTAACTTAATACTCAGAGCTCTGATTTGTTAGCACACACTCTCCAACAATATAAAGACAGCATAGCATTCATGCTATCCTTTTATTTCTTAAAACAACAGAGAGTAGGAGTCTGTCTGGTGGATCAGAGAGGCTAACTACAGAACTCTACCGCTTCCTCTGCTTCTTCAAATCCAATCACCCAGCCTTACTCCCTGCTCTATAGTGGACAACCTGCTGTACACTTGAAAAATCTGTTACCTGAACTAGAAGAATGGCTCAGTGGTTAATAGCACTGACTGTGCTTCCAGATGTCCTGAGTTCAATTCCCAGCAACCACGTGGTGGCTCACAACTATCTGTAATAGAATCTGTTGTCCTCTTCTGGTGTGTCTGAAGACAGCTACGATGTGCTCATATGAATAAAAACCCATTACCCACCAAATTGGAAAATCTAAAAGAAATTGATAATTTTTCTTGATGCAAACCATTTATCAAAGTGAAATAAAGGTAAGATAAGCAATTTAAACAAATCTATAACTTCTAGTGAAATAATAGAGGCAGTGATCAAAAGTCAAAACAAAAAAAGCACAGGCCCATATGGCTTAAGCACAGGATTTTACAGGATAGGCCTTCAAAAAAGAGTTAATGTCAATATTTTAATTAAGAAAATTACCTTGTCTTTTCTATCTGTAAAACCTGGCTCTGGAGGGAAATGCTGGTGATTTTCAGTTAAAAATAATCTTTTGGTAGAAATACAAGTATAATCTGAAACAGAATAAGAATAACCAGGCTACAGGTTGATCACAAACACAAATTGTATAACGAAAGGATGAAAACATGTCTTTTTGTTTTGAGTCACCTTCCAGTTCCTGTGAAGTAGATTCCACAACATGAATTCTTGCCCTACCCCATGCTAACTCCATCCACACAAGGTCAGGAGCCATGGCAATTCTTGCCCCCTCTCTGGCAGAATGGGGTTGGAACTTTTGAACACTTTTCTAATAGCAGAATTCAGATGCACCACACACAAGTGCAAGCCATATGTTCATTCACTCAAATGAAATGTCATTCTCATAATATTTTTAAATAATAAGCTGGAAGATGTACTATAGACCAGTGATAAGAATGGAAAAAGCAAGTGGAGAAGGAGGAGCAGAGTTCGTCTATCCTTTGCTGTAGCTGGTATTAAATTCAACTTCTTTGGATTCCAGCAGCTCGGTAGAAATCCTTTTGGGCTCTGGTACCAGACTGAGACTAAGAGACAGGCAGTTTCATAGACTGGGTTTGTGTGTGCATGTATTTGTATGTGCACGTAGACAGACAGACAGACAGACAGACAGACATTTCAGATATTTCTCTGTACATTCTTTCATGTTGTCTTTTCCATTTTATTTTCTCATTTGTGTCCTTATTTAATACCTCCAACACACACACACTGAGAGAGAGAGAGAGAGAGAGAGAGAGAGAGAGAGAGAGAGAGAGAG
>NW_021604719.1:1307411-1417815 GCF_004785775.1 Grammomys surdaster
GAGAGAGAGAGAGAGAGAGAGAGAGAGAGAGAGAGAGAGAGAGAGAGGAATTTTAAGCCACACTAGGTCCGTGCGATCAGGTTGGAATATACACCTTTAATTTCTCTTATTGGAACACAGACAAGCCCTTAGTATACACCTTTAATCCCAAACAGTGTAGGTAAAGTTAGTTTGCAGAAGGAAGCAGCCATGTTTAAAAGTGATGCCTAATTGAGTGGCAGGCAAAGTGATAAATCAGAGAAAGATTTTACAGATGACAATCAGATAAATAAAAGTTACTTTTACAAACACATGAATATGTGTGTGCATGTATTTGTATGTGCATGTTGATAGACAGACAGGCAGACAAACATCAAAGTGTGTACATCAAAGCCTCTTCAGGACCTTAGATGACTCCAGTCTTTGAATTTTAATATACAAAACAATTTTGTGTTTTCTTATTATTGTGGAGCCTCTGATTTCTTAACTAAAATAAATCATTATGGTATTTAGTTGACCTAATCATTTTTTTGCCTTCCAGGTGGAAGAAAATCTGCATAAATCAAACAAAAATAGCTTTTATAACAAAGAAATCACAAAATACATAGTTGCTCAAATACAAAAGACTGCATTTGCTGTTCACATGCAACCCTTACTAGGAATTCCTAATTGTTGTGCCTCCTACTGGGTGGTATGGATAGGAGTCACCTTTCATTCTACAGCTCTTCTGGCTTCTTCATGCACTTTCTGCACTGCCTATGCCTTATCATCAAGTCAAGGAAAAGAGTGAGAACATGGCATCTGGCAGCTGGATTGTCTGGTTGAACCAACTGAGCAAATTGCAGGATAGAAATGTGTTCTGGTTGTGATCTTGGAAGGAGAAATGGGTCGGTATGTGGCTGGCAGTATCCAGGCAGCATGCATCTCTCTTCCTCAATGAGGGGGACCACTCATGAGCAAGTAACTGAAATAGAAGCCATTTCCGTCATCCTCATATTTAGTAAACATTTTGGCTTATTCACAGAACGAAGAGTGTTTATGTGAAGTAGGTAACTCATGGTTTACGTTGCAATTGGAGCAGCACAGGACGAAAAGGAGGAGACTAAGTTTCTTACTGATCAAAAGAGAAAATACTGGGAAGGAAAACCACCTACCTGAATCAAAAGTGCCAGTATTAGTGTGCATTAGTTCGCGTTAATATTTCTTTCTATTTATAATGCTGTCATGTTCACAGTACTCAGTTAAAAAAATTGATAGTTTGCAGCTGTTTCCTGTGAGAAATAAAATCAGGAGGATGTGATTTCACAAATGGGGGAAATGAGATTTCAAAGAGGTTATGGTGTAAAGGGATTCTGAGCAGGAACCTGAATTTTGTTCATTGTCTATAATCACTACAGTGATTATCATGCTTCTGTGTTTGTGTCTGTCTGTGTTTGTGTGTGTCTGTGTGTGCCTGTGTTTAGGGTGTGTGTGTTTGTGGTTTTTTTTTGTGTGTGTGTGTGCCCGTTTGGTTTGTGTGTGTTTATGTGTGTGTATGTGTGTTTTGGAGGAGTTGCTAGATATGACATCACACATCCCTCTTTGCTGGTTGTTACTCAGTTCACTTTTATTCTCGATGCAGAGAAGACTGACCAAGCCTGAACTAACCAAGATTATGAGACGAAACTGGCATTTTCGCATAGAGTGCTGCTTCTATTTGGAACATCTTTGGTAACCAGCAAACTGTGTTTCAGTTAAATTTTCACACAGTTAATCCCATACCCATCTTAACTGTCAGGTGGTGGCTGATGAAAACTCTCAGGTGTTCTGTGTTATGGATTTACTGTGACTTCTTTACATGCATTCTTATTTAGATTATTCAAGGGGAAGTAATGGGGTACAAGCAAGTACAGAGTACATTGTTCTCAACATTGAGATAATGGGATTGACTGGTTACAAGGGTGGGGAAATCACATACAACGGTTTGGTGCCCAGGTGATGCCAGCATTGAAAGGCGATTGGATCATAAGCTGCTAATTCATCAGTGGATTCATCTCAAGATGAATTCATAGGTGGATAGACTACTTAGTGAAGCCTTATTGGAGGAGGTAAGTCATCAGGTGTACAGTTTGGAGTGTATGGCTTGTGTCAGGTTCCTATCTCCCTCCATTTCCTTTCCAACCCATGCTGACAGCAGCCTCCTCTGCCACACCCTCCACCATTATAACATTGTCTCTCCTTGGGGTAGCAGCCCAGGGACTGATGTCTGGGATTCATCAATGAGCCAAAATAATGCTCTGCTCTTTTAAATTGTCCCACTAGGATGTTTTCCCCCCTCAATGATGAATTGTGTATAACACAAATAATTTGAACATTTTTTCAAAATGTTCTTACTAAATATTTGGGAATTTCACATCATGAACCCTGAGTGCCCTTACTTCCCAGATTTCCCATATCCCCACTTTTATGATCCCTCCCCAAAAAAGAGGAAGAAAAAGAAAAAAAAAGGGAGTCCAATTTATGTTTCCTATATACTCACTGGTGGCCAGCCTTTTAAAGAAAATTAAGTCCTTCTCAACTTATATCTTGCCAGGACTGCTATACTTCAGCATACTTATCTAGGCTATTGCTTTTAGGGGGTGGAGGTGGGGCTAGGGTTTGTCACAGAAGACTTCTATGTCTCTCTTTCTCCACTGTGAGTCATCAATACCACTGCAGAAGTAGGTTCCTTGCCATTTACAGTCAGCAGGAGTAGGAATCATGGACTTACATATGGTTTCTGGAAACTGCATAAACCATGGACATCCACATGGTCTCTGGCTTAAACACATGCCACAAACTTTAGTGTGGCCTATGGTGGCAGTATAGACCACAGACATAAACCTGGCCCCTGCCACTGCCTGGGCCACAGATACCATGCCAGCCCTCAGTTGTAGCACAAGCCAAGGTCATCAACAAGGTCTCAGGTGTCAGTCTAGGCCACTGGCATCAACATGGCCTTCAGTGGCAGCACAGCCTACAGACATCAACATAAATTTAGGCTGTAGCACAGACCCTGGACATTTCATAGCAATCAGTGGTAACATGTGCAATAGAACCACAAACCCAGACATTGCCCTTAGCAACATCATGAACCTGGACATTACCATGGCCTCAAGTGGCAGCACAGGCCACTCATATCAATACAGCCTGTGTGACAGCATAGCTCACAGATATTGACTAGGCTTCAGGCTGTAGCATAGACCATAGACATTCGAATGTCGGGTCAGGGACATCAACATGGCTCCTGGCTGCTGTAGGATCATAGACATCCACATGAACCTACAGCTTCAATATGACTTTGGACAGTGGACCAAAGTTATCAAAGTGGCTTCCAGAGGCAGCATGGACCATATAGGTCTTTCAACTAGGTCCAATTCAGAAAAAATTCTTGGACATCCCATTGTTGCTCAAAACCAGTTCTGAAGCATGTGTTGTAGCACATTCAGGGACTGAGTTGTGTGCAAGCTCCAGGCTGCTGCACACAACCCTGTCACCCTACTCTAAGGACACCACAGCCTTCTCTCACATCTATCACCACTTCTCTCAACCCTCACTCAGTTGTTGCTCCATCTTTCCCACCTCTCCATCAAAGTTGCATGGGAAACTTCAGTGTGTCACACAGTATACTTTTCTTTTTTTCTAAACAACTTTTAATGAAAATATTTATTACATAAGTCATTGGTCTGGTTCAAGTGTTTTGGGTTCTGACACATACTAGACCATCGCTAAGACTCATCTCAGAGATTCTGCTGTTGCCCAGAATCAGAGTGATCTTGTGGCTAGGAAGATCACCTAAGGGAAAGTTCTGTGTGGGCTCCAAGCTACCACACACCTCCCCACTGTCTATGTCTGTCACTCTGAGACTCACCAGGTTCACCTTTGTGTTTGTAGGCTCCAGGCATCCCCACTGTCTTGTGCTTTCTGTACCCCAGCAGGGCAAGCAGCTTGGGCTGAAATCACAGTGGCTCCATGCTGGGGGCCTGCTGGTGGGTTTAGTATTAGCCTTACACAGTAGTGAAGTTTATTTCTGCAGGACCAGCTCTTCCATGCACTAGCAGCTTGTAGTTGTGGTAGACTGACTCAAAGCACTGAATCTGGTTTCAGATGGTGGGCCTGTCTTCCAGACCTTAATTTGAGGATTTTAAAGGACATGTTGGTGAGGACAAGTGTACAGATGGAAATTAATATAATGTGCTCCATCAGTACTGATCCTGTCTGGGAAAGGTTCCTCATTAACTGGGATATAGAGAGTCTTTGAGTAGTATCTGTCTCAAAAAAAGTAGAGCTTTTCGTGCTGTGATTTGAAGAAATATATTACCAAAAGCATCTTGGGCAGAAGTGGTCTGTTTCATTTTACACTTTCAGGTCACATTCCATCACTGAGAGAAGTCAGGGTAAGAGTTCAGAGTAGAAACTTAGAGGGAGGCACTGAAACAGGCGCTCAGACCTTAATATTCCTAGATTTTAGCACAACTGATGCCATGATGGAAGGTACCACTCAGGCCTTGGAGCCCATCATATATGAAGAAAAACATGCCAAAGTGAGAACAAAGTTCCAACTCAAACTCCATAGTTCTGGCAAAGTCACTAAATGAACCAACCTTGCTTTTTGACTTCTGTGGCTCTACTTCTGGCTGGCTGTTTTTGTTAACTGAGGTGTGTCAACCCAGGATGTGGTTTGGGGCTTGAAAGATAACCCTGAGAAAGGCTCAGAACTGCACTTGTGTCCTGAACACCCAGCATAGTTGCTGGCCAGCTAATAACAATATTCTGTTGGCTTAAACAAGTACATCTGTAGATATTATTGATGTGAACTTGTGTCCTACTGGTCTTCTCTGTTGGAGACTTAAAGTGGTTTGAGTAGGTTTGATCCCCATGGACTCAGATTTTGAATGCTTGGCCCACAGGGAGTGATACTATTAGGAGGTACATCCTTGATGGGATAGGCATGGCCTTGTTAGAGGAAATGTGTTTCTGTGGGTCTGGACAATGAGATCCTCTTCCTGGCTGCCTTGGAGTCAGTCTTCTCTTAGCGGCCTTCAGATGAGGATGTAGAACTCTCAGCGCTTCCCGTGCCAGACATGCCTGGACACTGCTGTGCTTCCTGCAGTGATGATGATGGACTGAACCTCCAAGCCTATAAGCCAGTCCCAATTAAATATTGTCCTTTATAGGAGTTGTCTTGGTCATGGTGTCCCTTCACAGCAACGGAAGCCCTGACTAAGATAATACTTCACAATAGTACTGAAGCAGAAGCCATGGAGGAATGCTGCCTACTGGCTTGCTCTCTATGGCTTGTTAAACCTGATTTATTACAGCATCCAGGGACGTCTACCCAAGGGTGACACCACCTACAGTGAACTGGGACCTCCCCAATCAGTCATTAGTCAAGAAAATACCCTACAGACTTGCCTACGTGCCAATCTCATGGAGACATTTTCTCAATTAATATTTTCTCTTCTCAGATATGTCTAGGTTTGTTTCAAGGTGACAACAACCAACAAGTGTAATTTTTTTTTGTGGCAAGGAGAGGAACTGGGGTGGGGGGGCGTAGATCCATTGGAGATCACTTGCTTCTCAAGCATGAATGAGGCTGTAGCTTCAGTTCTCAGTAATGCACCATCTGCCCCACCCCCACCCCAAAGAAAGATAGAAGGAATAAGCCTATGCTTTTCTTTTCAAGGTAATTAGCTAAGAAGCTAAATGTTGGTGAAAGAGGGGAAATGATGTAGTCAGTACCACTGTGGTCCTAACACTTCACTAAAGTGTGACACTGACGAAGATAAGAAGATACAGAACCTTTCTCGCCTGGAAAGAAAGGGTCATAAGGACAATAACAACAGCTCCAGCTTTCTTGCTTTCTTAAATGAGCTACTGAATATAAAATCCTTAGGAAAGGACTTTGGAACAAAGCTCTATAAGTGAAAAGAGATACCCTATCTGATGGATAGTAATCTTCAATTTAACTCATCTCTTAATCCTCATATAGGCCAGGCAGTACTAGCACACATCTTTAATTAAACAACACTTGAAAGGCAGATGCAGGCAGATATCTGTGGGTTTGAGGCCTGCCTGTTCTACAGAGAAAGTTCCAGGACAGTGAGGACTACAGTGAGTAACCCTGTCTTGAGAAAAACCCAAATAAATAAATAAATAAATAAATAAATAAATATTCATATAGAATCCTAAAATCCAGACATACCCAAGCCTTTATTTTTGAATACACAAAAAGTATATTGCATATTCAGCTGTTCTCTATATAAATCCTTTTATTCAGTAAGAATTCAAGTGACCTCTAACTAATGAATCTGTCCTTTAACTTGATTTTCCCACCATTTGTTTCTTGGCATTTGTTGTAAATTTGTTACAAAGATCTATTTTCAGCTTTTATTCCATTATTATCTGACTGTTGTTAACTTAATGCCTTACTCCAGGGTATGTGAATTCGCTTAAACCTTTCACTCTGTCATGCAAAATGCCAAATGTCCCAGTTAAAATTTTATAGACCATTGGAGTATTCCAGAAAGTGTGGTGAGACAAAGGCCACAGAAACAATCTTTGTACAAAGGTCATATATTGTCATTTTCAGGATGTGGAACCCAAGATTAGAGACATACTTGCCCTTAGAAGTATCTATAGTAGGAGCTGGATGCTGGAGAAGGCACTGGGCCTGGAAGAATTATATCTGATCTTAGACACAGAGATACCTGGTTCGTTTGCTCAGCTCACCCAGACTCCTGTTAGACTGCTCTGCCTGCTCTTTCAAACTCGGAGTTCCTCAGTGAATCCAAGGGCTTTTTCTCCAGAAGGCCAAAGCCAATCCAGATACTACTATAATGCTAACTCAGTGACTCAGGCTGTTGGCAAACTGCACTTTATTCTGCCCTCATTTTTCCCTTATGGAAATTAAGATTTAGCTTTAAGCTTGCCTTTTTGGCAACCAAACCAAACCAAACCAAACCAAACCAAACCAAACCAAAACAAAACAAAACAAAACAAAACAAAACAAAACTACCCTTTCAAATTATTTGTATATTGTTATTCCCCTCCCTATAGTTCCTCTTTCTTCTATGGTTCACTTTTCCTTTCCTTGTTTCTGCCCTTATTTCAGGTTATATACTCACATTTGAAGACTTGAAGCTAGAAACTGCAGATGAGAAGAAATCTCACTCAATTTAGTCTTCTCTAGTTCCATCCACTTACCTGCAAATTGTATTACTTCATTTTTCTTTGTAGCTGAGTAGTATTCCACAGCATATATGTACTATATTTCCATTATCCATTCTTTGACTGAAGAATATTTAGGTTATTTTCATTTCTGGCTATACTGAACAGAGCAGCAATGAACATGGCTGACCAAGTACCCGTGGTGCAGGATGTCAAGTCCTTTGGGCATATTTTGAGGAGTGGTATATTTGAGCCTTATGGTAGATACATCTTTATCTTACTGATTTCCAGAGTGGTGGGACAAGTTTGCAATTCCACCAATATTAAATGAGGATTCCCCTTTCCCCACATCTTTATCAACATTTGTTCTTGGTTGTTTTAATGATCTTTGCCATTAAATGTTTCTCTGTTATATGCTATAGGGAGTTTAGTGTATGTTTTTCTGTATTTGGTGTTCTCTATGCAGCTCATACCTTGATAGGGAATCTCTTTACTTAGATTATGGATGTTCTCTTTTACTATTTTACTGAAAATATTCTCTGTGCCTTTCACCTGCATCTCTTCCCCATCTTCTATGCCTACAATTCATGGATTGGTTCTTTTATTCTGTCCCAGAATTCTTGGATGTTCTGGCTAGTGTTTCTTTTAATTTAATATTTGCTTTGACTGATTGATCCAATTCATTCACAATTCTTTCAAGATCTGAAATTCTCTCTTCAACTTGATCCAGTCTATAGGTGAGGCTTTCCCTGGAGCTTCTTATTTGACTTTCTGAATTTTTCATTTTTGAGTTTTATTTCAACTTACTTTTCTTTAGGAATCCATTATTATTATCATTATTATTATCATCATTATTATTAAATTCTATTTTCTTGAATTGCTTTTATTATTCTACTCAACTGTTTATATTTTGTGGTCTGCTATCTGGCATTCATTCATATTCAATTTGGGTTCCTTGACATATTTACTATTGTTATTTTGAAATCCTTGTTTTGTATATCATTTAAGTTGATTTCTGGGGTAACATTTCTGTATGAATACTAATTTTTGAAGAAACATATTGTATTGGTTATTCCTACTCTTTATGACTTTTGATGGGATCTAGACATCTGACTTTAAGGCATTGGTAGTGATTTTTGGTATGGGTAGTTGGCCTCCCCTTTGTTGAATGTGTGTTTGGATTTCTGTTAACTGTCACTCAATTTCTCAGGCTAAAGACCAAATAAATGGGATCTGTGGTTCAGACTGTAGAAACGCAGTATTTATGTACAAATGGAGTATGAGATGTGGTTGAACTTCAGCTTAGTTGAAGTTAGTGGTGTGTCCATTTTGTAGTAGTGAGACAGGCAGGTGGAGAGTATATGGTCATCATGCAGCCAGAAGTGGTTAGTGAAGTTGTTAGTGGGATTCTGTGGTCCTTACCTGGAGAGGAGGGGTGTGTGAGCATGTATGATCCATGCAGTCTTCATGTAGACTGCAAGTATGGATATTCCTAAAGACATGGGTCTGGAATTCCTACTGGAAAGGAGAGGCAGGCAGGCATAGGGCCCAAAACTTTGTTTTCATGTGAACACTGTCCATTTTCTTATTTCTTTAAGAAATTGTCAAGCAAAATGTTTTGTTAGTGTCTCAACTATTATATTGTAGATGAGTTATAGGATCCTCCAGATATTGTAACTATTTGTAATATTAGTTCCATGTCTTCTATGTGACTGGCAAGTATTCTTTCCCATTCTCTGTGTTCCCTCTTTCCTCTTATGATATAATCGCTTCACTGTCTAAATGGTCTCATGATCTCATTTATCTGTGCTTTCTTTTATTATTTTCTGTGTCTTTGAGGTAATTTTCAGGAAATCCTGACCAAATCTAATGTTCAGAAGTTTTCACACTGTGTTTTCTACCAAAAGTTTTATAGCTTGTGATCTTATATTCAGATTTTTGGTTCATCCTGATTTAATTATTTCATATGAAGTGACAATAAATTCCAACTTCACTCTTTTGCATACTGATATCCTGCTTTATCAATATCATTAGCTGAAAATAATTGACGTTCTTGAAGGAAAAAAGTTAATAGCTTACTTTGAGTACTTTTGAAGTAGAGTATATGACAAGCATCTATTTATAGATTTTTTTTTATTTGGATGTGATCTGAGGAGGCAAGATGAAAGAAGAGACAGGAAAAGATAAGGATAGATTATAAAGGTCACAGTAAAGGTGCTGTTATTAGAGATCAAGTTCTGTCCACACATCTAAGAACTGTCTAGAAGGACTCCCAAATGGCCAGCTGAAGAACAGAGGCTGAGCAATTTGCCCCTGTCCCTGTTCCTACTGGTTGAGGGTTACCACTGTGCCATGTTAGTTTCTGGCACCTCAAAAGAGTACATGTGTGGTTGGCTAAAGCTACTGAACAGTCTTCATCTTGAAACATTTGCAAAGATGACACAGCTACCAAGAGTTGTTCTCAACAGTCCACATACATAATATGAACTGAAGAAAGTTTTGTAGAATTGTCCCCAAAGGTATCTGCTATACTAAGTAGCTGTCTTATATTGATGTGATAAAGCATCTTGGGGAGGAAAGGACTTCTTTCAGCTTACAACTCCCAGGTCACACTTGGTCATTGAACTATGTTGGGGTAGTAACTCAATTCAGGAACTGAAGCTGAACCCATGGAGGAATACTACTTACTGGCTTATTCTTTGTGGCTTAGTTATCTTGCTTTTGTATACCATCCAGGACTACTTTCACAGAGGTTGCATCATTCATAGTGGGCTGGGCTTTCCCATGTCAACCATTAACAACATCCACAAAAATACCCCCACAGATTTGCCCATAGGCAACCTGACCATAGCATTTTCTATTCCCTAGATATGTCTAGATGTGTGTCAAGTTGACAAAACTCAACCAATATTGCAGCCAAGAGAGAAACATCATTTGTGCCCACATTTTGTACAGAGCTAGTTATAGGACCAAGCCTGTGTCCATGAGGGATACGGAATAAAACATTAAGTTATAATTTTATTGAGCCCTTGTGACATAAGTGAGTGTATGTTGGGGAGATGTTATAAAAATAAATTAGGCATTCTATAATGAGCTCTAATTTCACACAGACAATAAAAGAGCAAAAATTACCCTTTAAACAAAAGAGAGGTGGCCCTGCCTACAGGGTCCCCTAGGGCAAGCCAGCCTTTCTGAGGTATTCCTTATCCCCTGTGCACCCCATTTTATAGCCCACAGCTCTATTAGAATTCCAGGGGAGGCCTGCTGGGACCAGGGATAACCAGGGGAGATCCCCCTCCAATCACCAACTTGCTGGGTCCCTCTGGGGCAAGTCCTGTTTCCTGAGCCCCCAGTTCCAGCCCATAGTTCTGCCCACATTCCTGGAGGCTGGCTAGCCCAAGGAACCACCAAGTGAGAACCCTCCCTCACCAAGGCCCCTAAAGTACACCCAGCTACAGTAAACTGCACCTGCTCCTCTGTGCTTCATTTTCCAGCCCACAACTCTGCGTGCATACCCAGAGGCCTGCTGGCACCAGCACAACCAGATGGCTAAAGGCCAGAACACAATCAACAGGAGCCAGGGCAATATGGTACCACCAGAGTCCAGCTATCATGCTACAGCAAGCTCTAGATTCCCTACCATAGGTAAAGCTCAAGAAAATGACCTTAAATTAAATTTTGTAAAGATGATAGGAGTCTTTAAAAAGGAAATTAATAAATCCCTCAAAGAAATACAATGCAAGAAAATATAATCAAACAGGTGAAGGAAATGAATAAAACTGTTCAAGACCTGAAAATGAACATAGAAGCAATAAAGAAAATACAAACTGAGGGAATCCTGGAAATGGAAAGCCTAGGGAATAATCTTATACAGCTCCTGGGCATATACCCAAAAGATGCTCCACCAGACCACAAGGACATTTACTCAACTATGTTCATAGTAGTTTTATTTTTAAACGCCAGAAACTGGAAGCACCATAGATGCTGCTCAGCTGAAAAATGGATAATGAAAATGTGGTACCTATACACAATGGAATATTATTCAGCTATTAAAAACAATGACATCATGAAATTTGCAGACAAATGGATAGAACTAGTAAAGATTATCCTGAGTGATATAACCCAGATCCAGAAAGACATAGTATATACTCACTTATAAGTAAATATTAGCTCACTTGTAAGTAAGTACAGGATAACCATGGTACAATCCACAGACCCAAAGAAGCCAAATAACAAGCAAGTCTGGAGGAAAAATGCTTGAATCTCACTGAGAAAGGGGAATAAGATGAGACATTGATAGTCGATGGAGGGAGAGACCTGGGTGGGGGACAGGGAGGGGAACAGGACGATCAAGTGAGGGGAGGATGGAGTGAGAGCTAATTGGGAGACACAGTCAGAATTGGTGATGGTTGGGGCATTTCTGGGATGAGCTAGAAACTTAGAACAATGGAAACTCCCAGGAATCTATGAGGGTGATTCTAGCATTTGGGGCATATGTAACCTGACACAGCCATCTTCTATAACCAAGCAAGACTTTGAATGAAGAGATGGGGACACTAACTCAGCCACTAAACCTTCAACCCATGATTTTTCTTACCTACAAGGTCCGAAGGGATAAAGAGGGACCACATATTGAGGAAATGGCCAACCATTGCCTGGCCTACCTTGAGACTCCTGCCATGAGAGAGAACCCACCCTGACACTCTTAATAATATTCTGCTATACTTGCAGACAGGAGCCTAGCATAACTGTCATCTGAGAAGCTTCACCTAGCAGCTGATGGAAAAGATGCAGAGACCCACAGCCAAACATTTGGTAGCTTGGAGGACAAGGACACCACAAGAAAACCTATAGAATCAACTAACCTGGGGTGATAGAGGTGCACTGAGACTGAAACACCAACCAGAGAACATGCATGGGATGGACCTAGACACCCTATACATATGTAACAGATGTGTAGCTTAGTTTTTATCTGAAATCCTTAGCAGCAGAAACAGGGGCTGTCCCTGAATCTATTGCCTGCCTTGGAGTCCTTTTCCCTAACTGGGCTGCCTTGCCTAGCTTCAATAAAAGAAAATGTACATAGTCCTACTGCAACTTGATATACCAAGGGATGTTGATATCCATGGGAGGTCTCCCCTTCTCTTAGTAGAAATGGGGGATATTCAAGGGGTACTAAGAGGATGGAAGGTAAGAGGGATGGGCTGGGGGGACAGGAGGGCAGGGAAGCAGCGATTGGGGTTTAAAGTATATAAATAAATTAATGAAAAAAAGAGAGAGAAGTGGGAGTAATAGGTGTGTGGTGGTTTGAGTAAGAACAACCTGCATAGGCTCATTTATTTAATCACCAGGGCATGGAACTCTTTGGCAGGACTAGGAGAACAGGGAAGTGTGGTCTTGTTGGAGAAAGTAGGTCACTGGGTGTAGACTTTGAGGTTGGGGGTTCACATCGGGGTCAGTCTCTATCTCTCTTGTCTCTGCCTCTCTGTTTCTGAGTCTCTCATTCCCTCTGTCTGCTGCCTGTGGATCAAGATGTAGCTCTCAGCTACTTCTTCAGTGCCTTGCCTGGCCCCTGCCATGCTCCCACCATGATAATAATGGACTAACCCTCTGAAAGTGTAAGCAAATAAATACTTTCTTTTGAAAGTGTTGCCTTGGTCATGGTGCTACTTCACAGCAATAGAACAGTGAGTGACCCAGGGCACCAAGAAAAATCAAGGGAGTGCATGTATTTGTTTATTTATTGATGTAAAAATACTTTTCAATGACTCCACATTGGAGGTGGTTTAATGTTTGCTTTTGTTATATGGACTTGACAGCTGAGGCCATGGACCAAATACCAAGGTCAAACAGGAGTGAATCTTCAAAGGCAATTTAACTTCTTCTTGAACAAAGCTTTTAAGAGCATATTTACAAGCAGTAATGAGAATAAAGTCTGAAAGTGATGTTGAAGAACCTTGGAGCCAAGTCACATAATTGGACTGGATTCTGTAGATAATGATGGATATTTAAGGTTTTTTTTTTTTTTGACAAAAGAGAGATGAAGATCAAGCTATGTGCTCCAAGTTCTTATTGTCACAGGGTTAAATGTCTCATCGATGTAACAATAAGCTAAAAACAACCACAACTATAACAGTGTATATATATGAGTGCACGCACATGCGACCATGCACATATGCCTGGCTATGAATGTATGTGTACATGTAGAAATGAGTTTAAGCACAGAAAGGAAGAGGAATTTGGACAGCAAAGCCAGCACACTTGCTGTTCAGAGGTTAATTTACTTTTCTGTTTATTGTTGTTGCTATGGTGATGCTAAAAACCATTCAGGAGGACAGAGAATAGTTGAGTGTCTCTGCACTTAATAATCTGATTTTATGTAAGACATCAGGAAAGAATGCCAAACCTCAGACCTTTGTTGGGAGCTTTAAAAGAAACCAGACAGATGAGGTTGAACTCCCCGGCTCCTGGCCACACCAGTTCCCTCTCTGGGCACAAGCCTTCAGGCCCAGCTGTCCTGGCACTCCCCAGCTTGGCACTTGGAGGCCCTGTTTCTGCCCTGTGTCCTCTCCCTCTCCCTTTTGCTGCTTCAAACTAGAACATTGGAAAACAGCCCATAAAAGTGAAACAAAACCAGAGGGAAAAATTTCCGACAGGGAATCTGGCCTGTAAAAAAGAAGGTTGCAAATATTTATTTCTTTGCCTGACAGAAACTATTCTCTCCGGGAGTCCAGTGGACATACCCCCTGGAGCACCAGTCATGGAGAAGCTTTGGGTTCTCATTTAGTCTGGGACTTTCCACTCTTCTTCAGTAAGTTCATGCTCCAGGGCTTGGGGGTGGGGTAGGGTCAAGGTATTTTCTATAATTACAAACATACTCCTTCTGTTATTGTTTAGAGTAATGCCAGTGGATTCTTTTTTTTTTTCAGAGTTGTGATTTGTTGTTGTTGACGTTTCTAACTAGATTTTTGACAATATTACCAGAAAACAAACAGAAACTTTTCATAGTTCTGAATTCTAAATCTCCCTTTCCTTTTTGTTTCTTTTTCTTTTTTTGATGATTAATCTTTTTTATTAAAAATAGTTATTTTCTAGTAATACATTCTGTATGGTTTCCCTGCCCTCTTCTCTCCTCAGATCCTCCCCTCATTCCTATCCTTTCAACTCTGTGCCTCCTCTCTCTCTCTCTCTCTCTCTCTCTCTCTCTCTCTCTCTCTCTCTCTCTGTCTCTGTCTCTGTCTCTCTCTCTTTTAAAAAGCAAACAGGCAAATCAAAAGACTAATGAACCAGGATAAAAGACAAGACAACAAACAAAGAAATTAAGAAAGAACGTGCACACGTGTGTGCACACACACACACAGACACCAGAAAAACACAAAATAGGAGACCATAATATACAAGCAAAAGACCAAAAAACAAACAAAAGAAACAAAACAAACAAACAAACAAACAAAAATTCCAAGCAACACAATAGGAAACAAAAAGATTTTCCAAAAATATTTTTGTGTTTGTTTTGTGTAGAGTCCTTTGGGAATAGCTGGGTTATGAAATAGATTTATTCTTGGGTACCTGAGGAATCCACAACATTGCTGTCTACAGTTCCTGTACAAGTTTATGCTTCCACTAACAATGGACGAGTGTTTCCCTTACCTGTCATCTTTGCCAGCAGGACTTTCACTTGTTTTATTGATCTTGGTCCTTCGTACTGGTGTAGCATGATTTGCATTTCTTTTTTATTTATATTTGCGTGATGCCTAAGGATGCTGACCTTTTAAGAAGTGTTTCACAGTCATCTAGTTTTATGTTTTGGGAACTCTTTATTTATTCAGTACCACATTTTTAATTAGGTTGTTTTCTTGATATCCATTTTATGTTATTTCTATAGTTTCAATATTCCTCCTCTGTCAGATGTGTAACTGTTAAAGATCTTTTCCCATTCCATAGCCTGTAGATTTGTCCATACCAAAGTGTCGTTTACCATGCAGAAGTTTCACGAAGTCTCATTTATTAATTGTTGATCTTATTGCCTGTGCTAGTGGTGTCCTGTTCAGAAAGTCCTTTCCTTTGCCAACGAGTTCAAGGCTACTTTCCCCCACTTTCTCTTGTAACAGTCTTGGTGTATCTGATATGATGTTGATTGAGGTCTTTGGCCCATTGGAGAGGAGTTTCATGCAGGATAATAAGCATGGATCTATCTGCATTCTTTTACATGCTGCTATTCAGTTTGACTAGCACAATTTGTTGAAAATATCTTTTTTTCCAGTATGCATTTCTCACTTGTTTGTAAAAGAATTAGGTGTAGATAGATGTATGAATTTATGTCTGGGTTTTCAAATCAGTTCCATTGATCAGCTTATATGTTTTGTGCCAGTACCATGCTGGTTTTACTACTATAGCTCTGTAATATAGTTTGTAATTGGAGATAGTGACACCTCTAGCAGTTACTTCATTATTCAGGATGATTTCAGTTGTTACGTTTTTATTTACTTGTTTGGTTTTTTATTCAGGATGATTTCTGTTATCATGTTTTTATTTACTTGTTTGGTTTTTTATTGTTGTCTGTGTTTCTATGTGAAGCTGAAAATTGTGTCCATTTTCTCATATTTTTATGCATGAGGTTCTCTCTTCCATCTCTTGTATTCTGTTTCTGTAGTTCCTGTTTCAATTCCTAAAGTTTTCAGTTCCAGAATTCCCTCAGTTTGGATTTTCTTTATTGGTGTTATTTCCATTTTTAAGTCTTGAAGTTTTTTTCATTTCCTTCTACTGTGTATTTTTCTGGATTTATTCATTTCTTCTTTAGGGACATCTATTTTCTTCATACAGATGATTTCAAGGTCTTTTCCTTGTGCTTCAGTCATGTTGGAATATTCAGAGTCTGCTATGGTAGTATAATTGGGCTTAGTGCAGCCATATCACACTGGCTGTTACTGATTTTACACTGGCTTCTAAGAATCTGGGATTGAGATGACTACAGGGCTAGATGCTGGTTTCTGGATTTGTCTTTATTGAGTGGGTGTTCTGCTCCTTGCTTTCTCTTCCTGTGTTGGAACTTTGGAGAGTGTGATGGCTGTGTGTCACCCAGTAGGAAATTTTCTTTTGATTTAATAGGTGTGGCCATGTGATATCCCAGGTAAAATGTCTTTCTGGAGAGTGGGAGCTGAGATTTGGGAATGTAATTAGTCTCGGAGTCTGAAGTGAAGAGAAGGGTGGAGAGTGTTCAACCAAGATCTGCTTATTTTGTCTCCTTGGAATGTGGAGAGGCACTGAGATAGGTCACCCAGAAGGTCTGCTATAGCTCTGGGGATGAGAGTTGGGGGTTGGATTAGGAGGTAGAGTGGAGAGGGGGAGTATCTCCAGACAGCCTACCTACTCCCCTGGCAAAAGTGATCTGTGGGTTAGCAGGAGTGCCTGCTGGAATTAGAGGCTGGAATAAAGCAATTCGTGGAAGAGGGAGATTGATTAAGGGAGAGTCTGTGGAATTCATAGGAGATATGGGCAGCTGGTGCTCTGTTGCAACACTAAGGATATGACAAGGGGGTTGTATTTGGAGCAGAGGAGGGAGTAGTGAATGACGGTCTTCAGTTTGTTTACTGGTATGATCTGGGGGAAGGAAGGTTTGAGGAGGAGATCTTTGTGATCCACTGGGAAAGGAAGAGAGAGGGAAAGGAGACCAAAGGGTTTGTCTTTTTTGTTTTGTTTTGGTTTGATTTTGCTACAGAGTTAAGGATGGTACTGGGTGGATTGGATCTGGAGAAGCAGAAGGAGAGATGGGGATAAGCCATCCACCTACTTGTTCTGTCATTGGTAGTCAGAGTTTTTACAACATCAATACAGGCCCTTCTGGATTTTAGAATCTCCATTGAAGAGTTGAGTGTTGTTCTGATAGGTCTGCCTTTGTATGTTACTTGGTCTTTTTCCCTTAAAGCTATTAACATTCTTTCCTAGTTTTGTATATTTTGTGTTTTGATTATTATGTGTCATGGGGATTTTTTTTTCCTGGTTCAGTCTATTTGGTGTTCTGTATAATTATTATACATCAACAGGCATGTTCTTCTTTTGGTTAGGGAAATGTTGTTATATGAACTATTTTGAAAATATTTTTTGTACCTCTGATCTGGATTTCTTCTCCTTCCTCTATTCCTATTATCCATAAATTAGGTCTCTGCATGGTGACTAAGACTTCCTGGATGTTTTAAGATTTAACATTTTCTTTGACTGAGATATTCATTTCTTGTACCTAGTCTTCAACACCTCAAATTATCTTGTCCATGTCTTCTACTCTGTTGGTGAGGCTTATCTCAGAGGCTTTTGTTTGACTTATTGTTTTATTTCAATTTGGGTCTTCTTTTGTTATTTTATTTCTATTTTCATGTCTTGAAATGTTTTCATTATTTGATTTTATTGTTTGTTTGCATTTTCATTGAGTTCAATAAGGGATTTATTCATGCACCTTTTAAGGTCCCTGAACATAGAAATAATTGCTATTCTGAAGTTCTTGCCTTTTGCTTTAGTTATATTTCTCAGTGTCTAATTCAGTAAGATTACTGGATTCTGGCAGAAACATATTGTTCTAGCTGTTCTTGATAATGTCTTTATGCTGATGTGTAGGCATCTGGGGTTGGAATGATTGAGGTGACTTAGGGTGTTAATATCTGCTCTTGTGGTTTTTGATGGATGTTCTGTTCCTTGGTTTCTGTTGTCCCCTCTGGATCTTAGGCTGTGAATCACCTGATAGGGAGTGCTTCTGTAGGTCAGTGGACAGCAGACAGGGATAGAGGAGGGCTAAAGGAAAAGGGTGTCAGGGGCTTAAGGACAGAACTAAGGGTGTCTTGTTCACACCTAGAAGTGGTATTCCCCAGGGAATTGGGGTGTAGTTGGAAGGGTGTCCTACAAGTATGTTGCAGTAAGGATTTGCATTGTCTGGAGAGACAGGGATGAACATGCTAGGGGAACCCTGAGTCTGCCAAGAATCATAATCTCCAGTGAATGGAATTGCAGTGGGAGGAAGGGCACCTGTATGAAGGTTATCAGTCTGAGGGTGAGAATGGAGAGAAGAAGGAAAAAGAAGAAGTAGAAGGATAGTGTGATTCACCTAACTGAGACTCTGTCAGGTGTGGCCACTGGGATCCCAGGTAGATAGTGTTTCTGTGTATAGGTGGTTGATGCAAAGTGATGAGGAGAGAGAGTAAAGCTGGGTTCACTGAAAGCTTTGGATGAGTCCCCAGAAATGGAAGTGTGTGGGGTTGATAGCTTGCACGTGGGTGGCCATAGGTCCTGTTGGGTGGAGTTGTGGCTCAGGGAGGCAGAAGTGCAGGAATTTGACTGAGTTCACTCAACATGGCACCAGGCAGATGCTGCAGAGCTCCGCCCGGGTGTGGGGAGAACTCAGTCTGAAGTCCTGGGGGGCAGGGCTCCTGAGTGGTGGTCTCCAGGCTGATTCAGCTGACCTGGGAGGCTGGTGGTCTATGTCCTTGGACTCCCAGAAGCCACTGGGAGCCACGGAAGAACAGAGACAAGAGGATGAGGACTTATGGGCTGGACCGGCCTGCAGCCAAACAGAACAAGGGGGAGAGAAGTCCCGATAACACCCTGCAGGTAGACTCTTTGTTATGACACTTACTTGGCTGGATTGGCTTGCTTGCTTGAATTGGTTGCCTCCATGGTGGGAATGTAGAGAAGTCTTCTGGCAGGAGATTAAACAGCGGCTCAGTAGTCAAAGGCCTTGTCCACGGTTCCCCATGACGGGGCCCCAAAGACACGAAGTCCATGGTTTTAAAGGGTTTATTGTCATGGCAGAACGTGAATGAATCTGGTTGTACGTACCTCCAGGGCGGGCCTTTGGTTAAATACTGTTTGTAAGGAGGAGGGTCTGGAAAGGAATGCTTAATTGGCTATGCCCTCTGGTCTTTAGGTATCTCATTAATATGGAAATCTTTTGAGACTGAGGCCTATAGTCATGCCCTCTACCTGTGCTGGGTGACACAAACCTCTTTTTGGGAAGGGCTGTAGAGGGCTTTGTCCTACGTGACTGAAAGGCGTGGATCAATGGAGGTCTTGGCCGTGTGTCAGGAGCCTGGGGTCTGGGAGTGTGGCAAAACGTATGCCGTATCTCCGGCCATCTCTAGTCAGTGCTCTACCAGAAACCACACTATCCTTTTCACAGTCCCACAGAAGTGGGTCAGGGGTGAGGCCTACACTAGCTGTCTGCCAGAGGGCTGGAGTAAAGACTGGAGAAATTGAAGTGGCAGACAGGAAGGAGAACAGAAATTGCCTACTTGTGTCCAGGTCATGTGTCTGAATTTTAAACCTTTTAGACTGTGAAGACCGACAGTTTGTTCCAACATCTTTGTTCAGTCCTTCTGTAAATCTTGGACAGTTGCCAGCCACCATAGTAAGTGCATGTGACTCCATCCTTACCTGCCACAATACAGTCCTGATAATGGTGGCCAGTAGTGTTTAAGCTTTGCCATGAGCAAGCTCCTGTAGTAAACTGTTACATGCCTGTCCCATTTTGATATCTTGAAATCAGAGAAAGTGTGAGTGTTATCCTAATTTTAAAAATGAGGGAACTGAGACATCAGCATCCCACCTAAAGGTCAACTGTTTGTTCCAGTGTTGCACAGTGTAGCTTAAACAGTAATAAGAAGGGGCACTGGCATCTGAGATAATAGACACTAAGCTTAGACTTAACAGTGTTTGCAATGAAGCCTCCATGCCATCAAGGACACATTTCTCTCAGATCATTTCTTTTTGGGCTGGATATGGAGGCATATGTGTATAATTTGAGAGGGAGAGACAGGAAGATTATTCATTTCAGGATAGCCTAGTCTACATGTTAAGACTGCCTGAAAAAAAAAAAGGTTTGGGGTTGAGGTCCAGTGATCAAGAACTTTCCTAGCATGGGAAAGAACCTTAGTTTGACCTTCAACACTTCCAAACAAATAGAATTGTTTTTAGTGACAGAAGGTTTGCTTGTTATATGGAAGAAGATCCTGGCTTGATGCACAATATAATTTTTAAAAATTGGAAAAGAAATCACTACCCATAAGCAAATAACAAAGAACCATCTCCCCTGAAAATCAAACAGGCCCATCAATTTCCTACCATGGGCCCTCTACATATACTTCTTTTTTTACAGCATTCTTCATAGACAACAGGGGACTCTACGCTAATAGGGGCTCATTTATCATTTCCTGACTGTTTTTGATCATTGTATTCACTTATGGGTCATTAGAGTGTTGCCAAGGTTTTTGCCAATATTGATTACCTTTATTCAATATGTACAGGCTTTCTTTCCTCTAAACATTAGAGGATTTCAAGGATCCTGCAGAATAAGTTAAATTTAATTTCATAGCTTTGATAACTCTGGGCTTAACAGAGGAAGAGCTCACAACAGTTCCAGCTGGCAATGACCTCATACAATTATGTTATTCAGAGGGAAAACAAACCTGTAGATGATTTTAAAGTAGTTTCCTGCCCAGGTCTTAGAGAGAGTCCTGGAGGAGTTTTTGAGCTGTTTGCAGAATAACAGGTTCAAGATATACTTGATGGAGAAATACTGGCCAGTGCCTTCTGGTGTGTTAGTTAGGTTGTCAACTTGGCCTGAGCTGGAGTCAGCTGGAAAGAGGGAACCTAAATTGAGAAAATGCTTTATCAGATTAGCATTTGAGCAAAGTCTGTGCTGCTTTGGTTAATGATGGATATGGGAGGACCCGACTTATCCTGGGCTATGCTACCCCTAGGCAGGTGGTCTTTAGTTGTTATAAGAGAGTAGGCTATGATGAAGAAGCCAGTCTACAGTGTTTCTCCATGGTCTCTGCCTCAGTTCCTGCCTTCATGGTCTTTTCCTGGCTCTCCTCATTCTTGGACTATATAAACAGTATGTACAAGCCAAATAAAGTCTTTTCTCTCCAAGTCTTTTGTATCTTGGTGTTTATCATAAAAATAAAAATTAATACTGATAGTTTAGTGAGAAGCAAATTATGGTAAAATGGATTCTTTGAGAAATATTAACATCTTGGGATCAGTGAGATTTCTTAGCTGGTAAAGCATTTGTTCCTATACCTTGAGGTCAATCCCTACAACCTTCATTAAGGTATTAGGAAAAAACTGACTCCATAAAGTTGTTTTCTGACCTACCACCCCCCATAAATACACACACTCCATGACATAAATGAATACTACTCTCTGACACTCTCATATTACACACACAGTACTATAATAAATAAATCTATTTTAAAAGTTGGAAAAAAGTTAACATTCAAATATTTTATAGGCTTTTGAAAGATTTACTAATTTTCATTTTATGTATGTGCTTTGCCTACATTCATGTAGTGTACAACTATGTGAGCACCTGTTGGTCAGAAGGTGTCAGATCCCCTAAGCTACAATTACAGACACCCATGAGCCACCATGTGGATGCTGGGAACTGATCAGGGCTCCTTTGCAAAAGCCATTCTTAACCATCGGGGACCATCTCTCCAGTCCAACTTTCCCTTTCTTGGGAAGACTTTCCAGGCATGTCCTCTGGAGTATCTCCACTCTCTCCTTACACTTTTATCCCTTGTGTTTGTTACAAATGTAGACAAGCATTCATGTAATGACTTATCCAACAAACGCCTTCATCACTAGAACATGAGAGCCACAAAGTGGTGTGTTATTTACCTTTTTGCTTTTGTGATCTAAATGTCTGTTAAAAACAGCTGAGTAGGGAATCAGTTCAGCTCATAGTTTCAGAGAGATTTCAGTCTATCATGTCCAGAAAGGCTCAGCCATGGCACTGGGAGTTACACTACTCACATGGCAGCAGACAAGAAGCAGAGACCACTAGACCCAAGCTGCTGAAGGGTGGCATTGGTAAACTAGCTTTATCTCTTAATGTGTCCAAGACTTAGGCACAATATAGTGCCATAAGCTTAAAGCTAGATGTTCAAAACATGAGCCTCTGGGGAAGATTTCTGTGTCCAATAATAACAAAGATGTTTCTTTTTCATTTATGCTGGATTCTAGGCATTTAGTTAAATGTTAAACACATGTGAATGGGTCAATTGTTTGGGATGTACCACTCAAAGGCAGGGGAAATAACTTACCCAAAATGATAAAAATATAACAATAAGAAGAGAAAAACCCATTCAAAGTAATCCTTAATGGATAATTTACAAAGATTTACAACGACCTGTGAATTCAGTAATGCTTTTACACTGCTTTGTATCTCTCGATGATTCCATATGGTTCTTGGGTATTGACCAACAGTGTATTTTCTCTTTGGAGTATGCCACATATAAGTACATACATTTGATGGTTCCTAGGTACCAGGTGATTGCCACCATTAGTCTGGGAACTATAAAATTGAGAGATACCCTGAATCACTCCTATTCCTTAAGTTGTAAAATTTGTATCTTCAGTGAATAGCAACAAGATCAATATGGAGACCTAATACTAAATAAATAATTTACACACCCCTTATATCTCAGCAACACTGTTTATCTTCCAGCATTATATGGCTCAGTGGTAGCACTATACTCCCTTTCTGGGAAGAAGGAGAAGTAAGGATGCAAACTCCTTTACCTTTGTCAGGTCCACAAGACTTCGGATCAATGGATACCTATAGTGCCTATTCACAAATCAAGGTGCATGATAGCCTCAAGGCACACCCAGTGACTGCAGCTCCTCTCAGCCCTTCTCACTGTCCCCTACCCTAAACTTCCTTAGATCATGGGTTTCCCTTCCCCCAGCTTCTCATTTCTGCATAACCCTGCAATTCCCTCTGACCAAATCCTAGCTTTTGCGTCACTTCTATCTTGGCATCTTTTCTCTTGGGGGTCTCTCTCTCTCTCTCTCTCTGTATTCTTTCTTTCTTTCTCTCACACTCTCCCCATATCTTTTTCCTCTCATGGAGTGGGGGATGAGAGTGGAGAGTGGGGGGGTGGGGAGAGGGGGCCACAAGAGAGGGTCAAGAGCCAAGAGAACCAAGAGGTAGAGAGATCGTGACCAAAATATCAGGGTTATATAGGAATGAGAACCTGGGGATAGGAAAGCCAAGAGCTGGATAAGTTTAGGTGGGGGTAGGGTGAAGAGCTGAGAAGAGCCAGGATGCCAGCATGACCTCTTTAACAGCTACTTGCTTGATGCTGAGAGAACCTGGGGGCCATATGTGCTTTGGTATGCTAATTGAAATCACAGTTAGTAATTTGTCCTGAGTCTCTTTTGGACCCACATGGTAAAACAGTCATGTCCTTTATACAATCTTCACCTAGGTTTCCTTGTAGACTATAAAAAGGCCATTAGCCAAATTTAACAGACACCAATGAGCAAGGGGACCTGGATGATCCCAATATATCAAAATCTCAAGGCATAGACGGGATCAGAGAAGGGCACAGAATGAGTCTCTCGAACTGCATGTGAGGAATGACAAGCACAAAGGGTAATTCTTACATTCGTACCCTTGACTTTTCAACACCTTCTCTTACAATGAGGATTGAGAGGGAATGACACAATAGAATATGGAAGAGGAGCAGTCCAATGAGTTCCCACAGTTGCACAGCTGTCAGGGTTGTGTGCTTTCCTTAAGCAGTCAAAGCTTTGCTCATCTTCTGGCCATGGTTCCTATTCCTCACTCTGTCTCCAAACACATGGTGCTTCAAGTCTTTGGTATTACAGCTCAAATTTATAGGTGCTTTGCTTAGTTTCTTCTATGTATATCTGGAGATTTTGCCTCTGGTTATAAACAAAATTACTCTTTGTCTATAGTGTTTTGTTGTTGGTAAAGTGTCCTAAGTCTCTTAGACCTTCATTGTAGAGAGTTATGGCCAACAGCATTCTCCTGGGTGAGTGGGTGGGGGTGTAGGGAGTGGAGCAGCCTCTTGAAAGCTTGCAGATGCCTTCCCGGGACCCTTCCAGGCAATGAAAGAATGTGGTTGCAGGAGGCTAACTAGATTAGACTATGATCCCTATGCTTCCCATTGGCACTGAAGAAAGTCTCCGCAGTGGTACTCTGTTGAGTCCTGTAAGTCAACTTGCTGCTTTCCTATGTAACGCTTTCCTCACTTCTCATTGGCCTGATCATGTTTTAAAATAAACTTAAAAATAAAAAAGTATTTTTTCTCTTTTTTATTGGATACTTTACTTATTAAAAAAGTATTTCTTAAGGAAAATTAGAATTGCCTACCAACAATCTGTCACCAAAGAGGCCTCTCCCAGCTAAGTCCTTCTAGCCTGTCTTTTGTGAATGGATACTTAGGACTATTCCACATGCAATTTACTCTAAGTGTTTACAAACCCTGCTCTGAAGCTTGCCTTTTATCCCTAATGTGTCTAAAAGCATGGATTTCTCAGATTTTCTATAAAACTCTTTGCAGCTGCTCTTTTAGGCAGAAGAAAGCTATAACTGGGGAAGAATGTTGTCCAGCGGGAAGAGCAATGGTGGGGAAGACCAGCTTAGCAAGCCAGAACATGTACATAAATTAACAGGGGGTGTGTTCTGTTAATATTCATGCTGTACTGAAGAAGGACTGATTCAGGACTTGAGGCTCCTTGGTCCTCCATGCTCACCAGGGCTGCAGATGTTGCTGGCCAGTGGTCTACACTTTGTGGAATCCATAGGTGAAAGGTGCGTGGAAAGAACTCCAACCCTCCTGGAGCTCAAATTTTGGTCATGTGGTTTAGGGTGAATTTCTGAATATTAGCTCTCTTATATATCAGAGAATGATCATAAACTATCTGAAGACACTTAGCACAAAACATACATTTATTAAAGTAGTATGGCTGAATTTAAATACAGTCATGATAGAAGAATCCTCTTACCTCATATCCTTTGTTTTCTCTTCTCACTCTCGCCAAAGAATAAAGTCTGCCATCAAGACAAGAGTGTCTATGAAATGGCCCCTTGTCCCAAAGAAGCCCACAGGCACTGAGTTTGGAATGATAAATGGATCCATTTTGCCCACTCAAAGCATATAATAAGACAGGAACAGTAACCCAAATTGACAGCATCCCCTGTGTATGGCAGAATGGCTTCGAGGCTGATTTGTTTCTTTGCAATTAAATGACAGGAGAATCACTTTGCTTAGTATTGCTCTGTTTCTTCCTTTTCTATTTACACACCAGAGATGTTCTCTGAGACCAAGGCTGGGTGCATTGTCCCCATATTACTGTCTTAACTTTGTTTTCTCCTGAACAGTCCCTTCTGGATGACTGCATAGCCCTGTCCTTGGCCTCGTTCATTTGTGTGTGCATGTGTGATTTGTGTGTGTGTATGTGTGTGTGTCCCTGAAACACAGAGGTTCCCTCAGGAATCAGAACCTTATGTTTTCCTTTCTCCTCTTCTCCTTCTCCTCTCCATCCCTGTCTCTGTTTCTCTCTCCTTCCTTCCTTTCTTTTTTCTTTTTCCTTCCTTCCCTCCTTCATTCTTTCCTTTCTCTCTTCTCATCTCTCTCTTTCTCTCTCTCTTCCTTTCTTTTTTCTTTTTCCTTCCTTCCTTCCTTCCTTCCTTCCTTCCTTCCTTCCTCTCTCTCTCTTTTTCTTTCTTTTTTCTTTCTTTTTTCCTCCATTCTTCCTTTCCCTGCTTTTCCTAAGAGTAGGAGAATGTAAAATAAACCCTGTGAATTTCTCTTTCCAACTAGGGAATTTCTAGCTATTTCGTGTGTGTGTGTGTGTGTGTGTATATGCACGCGTGTGTGTTGGTGACACTTTTATTTTAATCACAGGAAGAGCAGACTGTTAACCACTTAGCTTGCCTTTCTACAAAGGAAGGAACAACAGGAGCTGTGACAGCCTTGTGGGAAGAGACTCCGTTCCCTGCATGAGGAAGCCCCTGACACAAAGAAAGTTTGTCTGGGTTTGTACTGGAGAGATTCATGGCTGAGTCTGCCTGATGCCTTCTATGTTCCAGGAAGTTCTTTGTATGAAAAAATGAAAGAACTCACTTTAAGACCCTTTTGGGCCTGCATTCCTGTCCTTAAGTTCTGAGGGCCTCACATTAAGACCAAAATTTCTCAATTATACTCTTTTCAAGATCAACACTCGTGGGCTCAGCATGAAAATAATTTCAGCTAGGAAAAAAAAAAGGGAACTGAAACAGTGTAATTAATTAGCCAAATCAGGCCAAGATCAAATTTCTGAGACTAACATGTCCTAATCTTTAGTGAATAAATACTATTCTTTCTTTGAAAGTTTTAGAAGGCAGAAAGAGAATAACACAATCTTCATTTATTCCTGTGGAGCCTGGCCACCTTCAGCTCCTTAGTGAGAAGAGGGGAGGCCCACCACAATGGGCTGGGAGAGAGAGTGGTTTCCTTACTACCCATCAATCAATTGTTTCTCAAGTTTTTGTTTTATGTGATAATTACGTGGGAAATCTTGATATAGGACCATTTCTTAATGGGCACTTCTGAATTATTCCAATTTAATTCCCTCTGCTGAAAGTTAAGGTCATGTGTTTCTGCCTGTGTAGGTTAGAATGCCAGTCTTTAGGGTGCTCTCCTGGCAGCTGTGGATTTTTGAACATGGTGAAGAACAAGAACCGTACTGCATTTAACGATGACATGCTTTTGGTTTGTTTGTTTGCTTTTCTGTGGTGTCAGGGATCAACCTCAGGGTCTTGTACTTGCCAGGCTAGCGCTGTACCACTCAGCTACATTCTCTGTCCTCGGTTTTTGTTTTTAATGTGACATGTGGCTAAAGATGAAAGGAGGAGCCATTTTAACTTGGACAGGAGTCAGGGAGGAAGAGAGGTTTTGCTAGTTGGGAATTCTGGCTTCAGGGATGAACAATGTCTTCCCATTACTACAGTTTTTAGGTGCATTAAATCATTTAATATTTATAAAGTCTGTGGATCTTTTCTCCATTGAGTTAGGTAAAGGTACCAATGCCCAGAGAAGTAATATTTACCTGATCACAGTCAGACAATCTGAGTGAGAAAGAGTTAAACCTCAAACCCCAATCTAAGAATGTCAAAGATCCCATTCCCAAGCCTTATTGGTCTCTGCCATTCAAAATACCCTCCCCGTTCCCTTACCCTGCAAAGCAACAGAAAAGGGCTGTCATTCGGGCACAGTTTTGATAACTGCTGAGTAGTTAGGAGTCTTCTCCAGCCCACTCTGCTCATTTCCTCATTTTTCTGAAAAGGAGAGAGGTCCTGTCTGTTTGCCATCTTCTTTATTCCCTATAACTGAGGGACCTGGGGATTCCAGTTTAAACATCAGAGTGTAGAAATCTGAGCTCAGTGAACCATGCTCCGGCTGCATCAGGGCAGATTTTTCTTTCTTTCTCTTCTCCCTCCTTAGCCGAGCAGAACTGAATGACTGGGCTCTTGGCAACCTCGTCGTATCTATTATGTTCTGATCATTATTTAAACAAATGGCATTCACTGGGGTCCAAGTTGGAAGGAGAGGACACAAGAAGGCTTTTCTCGGTCGGCTGGCTTGCTCTTCCCTTTCACGGGTCTTTTGTGCGTCCCTAGGATCCTTCAAGTGTGGAGCAGCTCACACAGACACAAGATGCACGCAGCCTTTGTTTGGGAAGCAACATCCAGTCTGCCTCCACGATCCTTCTGTCGACATCTTGATCTATCTGGAATTTTTTTTTCTTTTGTCACAAACCAAAAAAATTACTTATGAAGTATCTAATTTATACTTAAGGCACAGAGATGGGGGAAATGGAAATGTCCTGAGCATACAATTTTCAAAGTCATGGACACCGAAGGGGCTTGGTACTGGCTGCCGAGAAAGAGTAGGTATTGAGAGATGCTAGCTTTCAGACAAGGGCATGGGTTCCAGCAGCTTTCCTCTCAGTCTTGAACACGCCTCAATTCAGCAAGAATTAGATGCTTTCTCTACAAATGAGAAGAATAATTATAGTTGAGTCAGCAGATGGCTTTTTTGTGCTTATTGGCCCATTATGAGCTTTTATTAAATATTCTTTATTATACTTATAGCCGAGGAGGGAGTTTTTAAGGGAGATGGCCTTTAGTCCTGGGAAGGAGAAGAATAATGCTATCATGTTTCTTTTCAAGTCCAGAGAGTCCTCAGTTTAGGGGAACAAATAACAAATCAACAATTTATCTTTTCTCTTGAGGGTACAGGATTAGTGAAAAAGCCTTACAAATCTGAAAGTCTTGACTAAATTATACAGGGTAACACACTGGCGCTTGAACATAATTTCTCAAACCACAGTCCACAGACTAATGGTCTAAGAATTTCATTTTTAAGTTGCCTCTTCCAACCCTGTAATTTTGCCAAATATATTGTAAAAACTTAGACTATTTGGAAGTTCACAATGGCCGTTAGGACAAAGATTCTCAGCAGGCTTATAAAGAGAATATAATCCAGTGTCAATCAAATGCATTTGAATATGGTTTGCATACTCGTGGTCACTCTGGCTGTTATCTTGCCACTGTTTCTAGAAAAATCCGCATAGTGACAGCCCGAAAGGCACAGCTAGATGTATAAACACTCTGATGGCTGCCAAGAATGGACTGGCCTGTGAAGAGACAAGGGCCGTAGTCAGAGCATTTGCTTGCAGAGTATCCCATCCATCCAATAATATTCTTTACAAGTACAGTGATGGCCAGCACTGCTCTTAAGGAGTGTCTCTAAAACCCAGTGATTCTGAAGACTCTGGGACTGAGAAATCTTACATGTTACAGCTAGGCTAACATGTCAGAAGACAGTATGTTATCATAGTCTCTGGACCTTGAAGCAAAAATTTTAGTGGGCTTTTAATGTGCTGAATTTCCATTTCATTACTAATTTCCTCCTGAACATATATGTATAACTCATACAGCTCTCTTTCCTTTCAAAGTGCACCAAACCTATGAGAAAGCAAGGTGTTGAGCAGAATAGAGACCGCAGGCTAGAAACTAGAGCGGAAAGTCGAGGAGGGAGAAAGACAAAGAATGGGGAAGCTGAGGTCTCTTAGTATTCAACTGAGATTAAAACACAATACTAACAATAAACCACGCACCACATTTTAGATATGTATACATGTAAATACCCATGCATATACAAACATGAATCTGTATAATCTATTTATCCTTCCACCCATCTACTATCCTGGTCTTTTTTAAAATTAGACATTTCTTAAAATTGATATTTTCAATTGTCTTTAATGTAACTATAACCAAATTAACAATAACCTAAAACCTGCTTTCCCCTAGGTTTATACAAACTGTTCAGCATGTCATACGTCACCATCACTGCCTCGTGAGACTTTCTACTGTTTTATTTGAGCTCATTTACCTCATCCACGATAATGTATCCTTAGAATCCTTCTCTCAACTAGGGTTTGAACATGCTAGATAAGTTTTCTCCCATGACCTAAAACCCCAAGCCTATACCATCATTGTATGTAGTATTTCTTTGCTTCTTCCCTTGCAAATACAGAATATTTGCTATTTCTACTCTTTGTGAAACAAATACTACTCTCAAATACGGACTAGGTTCATAACAACGTCTTAATGGAGCTATAGTAAACTAAGAAAGATAAGGTCAGTGTGATAAGATTAAAGGACTTTATATGGTGAAAAATGAAGATAAGGAATCTCTGACTCTTTATTTATTTATTTACGTTTCAAATGTTGTCCCCCTTCCCAGTCCCTCCTCCAAGAGTCCTCTATCCCATCTCCCATGTCGCCTCTAAGAAGGTATCCCCTCACCCACCTATCTACTCCCACCTCACCCCTTTAGCATCTCCCTTCTCTCAGGCATCAAGCCTCCACAGAATCAAGCCCATTGCCTCCCACTGAGATGAACTATGTTAACTCTACTGATCCATGAGCCTGGGAGATCTTTTCATCTTGTGGGGTCTTCTTTGATTTCTTTCTTCAGGGACTTGAAGTTTTTGTCATACAGATCTTTCACCTGCTTGCTTAGAGTTACACCAAGATATTTCATATTATTTGTGACTATTGTGAAGGGTGTTGTTTCCCTGATTTCTTTCTCAGCCCATTTATCCTTTGTATAGAGGAAGGCTACTGATTTGTTTCAGTTAATTTTACCAGCTATAGGAGTTCTCTGGTAGAATTTTTGGGGTCACTTATGCATACTATCATTCACAAATAGTGATACTTTGACTTCTTCCTTTCCAATTTGTATCCATTTGACTTCCTTTTGTTGTCTAATTCCTCTAGCTAGAACTTCAAGTATTATATTGAACAGGTAGGGAGAGAGTAGACACCCTTGTCCTGTCCCTGATTTTAGTGTGATTGCTTCAAGTATCTCTCCGTTTAATTTGATATTGGCTGTTGGTTTGTCATATATTGCTTTTATTGTGTTTCGGAATGTACCTTGAATTCCTGATCTTTCCAAGACTTTTAACATGAAGGGGTGTTATATTTTGTCAAAGGCTTTTTCAGCATCTAGTGAGATGATCATGTAATGTTTTCTTTGAGTTTGTCTATGTAGTGGATTATGCTAACAGACTCTGTTTATATATTGAACTATCCCTGCATCCCTGAGATGAAGCCTAGCTGATCGTGGTTAGCAATCATTTTGATGTGCTCTTGGATTCAGTTTGGAAGAATTTTATTGAATATTTTGCGTTGAATTAGGTAGTATTCCTTCTGTTTTTGCTTTGTGGAATAGTTTGAGGAATATTGTTATTATGTCTTCTTTGAAGGTCTGATAGAATTCCGCACTACAATCATCTGGTTCTGAGCTGTTTTTTTGATTTGGAGACTTTTAATGACTGCTTTTGTTTCCTTAGAGGCTATGGGGCAGTTCAAATAGTTTATCTGATCCTGATTTAACTTTGGTACCTGGTATCTGTCTAGAAAATCATCCATTTCATTTAGATTTTCCAGTTTTGTTGAACATAGGCTTTTGTAGTAAGATCTGATGATTTTTTTGAATTTCCTCAGTTTCTGTTGTTATTTCTCCCTTTTCATTTCTGGTTTTGTTATTTGGATGTTGTCTCTTGCCCTTTAGTTAGTTTGGCTAATGGTTTATCTATCTTGTTGATTTTCTCAAAGTACCAGCTCTTAATTTTGTTGATTCTTTGTATCTTATTTAATTTAATTCCCACACCTGCTTAGTATAACTGATATCATTTTCATGTGTAATTTTTATAAATGAGGAAATAATATCAGAGGGCTATGAGCCTAGCAAGTGCCATTTATCAAGCCAGATACTTGTCTGTATTAATTTTTTGGTATGTCAGGTAGCCAACGTCTCAGCATTGACTATGGGTATAAAAGTCTTCTAGTAATAGAAGGAGACTCTATGGTTAATCAGAAGGGCAAGGTCTTTGGAAATATATAGACCTTAGCAGTTGTCAATGATGTATTTTAGTTTTTATTTATCAAATCAGGATAAAAACTGCATAACCTTCCTGGTTGCTGTCATGTTTAAATTATGTTCTTAGAGCATTGGAACACAATACATTTTTGTGAAATTCCAGCTGTTGATAATAATGCTAAAACAGTGATTAGATTGTGCTCCAGCTGACTGGGACTTTCTGAGAAATGAAAAGATAGCCTAGGATGCTGAATAAAGTGAAGCATTTGGGATGTGAGTTCAGCATCCAAAGGAAGACTTGATGAGTTGCAATGCGAATTGTTAAGGTGTCTGGGTTTTGAAGGGGTGAAGACTTCCTTGTTCAGTCTGCCTTGCTTGGTTGACCTGGATAACCTCGGAGACACAGGGTTCTAGTCTGTTGTCTACAAAGTATGCTAAACTTGTCCATTCCTATTGTGCTTTATATGGTCAAGAGAAAAATGAGGCCCATGCAACCGAGACCCTGTGAAAGAAGAGCTCTGGGATGAGAAATTGAGCTGCACTCCCAAAGGAAACCCTCCACCCTGCTGTCTGGCTCAAGTTGAGAAGAAGAATCAATTTTGATTTTCTTGGCCAAAATCCCTTCTTCACATGGGTCCAGGAACTGAAAGATTAGGATGCTTCTGGCAGCTGTTGGCATGTACTGGACCATGAGGTTTGAAATGACTCCAAGGCGGGAAGCAGCTGCCCTGTGGACTGTACAGACCTGAAGGGGAAATAGCTGTGTAAGGAAATGAAGTCATAGCTCTTGTAATGTAGCATTTCCTCCTGACTGGGGAATCTTGGTCCTGACTAGGATGTCTCTAGAGATTAAATATCTACTAATTCAATGAATATTTAGACTCTGGCAACATTTGGAGGTGTGCTATGCTTATTTAATATTTGTATCCGTGCATTTTCAGTATAGACAAGGCATGGGGGAGTTGTAACTTCTCCAGAAGATGATTCATCTCTCTTGGGCTTTATCTTGCGTGTGTTGTCTGGGAGATGTGAGGAACACTGATGTTAATTGCACTGAGTTTTCTGTTTTCTGTACACTTATACATTTCCCCTATGCTCATTGCTTAGCTAACAGTTACCATGTGCCTAGCCAGCTGCACTGATTTCTACTTATATATACAAAGATTTCATTGCATACTTCATCAGTCAAAAGAAAAAAAGCCCCGATTGACTCTTAAGTAAGGTCACCATCAAAACTAAAATATTAACATTGGTATAGAATATATCTAGTAGTTTTCCGTCAATTCAAACAAAATACAGACATATTTTTTTAATCACCCTAGAGGTTTTCCTATTACCCCCTTATTGTTGCCCATCTATCCCTTCCACCACATTTAACCCTTCACAACCACTAACTGATTGTGTATTTTACCATTTTCCATGGAATCATATTGTAGATGATCTTTAGCGAGAGGTCCTTTTCACTCAATGTGACTGCGTAATGGTCTAACTAAACTGCTCAAATTGGGAGTATAGCATCTTTCTATTGCTGAGAAATATTTGATAGTATGGCTGTACTGTGATTTGTTTAAGCATTTATCTCTTGGATTTTGGTTATATATATATATATATGCACACATATATATATATATTCAAACTTATATGTAATATATATACATATACATATACATATGCTTACATATACTATATGTATGTATTTTAGAAAATACCAAAATACGATTGAGAGAGCATTCTAGTAAGTCATCTGAATTCTGATTGTCCACATTCTCAGCAATATTTTGTTTGATCATCATTTCTTTATTCTCCCAGTTCTAATTGGTATGCCAAGATAACAAATCCATAATCTTTAAAAAAATGTGTGTGTGTGTACTATATGTGATGCAGGTATTCACACGCTATTGCACTTGCAGATGTCAGAAGATCATTCTTAGGAGTTGACTCATAGGCTCTTTCCTGCAACCTAATCACCAGGGGATTGAACTCAGGACCTTAGGCCTAAGCATTAGGTCTAGGTGTCTCTACCCACTGAACCACCTCACCAGCCTTGTTTATTTGTTCCTTTTATTCTAAACCTCTACTTTCTAAGAATTTCTAAGAATTTCTAAAGAATTGACTTTCAAATGACAACTAAAAGTTGCATCTAAACCTTCAGGACCAATGACTTTCACCAGATAAGTATCCTTGACCATAAGTGAGATCCCAATACTTTAGAAAACAATCTGGGGCATGAGACAGATGAAAGAGTCCATTGGTTTTCGGTTACTGCAGCAGACAAGGAAAAGGAGTAGGAGAAAAAGGGAGGGAGCACATGGGGATTCCTAAAGCCAACTTTTCTTCTTTTTTTTTTAATACATTTAATTACAGTTTAACTCTCTCAGATCTGATAATCAGGTGTTCACTTCCAGATTGTCTTTTGTTTTCTACCTATTTGATATCTTAAGCTTCAATTTCTTCCCTTTGCAGAAGTAGTATAACAAAATATTTACTCACAGAATTGGATTGAGAATCATATCTACAAATTACTCATTTGTCACAATGACATATTAAAAATATTGTTATTGTTATTTTCTATGTCTAAAATCCGATGATCTTTTCCCTCTGTTCTACACTGCAAGATCCTGTTCTGTGGAATGAAATTAACTGGTAATATCATTTTTGGTTTGAGCAGAGTTTAACACAGGATTTAACACAGTTTGAGCACAGGATAGCTTCAAATTTGGAGCAGTGTAGTTTGTTTCTTATTTCTAAAAGTCACTTCTAACCTCTCACATGTTCTTGGTAACCCACAGCTGTCTGATTGGACTTAAGATCCACTCAGCAGGAGGGAAATCATGTCTCGTATTAGGAACCCAGCAATTATCCTGGTAATAGTGAGGTCATGGATCTTAGCAGAGAATCTTCTTCCGCCACTGTGGTAGTCTATGTTTTATTGCTTGGAAGAAACACCATGAGCAGGGCACTTAGTCTTAATAAGGAAAATATTTAATTGGGACTGGCTTACAGTTTCAGAGGTTTAGTCCATTATCATCATGGCAAAAGCATGGTAATGTCCGGGCAGACATGGTGCTCGGAGGTAGCTGAGAGTTCTACATCTGGATTGGCAGACAGCAGTAAAACACAGTGAGCCACTAGGCCTAAGCTTGAGCTTCTGAAAGCTCAAAGCCTGGCCCTAGTGACATACTTTCTCCAACAATGCCACACTTACCCTAACAAGGCTAAGCCTCCTAATGCCACTCCATTAACATTTGAATGCAACTCCATCAACATTCAAATATAGGAGCCCATGAGGGCCAACATTAGTCAAATTACCACATCTACTTTGCTACACCAGCTTAATCTCTTACTACATTCTAAAACACACCCCACAAAAAGTATATCTTTCACTATTCATCACAGAAGCTTCTCTTTACAGCGAATGGAAACAGTCAGAGAAATCTAAGACCAGACACAAAGCAGGAATCAAAGGATTGTGGAGACAGTCCAGCCCCATCAGATACGTCTACAACACAACTCCTGCATGCAAGCTCAAGGAACAGCATGTGGAAGGAGCGTCAAAAAGATTGTGAGAGCCAGAGGACCAGGAAATCAGTGTGCAGATGTCTGGTGTCTTCTAGAAATGGCTGCCTAAGCAACACCTGAACCATGGCAATATCAATAGAGAAGCAAATATGGAAGAGGAAAAAAGTCTTTCAGGATCCTACCCCTAGACAAAAAACTACAGGCAAGTAAATACTACTGAAAGGGAGAATTGCCTTTCCCTGGACAACTTTAAATTGGGAAACTTTCCCAATTTAAAGAAGTGAGTCCTATTATGAGCAATAAAAAATGGACTCTGTAGGCTGTATTTATATATGTGTGCACCTCTCTCTATATGGAACAATAACCAAGAAATCAAGAAAGAGAGACCATCAATTTGATAGGGGACAGACACGATTAGGTATGGAGGAAGAAAAAGGAAAGAAAATGATAAAATTATATTTTTAACTAAATATTTTCTAAATTTGAACAGAAAGCCACAAATGAACACCAAACAACAACTACTCATAAAAGTCTTAAATCATTATACCTGAAAACAGTTTTTATCATTATCTTGAAATAATCGCAAGTATAAGCTGTGAAAAATGTCAGTGTTAATTTGGTCATATATTTCATTAACACTCTATTAATGGCCTCAAAGTGAATCTGAAAACAGTTAAATTTGGTTAAAAATCCCATCCCACTATCAAATTGAGCAGAGAGTTACATATAAAAATCTAAGACTTGGATGAGGGTTCTGAGGCAGTTTAAACAGCCAGTGTTCAATGAATTTGGCATCCTTGTCCGATACTTCTGTGGCTTGACTCTCTGGATCCTTTTGGAATGACCTCTGAGAACAAAAACACATGAACTCAACTTATAATTTGAAAAGCTTTTATTTTAGAAGTGGTCTCACAGGTTAGGTTTGGCTATGGTAAGAAGTGTTTACTCTAGTTCATGGTATTTTAAACTCAAATACATTTTAATTATGTGTAACTGTATTGGTATATGTTTTGAATTTTAATTTACCATTCTGATTTGAATAGGAATGTCCCCCCATAGATTCATGTGTTTGAATTCTTGGCCCATAGGGAATTGTACTATTAGGAGGTGTGGCCTTATTGGAGTAGGTGTTGCCTTGTTGGAAGAAGTGTGTCACTGCGGGGGTGGGCTTTGAGGTCTCACGTGCTCAAGCTAGGTCTAGTGTGCCACACAGATTTTTTCTGCTTCCTGTGCGTTAAGATGCAGAACTCTCAGATCCTTCTGTGTAGCACCATGTCTGCCTGCATGCCACCATGTTTCCCTGCTATGAGGATAATGTGCTCGCTAAACCTCTGAAACTGTAAGCCAGCTCGATTTGATTTTTTTTTTTTTAAATAAGAGGTTCTGTGGTCATAGTATCTTCTCACAGCAATGAAACCCTAACAAAGAAAATTTTAGAACCATTTCTATAAAAGTTATCCGGATCTCCCCTTTTCTATTTGTATATATATGGGAAAAGATATCCACAGTGATATAATCAAAATTGTGTGTCTGTCAAATGATTTTGAGGAAATGTTTTATTTTTATATTTCCATATTGTTTTGAGAATTTGTTGTCTGTATACCACATATGTGTGCATAGTGCTTTCAGAGTTCCCAGAAGAGGGCATCAGATACTCTGGAACTAGAGTTACAGATGGTTGTGAGTTGCCTTGTGCATGCGGAGAATCAAATCAGGGTCCTCTGGAAGAACAGTCAATGTTCTTTCCAGAGCCATCTCTCCAGAGCCACAACTTTTATATTAAATTAATTATTATTTGATTTAACCTGTTTAAGACATTTATGAGCTCAGTAATGAGGTAGAGTAGTATCCAGTATCTTACACACCATTCACTCATGTCCTTCAATAGCTAGCAACTATGGTGCAAGGGAAACCAAGAAGTAGACACAGGTGCAACATAAACCTGCATTCTTCATTGACATTCACCAGGTGTCACGGTCACCTGTGACAATGCTCCATCCTTCCTCAGTCCTCCGTCAGTACTGCGATGAGGTGTGGTGGAAGCATACTGATTCCAAAATACCTACCCTGGATCACTCAAGTGTTACCCATCAGGCAGGAAGTAACTGTATCCTTTTCAACCTACCCACCCTCACCCCATCACTGTGCGACATGCTGGAGCTGGTTTGTTTGTCCTGGCTCTGCCAACCAGTTGTGAGGTATTCAGAGATCCCAGTATTGGTAGTTTGAATCAGCCTGAGTGAAGCGATCTGTAAAAACATAAATCCAAGTTTGCCTTTCTTCCTAGAGCCTGCTCAGCAACCCACTGCACATGGCAGAGCCTTTGCAGTTTATCTTGATTAATCCTGGCTCCCCATACACTACACTGGTTTTCCTCTGGGTCTGTCAATAAATCCTCATTTTCTACTGGAACATTCATTTTCTTATCAGTCATCATATTTCATTTCCTCTGTGTTTATGAAACAGGACAGCTAAATAATCTAATTTTGAAAAAGCAAGGCTCTCTGTTAATGGATGTTAATATCTTCTTAAATGACCTTCCTAGAAGTAATTCATTTCCATTTGCCCCAGAGACTTTCTGGAATATATATACTGGACTCTGACAGAACATTTCAGTTTATGTGTGTGTGTGTGTGTGTGTACATGTGTGTGCACAGACACACATATGTACGGTTGAATGGAAGTATTATAACTTTTTTCCATTAATTAATTCATTCATTCATTCATTTTGCATCCAAATCCCAGGCCTCTCCAAGTCCTCCCTCTCATAGCGCCTCCCTCCTACCCCTTCCCATCACCTTTGAGCAGGGAGGCATCCCCTGGGTACCAACCCACCTGGCACCTCAAGTCATTGCAGGGTTAGACACATCCTTGCCCACTGAGGCCAGGCAAGGCAGCTAGTTAGGAGAGTTGGATGGTCTGACCCAAGTTTTGGTTTTGTTGTTTACGAGCTCTCCCAATAGGCAAGTCACCCACATTATGTGCAAGCATGCCTACCACATAGTAGATGTTCAATAAATATTTCCTTTAAAAAAACAAATAAAATAAATGAATAGTTATGAAGGTCTTTTCCAGGTCTGAAGTACTTATTTCCTTAAGTCAGATCTGCCTGAGTCAGACACTCCTTAGAGGGGTGTTTCCTCTTCAGAGCCTCCTGTGATGGCTCCAGGAATTTTAAAGGCACTGGGTTTGCAGCCATCGTACCTGGCTCTTGACTTTTTGCCTGGGTTGTCCTGGCTTTTGTTTGCTCTGCTTCTACTACCTAAAATCCTAGTCTGCAAAGGCAGACTTGAGTTTTATCTATTATTTTGAGAGGTGATTGAATTGTAATGGAGGGCTTTGTATTTGTTACTCATGCACTCTGCCGTGGGGCTACATCTTCAGTTCTCTGCTCAAGCCCAGAATAAAGTGCTGAGGTTTTTTTGTTTGCTTGTTTGTTTGTTTCTGAAGTTATGAGGCAGCTAAGACATTTCTTAAGGTTTGATAGGGAGTCAAACCAGCAGTAGCTGGGCAGGGATCCTGAAGGCACCCATGTCAGAGGAAAGCATCTTTGTCTTTTATATACTCCTGTCCTTTAATGCAACGAGCTCTCCCAATGCCCTTCTGTGCTGCATCTTTCTACACTAACTAACTAAAAGACATGCTAACAGAAGTGTGACTTACTGCATCTTTTCTGTTCCAGCCACACATGATTCAATTCTTTTGTTCTGATCGTGTAGAAGCTTATTTAATTTTCATCACAGTCGGATGAGGCAAGTGGCTTTTATCCCTTCATCTTACATGTAAGAAAATGACAGTTCCAAATGGCTAAGTTACTCACTGCATTGTACAAACCTAATGGCTTAGACAGGAATGGGACCACATTTGACTAACTGCTATGCACACAATTATGTCATCTTCAAAGAGAGTAGAGAGAAAAGTCCAGTGGAGGTTGACACTCGTGGATCATTGGCTTTCTTCTATTTGAACTGAAAAAAGAAATTGAAGCTCCCAGCATACTTGAAGTCATGCTTCCCCATCGCAGTATTTGTGTAACTGAGAACAGGGATTCGCTGAGAAGCCAGAATGCTTTGTCTGTTACCTTGATAGTTAGGAAATGCTGGGCTGATGGAATTAAATGTATGAAGTCAACATTTGTGAGACAAGTCAATTAATTACTGCTGCTTTGTATTTTCATGCTGCTTGGGAGGTAACTATGTTTTAAGGATTCATCCCTAATTCTTTCCTTTGAAAATTCCTTTAGGGAAACAGAATGTGTTTTGGCACTGACATTTAAAACATAATACTGTAATATTACAAAAGAAAAATAATCAGAGGTTCCTACGCTGTAAGAGAATCCTAGACACAATAACATACCATCCCGTCTACTCCCTGGGGAGCCTGCTTCAGAGGTGGGAATTTAGAGAATGACTCTGCTGAACTTTCTTGACCCTTTGTGTCTGTGTCTGGAGCAAGTCTGGGGTACATGGAGGATGATGTGATAGGTCATCAAGTTTCCCAGGTCTTTGTGTTTACAGATGAATTTGCTGGCCAAGTGAAGATAGCAACTGCACCCCTCCACCCCTGGAAATGGGAGGCTGCAAACTCAGATGGTAGAGACCATTTGCAGAAGAGTGGTCATTCCAACACTTGATTTTAGGCTGTCACTTCAGATGGATGTTTAAAAGAAAAAAAAAAAAAGAAGAAGAAGAAGAAGGAAAAAAAGCAAAACAAAACCCACAAGATACCACATAAAGTCAGCTTTAGAAGTTCTTGGCATACATATTTTTCCTGGACAAATGCTCCCTCCTGTGGCCACATGTAGAATACAAAGTAATAGAAATTCAGAGGGAGGACACCCAGGAAAGAAGAGGCATAAAGTACAGCATAGTACCCAGAAGGAACAGACACACAGTGCAGTATAGTACATTACAGTATGGTAGTTTATTTGGTAATATATTCTTGTTCATGGGGAAAAACCTTCTTAAGCACAAGGTGATAAAACAAGAAAGGTAGAAGGAAAGAAGGAAGGGAAAGAGAAAGGAAGGAAGCAAGGAAGGAAAAGAAAGGAAAGAAGGAAGGAAGGAGAGAAAGGAATAGCTTAACAAAGAGAATAACAAATCAAGCAAAATGCCCATTTATTCCCACTAAAGCATACTGATTTATCGCTCTTTCTTTTTATGGAGCCATCTCTGATCACTCAGTTGTCTGTGAATCCTCCCTAAATAAATGGCACGTGAGTCCTCCTTAAACAAATGGCAAGTGAGTCCTTCCTAAACAAATGGTATGTGAGTTCTCCCTAAACAGTACAATACAGAAAACAACAGAATGAGAGTAACTTAGGAAGACTGTGTCTGGGACAAGGACTTGTACTAGATGTACAGGTGTGGAAGCATAAAACAACTTTCAGATTTAATTAAGAGATCGAGTGGAAATGTACAAAGCCAGTAGTGAGAAAGTGTACTAGGGCACAGGAAACATGTACAGGCTGTTCTATGCAATTTAATATTCTTTAAATGTTCTTACTGATGCATAGTCATTGTACATAATGCTGAGTTTCATAAAGACAATTTTGACCATATCCCCGTCTTGTCTTTTGCCATCTTCTTTCTCTCCATTCCAACCTGTCCTGTCACTCCTTTCCTTCCCTAGTCTTCCTTCTACTGTTATATACTATATTATATATGTATATAATATGTATATATAATGCATGCACAAATATGTATGTAATACATACATTTGTGTATGTGTGTGGTTTTATGTATCCATGAAGAATCTAAGCTCAACAAATGTTAGAAAACATGTCCACTCAATTCTTAAAGAAGGTGATGGCTAAGGTACATATTCAACTGTAAGGCCTATGTAGGTGAGAGGGAACTGAGAGAATTCATGTTCAGGAAAGAGCATGAGTAAAATTTAAAGCAGGAATTTGACTCAAGGCCTGAGCAGGGACCAGCCCTTCAAACCTGCCATGGTTTTCCATACCGGATTGCAAGTTCTGTGAAGTTTACCCAGAGGTTCTAGGACATATAGTGGTGACCATGTTGAGAACCCTTGCTTAGTCCCCATGTCTGGTGTCTCTACAATGCATAGAGTAGCCATAAGTAACAAGGAGCAGGGTTGTAAGATCTAGAATGAGGGTGGCAAACATCTGGCACCATCATCTCTCAATCATCCTCCAGAAGAGGCGTCCAAATAACTACAGCTCTTTGTCAATGATTGTAAACTCTGCCTTGGTCTCCTTGTGAGTGTGCCTGTTGTAGACACAGCATACATTGGAGCTTTCAGAGAAGATATATATGTGTTTCTTATTCTTGATGTTCAATTTATTTCACAAAATTATACTATCAGTCTTGATTTGCATCATGCTCCTTTTATAAAAAGTTTATGAGCTGAGTGATATTTTTTAAAGAAAAAATATCTTATGAATAACACAAGGTAAAAGGTTTTATTTTTCTAAAAAATGCAGTTTGTTTTATTTTCATAGAAATTAAAACACCAGAGTTTGTTGATTGCTATATTAAATACATAAATTATAAAATAACCATTCATAAAACTTTACATACAATAAATGGATTCCAGTTTCTGTGGTGATACATACAGTACATATACATGTCCTGTGAACTTCGGACAGTCACTCTGCTGCAATCAAGTTCTGCCTCTTATTAATAAGCACTGAAGTAGCCTACAAGTCATGCTGAGACAGGAAGGACCTGAACTAATGCAGGTAATTGTGGGAATGCTTTGGAAACCAGCCCTCTGGCTATACTAACTCAGGAGACACATAAGAAATTGTGGATTCAAACATATTCCCTCTAAACTTAAATCCCCACAGAATTAGATACTATAGGTTAGATCATGCACAAAATCTTCTGGAAATGCAATTTTAGTTGATAAAAACATAGGACCTTTGACTGATATTAATACTGTAAATGGTGCTGGGTGTTTGTTTGAGATTCTAGGAACAAAAATTTCTGGCTTAGGGGACAAGGTCATGGAAAATTCACAGGCAACAGGAAATAGCTGTAATGATGGAAGGTGGGTCAGCTGAGCAGAGACACAGCCAAGGAGGGGTGAGTGTAGACACTATATGCTAACCATAATTGAGTTGCCTAGCAACATCAGAAAAGCATCTTCTTCAAGTCTTCTGTCGAGGTTTGAAGTGCATATCTGTTAATGCCTGCACCACCATACTATGTACAGAATACATGTGCATGAATATGTACATCTTGTATTTATAAGTGTTTGGATGTTGATCTGCCTTACTCAAGAGAGATGGTTTAGTTAAAAGGGGAAATAGGCACATTTTTGAGGTGTCTGTCAAACTTAAAGGACTGCAGTTTCTAGTGGGTTCTAGATTTGTTTCTGATTGGAAAATTGGATCATTCACTCTTTAGTGAGTTTGTGGAGTATTTGTGTGGGCAAAGAGGACTCAACATTGTTTGTCTGTACCACAGCCACCCTGTAGTACCGTATGTAAGAAAGATTTCAGTACAAAAACAAATAGCAAAATAAAACCAGAGCACTTCACTGAGTCAATTAAGGGTTTGTCACACTAGAGTGAATGTAGTAAATTTCAATCCATTTTCCTGTACTGCCCCATTTACATATTTCTTCTAAAATTCAAATTAAGAACTCAAGTTAGACTCTCACAGCAATAAAAGATTTATTTAGGAGGAACTCAACTGATAAAATCAGGGATTCGATGAGAACTCCCTCTGCTCAGTTCTGAAGTGGCATCCTAAGTACCAACTCCATTCTTTCATCACAGAAAGTCCTCCTGTAGATACGTCTGGAATCTAGTTTCTAGGTGTATTCTGTATGAAAAGTATAAAGCAGTTGGGAATAAGGAAATCTTTGTCTTATGTCCTTCTCCCCATCTAAGCACAAAAGGGGCTTGCATCCATCCTGGAATCATTAGCTTATGACATAAACAGTCATTTAAGATTTACTTGCATTACTGATACTTCAAAAGTCATATTTATGTATTTTTCCATATAGTAGATCAAATTCAATCTCTAAAATCTATTAAATTACCAGGGCAGGGATCTGGGGGGATACAGCTGTGTGCTGTCTAGAATACCCAGGCACCTGTGCTGTCTAGAATGGTTAGGAACCTGGGTTCAACCTGTAGCACCAATATAAAAAGAAAATAAAAGGCAGGAGGGAGAGAGGGCAGTGGAAGTGCCGCAAAAGCAATGTAACTGACAATCAATATAACTGAATCCTAAAAATCTTATCCTGGTACACAGAGTGGTGTGTGTGTGTGTGTGTGTGTGTGTGTGTGTGTGTGTGAGAGAGAGAGAGAGAGAGAGAGAGAGAGAGAGAGAGAGAGAGATTGAGTGTATGTGTGTGTCTGTACATGTGTGTGTACGTGTGTGTGTGTGTGTGTGTGTGAGAGAGAGAGAGAGAGAGAGAGAGAGAGAGAGAGAGAGAGAGAATGTGTATTCCATTCTACTCTTTGACAAATAAAAAGAACACAGCTATTTGTTTTAATACTGGTCATCTATCTTGATGTAACATCACAGAGATGATCTAGTTATTTATAGATCAACACATAACCAACAGATGCTCTTCTTACAGTTTCTATGAAAATCCGGGCAAGTTAGAATGATAAGCATCATTTTAAAAGAACGTGTTTATCAATTCCATTTAAGTTATGGTCATACAGATTTTGTAATGTGTTCATAGAAAAAGTTAACAATAAATAGGCAGAAAAAAATTGAGCAAGATTTATTTCAAGTAGAAAAAAATCAAAACAAAACAAAAAATCAAAAACGACAATTTGAAATAAAATATCACGGCACAAATGATTTGGCAAATTTTATCTCTTCTATGGCAAGTGAAGACCCTTTCTGAACCCAATGATGACCCATACCTCATAAGCTGGGAGGAATTATATACTTTTGTAAGAACTTCTGAATTGAAGAAAAAAATAACAAAATGTATCCTTTCATTGTTAAAACCTTTCTCTTCATAGCAATTTAGCTAATATGACATAAGTGAAGCAGGATCTGACAGTGCTAGTCTAATTCTTCAACTGAAATAAAAATTAGATGGCATTTAAAACAAGATGGTGATGTTGCTGACCCTGTTCTGTAGAGTGGTTATTATATAGAGTCTGTACATTTCTTTTATGGAAATCTCACTGTCCTGGCAGTGCTAAACAGGTTTTCACTTCTTTCAAACTACTACAGTCGATTTCAAAGATATGAGTACTTGTTTAAGAATAAGTAGTTAAATGTACTCTTATTGTGCTAATCCCTCCCCAAATCTCTAGCCAAGTGTGTCTGGAAAGTACAGCTACTGAAATTAAAAGATCAGAGTAGGAATTATCTGGTGTTTTTTTTTTTTTTAATGAGAAACAATGCCACAGTAGGACTTTCCATTACTAATGGTACATTCTTTTGGCTATTCTGAACATCATAGCAAGGAAGCATTCATTTAGGTAGGATCCATTCTCATGGATCCATGGATAAACAAAATGCAAACCTCCAATTTTTCTCAATACTGCTGTCATTGTAGATATGGAATCTATCAAAATATTTAAACTTCCATAGTCTAAATATTATAGCATTCATTCTGAGGTCTATGGCCAAAACCTGATAAAGATGTCACCAGTTAGCTTTTGATCTAGAGCAATTTCCTAGATATTCTGGATATCAAACAGAAAGAAATCCTCCCACTCCCCCAGTCAAAGTTTCAGAGATGATCATTCAAGCAACTGTGGCTCTCAGAAAGTTCAGTATGGGTTTTATAAAATTTGATTAACAGCAGGGAAACACACAGCATATTATTAACATTCATAATAATTTAGACATTATTTGATATAAAAATTTACCCACCAGGTTTTTGATAAGGAAAGCAAACGAAGAGGAGGAAGGCATGTATGGAGCAGATGAAGTATGCATTTCCTCAGTGGGCCCCATAATAGTAGGTGAAGTATAATTCAAGAGGTTAACAAGCCATGCTGTACTCCTATACAGGACTGAGCTACCTGGGGGGCCGGTGTAGATGTACCCTGTTTCATATCAACTGCACAACGAACCTGCTCACTGCTTGGATCTGGGACTTACCTTAGTTGCACAAAGAATCCATTAGGATAGTTCTGACTTTTTAAATGTTTGCATTAGGACACATCGTCTGATATTCTTTGAAAAAAAAAATCGGCTTTCTTTGTTGCTTTCTGTTCCTGCCAGTCCATGTTTGCGTGGTTGACTTTCCAGTGATGATGGCGGGTTTCGATTGATGGCATGTTATGCAATCAGGAGAGCACGGGAAGCGCTTAGCACTGAAATCACATACTCTCTGTCTTTCTCATAGTATGAGTCAGTCTATTTCCTATAGATGATTCAACATTGTGGTTTTTGAATCTTACAATTTATTGCTAATAATGTCCTAGGTAGCTTGATGTGGAAGCTTCGGTAATGCTACGCTGTTTGAATCAAACTCAGGAACTATTTCACTATACAGGGAAGTCAAATAATACAGCATTTATAACAGTTACAAAGCACTTTGTGCTACCTTAAGCACCTCTTGTTCCAGAATTGCAAACAAAACCTTATGAAAAAAATCAAAACATTTAACCCCCATTTTGCAGATGAGGAAACTGAGGCACAGAGAGGTTCAGTGACTGGGCCAAACAGTTGGGTCAGCATTAAATACAAGGACAAAAATGTGAGACCCCAGGATTATGTTTTATCTTGAAGATTATTCAGTTGTTCTGGCTTTGAAAATGCCAGTGTTAAAACTGAAGGAGTATATACTCAATTCACATATGGAACTATTTGTGTAGCATTTCATAGAAAGAGTTTCTGGCTCCCTACACACATTCTCTATGCATGGGAATTCTAACCCCGAAAAGAAAACATTGAATATTTGAAAAATTGAGGTTGCCCTGTTATCTACAGTCAAGGAGGTGAAAATCAGCTTTTCAGGAGCATATATTTACTGTCATTGCTGAAACCAAGACTCTGTAATACGTGACTTAAGAAAGGATCAGTTGTCTATCTGCCTGTGGTAGAGAACCACCTTGTCAGTATTGTCTATAAAAAAGTAGAGCCATCTTGTTTCGGACAGCTATCTCAGAAAATAACGCTACTGTTCTAAGTGACAAGAGTTCAGATTGCTCTGGGTATAACAGGATATTCAATATCCACAGCTCTCTGGCAAACCCCACATTCAGTAGTCAGCTTATCGTCATTCCTGTGGGGTTTTCATACAAGTTGGATAGCATATTCATCTGTAGGCAATTTTAACTTGAATCTGGAGGATGCAGAGTTGCTCTCTGGCCCTAGATCCCTATAGATCTTGATGTTTTAGACAGAGCTAAATTGGGGAGTTTGTGACTTCTGAGTATAATCTTCACCATTTTCAATATGGATGAGACCAGTCCATCCATGGTGGAGAAATGCAGGTATGTAATACTAGGAAGTATTCATTTCCATTTCCATTCCATGTTATACTCCTCAGAGTCCCTTGGCTCAGTTGCTTGTAGGGTAACTGGGATCCACTTCTCATCCCCAACTCCACCTTTTGAAGAAACAAAATGGAGAGTATTTTTCTTCCCTCCTCATCATAGATGTCTCTGTTCCTGAGTTTAAAACAATCATAAAGACAGAAAAGCAAATCCCTGTAGTAAGAAACCAGACTTTTCAAAGGAAACATTTTATTGTAAATAGTTCCTCATAGGTATTATTCCTCCTGCTTCATTACCCGCCCACCCTTGGGTTGGTTTTTTTTTTTTTTACTTTTGTTTGTTTTGTTTTTTTAAAATCATGTTTATTTTCAGGAATAGTGTTTCCATGGGGTGTGGTGTTACATTAAAATGACCCCCCTGCACAGCAGGAGTTGAATGTTTCTTTGTAACTTTGGTTCCATGCCCAAGACACATCTTCTCTTGATCTGCTGAAACTGGTTCCACTGCTGAAATTTTCCTTCACATAATATATGTTTATAGTTCTCTTCTTCTGCTTTGACATACACAAGTTTCATTAAATGCAGCATATAATGTAGATTTTTTTCAACAGGGTCATTATAAACTGTCAAGTAAGAAACCTTGAATAATGGCTTTAAAGCACATAGTCTTGGCTACAGGGTAATTCTTAGCTTTTGATTTCCCTTACATTGGTGTAAACAATTTTGCCATCTTTGAAGGTTTAAAAGCATTTGCCTTCTGGGGATATGATCCAAGTTCTTGATTTTTCTATAAGATAGAGGAAAAGAATTTATCAGCCATCATTTGTATTAACAGCTAATCAGAAAAAAATTCAACTCTTACACAAGGCAGGTTTTGTTTAATATCTGGCAGCAGAGCCAAACCAAACCCCCAAATAAACTTTAATAAAAAGGCAAAAACATTTTTTATTCTTGTCTGTGTTCTTTGAGCTGAATATTTTTTGGAAATCATGTAATATCTCGAGACTTAGTTAGTTTAAGAGAGGAAGAACAATTATTTACTCTAGGAGTTTATTGAAATAAGACACATATAAAGAAATCAACAGCTTTCATAGAAAGTACTCTAATATATCATTATTGCCAGACATTGTTTTAAAAGCTACTTCACCTACAGCTTTTTATGACCTACTTTTAAAGTCACACTTTCTATTCTATAGTTATAGCAGCTGGCGTCTTTCTTCACCCTAGGCGAACTGCCTGAGGATTCTACAGGAAGACTTCTTTGTTGGCTGAAATGTCCCTGAAACTGAGCTGTGGCCATGGGGCTTTCCTCTGTTCCTAATTAAGGACTGCTGTTTGTATTTCCACTTGAATATAACTTTCCTTTATAATGTTCTGTCTTCCACTGAAAGCCAGAGAAGTCAAAAGAGAACAGGCTGCTGTGCTTTACTTAATGACACAGATGGAGAAAATCTTTTCTTTGTTTGTTGTAGTATCAAGTTATTCACCTTCTCTAAGCAGCAATTTTTTTATCTAAATAAAAAAAATGAAGATACTATTTCAATAGAAAGACTATGCTATTGCCCTAGAAATGTCAACCAAGATCTAAATTGATAGAAAAAGAGGTATTTCATGTATCTTAACCATGTTTTCAAATCACCACATAGAAGCATATTAAGCAGAAAATATTCCTGCTGCAAGTGCAAGTTAGACATATTTGTAATGTGTTCTGCGGGGACAGTTTGTTGTAACGTCATGGTTAGATTAGGATGGAGATGGAAAGTCACGGAGTACACTACAGGGAAGATGTACAATGAATGAGGGGTGAGATTATGATGGGAGAGGAAGGGAACAGAAGACAAGTGGGTGGGTAAAAGTACTTGCTGCATAAATCTGATGAGCTAAGTTAGGATCCTCAAATCCCATCAAAAAGAGGCTGAATGTTGTGGCTTACATATGTAACCCCAGCACTACTATTATGATATGAGACATGAAGACAAATTTATCTGGAATCTCACAGATCGTCTAGTCTAGAGTACATAGAATAACAGCAGCAGCAGCAGCAGGAGAGAAGAGAGAGGAGAGGAGAGGAGAGGAGAGGAGAGGAGAGGAGAGGAGAGGAGAGGAGAGGAGAGGAGAGGAGAGGAGAGGAGAGGGAGAGAGAGAGAGAGAGAGAGAGAGAGAGAGAGAGAGAGAGATGGATAGACAGAGAGAGACTTTGCCTCATCAAAATGGAAGGAGTCCACATGATGAATACACTGAGGGGAGGGGGTGTTACCAAGAGGCATCACCAAAGAAATTGGTGATGTGTACACTGGAGGAGACCTGCCTTCTGTATACATAATTTTTCCTCTTCCCTTAGTTTTTAGAGGAGAGAATGTAGAGAAATGGTAGAGTGCAAATGGGTTCTGAAGGCTCATTATCTCTGCTTATGCTTCAAAAAAAGGTGACTCAGCAAGAGGCTGCTGGCTGTAGCTCCACTGATGGGAGCCAGAACAAGTAAAGCACTGGAGAAGGTTGGTTCTCAGATTGGCTGAGACTAGAACTACCATATAGTAGCCTATCAGTTCTGCCTATCACAGTTAGCCAGATAACACTTGTAGGTGTAGTTAATACATGTTAGTTGTAAAACCAGCTAGTTTATAGATAATTTCCTAGGCTTTTACAGTTCTACACATTAAGAGGTATCTTTAAAGGAAATTGTTAGTGCTACTGTGAGGCCAGCTGCATTAAAACTGAATGATTTCGGTTATCCAAAATCACAACGTGGGTCACGGAGATTCTTCTGATCAAGTACTTACAAATGCTGAGTGTACCTTCATGAAGCACACTAGTTGCAGCTACCATTTTAAAACCCCACATGCCATTAGGCTATGAACCAAGAGTATGTCATGTCTGATTTGTGACTTTAGTATCTTTAAACAATATTTTTATTGATTCTTAAAGACTTTCACATAACATATTTTGACAATATTCACTTTCATCCTTCAAATCCTATTCCTACCTCAACAACTTTTGTTCTCAAGTGTTTTATTTTTAAACCCACTGAGTCCAGTTTGCTCTGCTCTTGGATAGCAGTTTTCCAGTGCAGCATGATTGACCTCCCCTGGACCACACCCTCAAAGCAAACTGCCTCTCTTCCAGCAGGTAGCATCTGCCAAAGGCTGTATATCCTAAAAGCACCATCACTTTACCAGTCACACTATTTGGAAATCTAGGGACAACTCTCAAACTTTCCATTTCCTCAGCTCAAATGCAATTTATCATACAATAAATTCATGTGATATTTAACAAAGGATAGCCATCGTTATCTCTATTTTTCTGAAAAAGAAAAAAGCATTGAGGGTTGTTAAGTAATTGATCCGTGGGAGTTTGAGTGCAGAAATATACAATACTGAATGAAAACTGATTGAAGCCAGAGGGTAGAGGTTTCCTTGACTTTTCTACTGACAAAGGAGGCAATATCTTCATGGGCTGGATGATTTTCCCATAAATGCCTGAGGGAATGAAGTAGGTCCTTTTTGGCTTTCTAGTTCCTCTCTTGTATGGAGACATACTCTCTCTTACAGAACATCTGTCATTTTTAAAGCAGAAACAAGACTTCATGCCAGTGCTTGGATGAAAACTTTTTAACCTCCATGTTGTGAAAAATAACTCATTAATATTTATAAATCACTCAGTCTTGGGAAGTTTTTAGTTTGTTTGTTTTAAATGGGATGGAGATAAAAAATAATAAGGTGCAACAAGATAATAGAATTTACTTTACAGTGCTGTTATTAGTATTAAAATATGGCTCTGAACCCCCTCATACCCCTTTTTGGCTGGAGCGAGAGACTGAAACCAGGGTTTTATATATATGCAACAATGATACTTTTAAAAAACTATCAGGGATCACTTATAGTTCTGCTCAAAGAAAACATGCATGATTCATGTTTATTCACTTTGCTTTAAACAGTACATATCTTCAAGTCTAAGTTAATGTTTATGAACAGAATACATTTTGACTCCATATATACAAAATCATCTTTAGTGTGCTTTTACTACCTATGAACAATCTGATCACTTTTCTATCTTCTTTCTGTCTTTATATAGATGCTTTGTAGACACAGATAACGTAGTTCAGTTTTTAGTAGTGTTATATTTCCATAAATTAATTAAGATAGGATTATTTTTTGAAAAGAAGTAACTTTGTTTGGATTTAGGCTATGATCTGCTTGGAAATACTGAAAGTTATACTTTCATTATTTGTATTAGAAAGTCAACAAATGTAATAACTAACTTTAAAAGTAGTAATAGCTAAGAACTGTGAATTATCTATTTTGCAGGCAATTTGATAAGTATTTTTCATGCGTGCACGACTTAATTCTCTCAACACATCACCATACTGAAGGAAAATACTTAAAGACTCATGTAGACTAAATATATTGTCTGCTGTCAAACTTATGTTCAGTGGCAGAGTTCACGCTATAACTGACTTCTGTAATTCTCAGCTATAACTGTAAACCACTCTCACTTTCTCTGTATTCGTTTTATACTGACTAGATTTATTATCCCATTCATTTGCCATTGCACTTTCACATTAGTCAGTTGTATGCCTTTTTGAAGTACATATCCAATCTTGACCATTCTTGAGAAACTTCCAAAGCTAGCAAAAACTGTGGAGATGACACAGAAGGATTTCTCAAGCCAATGGCTGCGTGATGCGCAAGACAGCAAAAGATGCTGCGCCTGTGTGAATGAAAGTGCAGGTCCTTCAGGATGAAGTAGAGATGTCCTGCTTTTGCTGGTTAAAACTGCCTGGGGAGTGAAGCATGTGAGTGCAGATTCTACTCTGCCAAATACAGCTGCGTGTTAGCAGAAAGTCACCCGATGCCACTCTTCTGATCATAAAACAGGAATAAAAGCCATATTTACCTTGTAGAGAGTTTGATGAGGATTGAAAGTACTTGTCGCTGACTAACTCCCAGTATGTGACAGTGTGAGTGCGAGTGACACTGGAGGTCCCTTTTCTCCAACTGGTATTTGTCCATTTGTCTTTCCTAAGTTTCTATGCAGCACTGGCTCTTTATTTATTGTATCTACTCTGCTTATTTTGAGGAGGAACTGTTTGCAGACACTGTGGCCCCATTACTGCCTTACTATAACCTTCTTCTTTTACATGCTATGTTCGCCCTCCCTTTACCAGGCTTAGTCTTCTCAGTGTCTGGCAAAATTATTGTCGGAAAATGAATAGTTTCAGACTATAAGGAAAATCTTTTGGAAGAAGAAATAAAGGCAGAAGGGTGATAATCAAAGGGTGTAAACTTTCTGAGCTGTTTTCTTTGACTCTCCTAAAGTGAGGTCATGCTAAAGCCTTCTTACTCCTTTGTTTTGCAGGGGGAAATAAAGTTAATGTTCACAGGGAGGGAGAGTGTGTCTCTTCTTTTTTTTTTCTGCTTGTTAGGAAAAAAGCCCAACAACTAATATGAAGCCTAGAAAGGAACTCTGGTTAGTGTAACTTCATGAGATAATCATAGTCAAAAGTGATCCATAGAGAGTATATTTAGAATGTCAGGGGAACCCCCTTTGTACACAGTAGTTTTGAGATTTGAGGTTTCCATTGCTGACTGGATACCAGAACCACCTGCCTTGCTATGAAATGCAGACCAATCTCTGCTCTCTTTCATTCCCACCTTCTGTCAACTCTATCAGTTCAAGTGGTCTCACTCAGGAAGCACATGATAAGGCTTCCATAGCTGTTATTTTCAGCAGTGAGAACCATGAGATAGACTCGCTGATGTACGTGCTCACCAGACAGGGAATTGGTAGTGCCCATCTTAAGATTTCATTTCACCCCCTTGAATTGATGTGTTGTAAAGTATCTTGTTTCAAAACAAGATCCAAGTTCACTTAATATCCTGCTTTCCTGACTTCCGATGAGGAAAGATTAAGACAGGGTTGCAATAGTGGTAATGACTAGCATGGAACCAGTATTTTCTAGCTGAAGAAATACTAAAAAGATGGTGATTTTTTTTTTTCAGTTGGTGGATAGAGACACACCTTCTACATGATGGACAGCCACAATGAGAACACTAAGGTTCATAGACACTGCCATTTCTCAGGGTAATAAGATTAGCGAACAATTCCATTTTACACTATAGGACTTTAAGTTTTAAAAATAGCCAACCTGAATTGGACCCATTTCCCATTTTCTGATTGAATCATTTAGTTTTGGGGAAAAAACACGCTACAATAACAACTTATAACATCATCCTTATCGACCACTTCCTAGAGCCAAATCGTTGGGATAAATGGAATCTTACCTTTAAGAGGCACCTTGACATCAAGGCCATAGAATGAAGGCAAGAGAGAAGAACAAGAATAGAAACAGAAACTGCAGAGGAAAAAGAAGGAGATTATGTAAATCTGAACTTGCCTCAGCCATCTAAGTAGCACAAAAACTCAGCTTTTCCACATTACCTCATTTCAAAACACCACACAATCAGTCATCTGTTGCCAGAGCCATGCCTCTAACACAGATACATACATTTAGAGTTAATGGCAAGGGAGTCTCACAGGCAATTGCTCTTGGCATTTGGCTGCAAATTTTATAGATGATTAAAAATTAAGCACAGAGTGTTAAGTCTGTAGTCTAACTTCATACATTCTTGGGTACATGGAGCCAGATATGGTGAGTTGCACTTTACTGTGAACATTATCTCTCTTTTTTCAGGGATAGGAGGGTACTTCAAAATGTAATCAGAGATCTATGCTTATTAAGCTCTTAATAAACTTATTAAGCTCATTAATGTGACAGATTTTAAGACCAAGACCCAGCAGGAAGAATATTAAGGAGTCTTGTGATGGAGCACCGTGAGTAGAATACAGCTGAGAAGATGGGACACTATTAGGAATTAAACAGCAATAAAAAGTATAATTTAGCATATTCTATGCAACTTTGAATGTATGGTCCTCCTACTGGTATGGAAGGTACTTCTAAATCAATAGGTATTTTAGATAATGAAAGCGTGATATACCAGCTGTCCTCGTTTTTAGATAGACCTCTGTGTATGTGACTTATAAATAGTCTAATTTTATCTCCTTATCAAAATCCTTCATTAGAGAACAGAAAATCAGATGAATAGATTTATGCTTATGAAGTTCTAGGATAAAATCAACTGTGTATTAATTATGAATTGTCACAGGCCAGGTGTGTTTTCAAATGTGGATTCCCTTGGTAGTCTTCATGTCCATTACGCCATGCTAGGAATGTTCTATGAATACAGCATGTTGGAATAGGAACCGGAATGGCTATTTACATAATTCTGTCATTGCCGCTCCTTATAATATTTTTGTAGCATTATTACAACTAAATTATAAAAATAATATGCTGAAAGCTATGAGTTGATGACTTTTTATTTATTTTTCTATTTACATATATTATCTATAAATTATGTTAATATTTTGGTATTTTGGATTTATAAGTTCATGACTTGTTCTAGTAAATGAAACTTTGTCTTTTTAAAAGGTATTTCCTTTATGTTTTTGTTTGTTTGTTTATTTTGGGTTTGGGTTTTGAGACAGAGATTATTTATGTAACTGACCTGACTGTCCTGGAATTCAGTTTATAGACTAGGCTGGCCTTGAACTCACAGAGTTCCTGCCTCTACCTCTTGAGTGCTGATATTAAAGGCCCAAACCTAGCTTTTAAAAAGTATTCCTTGAAAATACACACATAACAAGAAGACTAGAGAATGAGAGAAAATGGGAGGCTTCGCACCATTCCTTCAAGGAGAAGGTTGAGCTGAGCATGGAGAGATGGCTCAGTCTGTTACAATAATCTTAGTCGTTGCAGTGCAGCGGGACCTAGAGTTTTGGTCACACTGGCATTTCCTCTTGATTTTCTGTAGACTGGTTATACAATCTTGGGCAAGATGTTTCCTTTTTTTGATGCATTGCTTATTACATAAATAAAAAGGGTCATAACATCTGCTGTGTCTCCCTCATGAAATCATCATATGAAACAATGGAAATAGCAACAAAGGAAGTACACTGGGCACTGAACTGCTGTGCGCAGTTAAGGATGTTTTGCTTGGTTTGTTGATAACTTCTGATTCTCACCAACTGTATGCATGGAAATGAGCCACCCCAGCCTGGCAAGGACACTGTGTGCAATCTGCATAGGCTTTAAAAGTGTGCTCATGCAAAGGACTCTTAGCTGATTTAAGCTGCATGGAAAGAGGGAGTGAGGCCGAGGGAGCAGAACACTGGCTGTGAACCTTCTCTCCCATTCTACCCCTCTCAAGAGTCACCTGGCTTGTCATTTAAGGAGCTCAGTTCATTACCTTAAGACAATATTCAGCACCGATTGCTGCATTGCTTCATTATCATAAATGTCTAGGAAGTTCAAGTCTATAAATATTATGGAACAAAATGAATACGTGACATTCTCATTAAATTCTGACAGCTGATAGAGTCTTCTTAATTCCTCTTCTTCCCAAGTTTCCACAGGATCTATTTAGATAGGAGATGAAGTGGCAACCCTAATAGAATTACTCTGCTTCTGGAGTAATTCTCTCCTTGGAGGTGATACAACTTCCAGACCCCACTGACCTCTGTGACCTTACATATATGAACTCACGTCCTTTTTTGAGTAACTCAGTTCTCCTCATAGTCTCAGGAATGGCAGACTGTTTGCTACTGTCTTCTTGAATCCCATGGAAGTTGCTACCAAATAACTCATTTCAATTCCAGGGGTTTGGGTAGTTACTTCCAGTCAGGTACATAGGAGAGACCTTCTCTACTCTTTCTGCATAACAAGTAGAATGCTCCCAGCCTGTCAGGCAGGACAGGTCTTTGTGCAAGACTGAGCCATTTCTCTTAAGTCAACACACAATCTTTCCAAGAGCTCTCTTTAGAGTACCATTACTTATTTTCCCCAAGCATAGACTCCCTTTAAGAAATTTCTCTTTCCAACTACTGAAGAAAATGGCAAGCACACTTATCTCTGTCAGTCTAGGTTTCTGAACTAGTTGTTGAAGCCCAGGGATGAAAGGGATTTTTATAAATAATGGGATTTTTTTTAAGGTACTAAAATACCTTTGAGAGAAAAAGCAAATTAGAGAAAGCTTTAAAAGGATTGGAAATTAAGATGAGGAAGGTAGAGAAGGGAATCAAAATCACACCTAGCAAAAATCCTAAGGCTGCTGATGGGACAACCTTGCCCAAAATCCTGGTGTTTGACTAATGATGGGCACTGCTCTCCCTGTGCATATGTCTGCCTGTTCCAGATACAGTAAGCAAGAGGAAAGGGAAAATGCAGGGGCAAGATCAGCACCATGCTACGATTAAACAAAGGAGATATTGGTATGAATTGATAGGAATACCTTTTCTTCTAGGTCCTTTATCTGCCGCTTTTGGATGTCTGTTTTATCTTCTAGGTCACGGATTCTCTGAATAAAATGGGGAAAAAAACTAGATGTTAGGATGTAGAGAAAATTGTTCACCAAACAAAACATATCGCTTTCTATGAAGAGATTTGTATTAGGTCCCAGTGAATGGAAATAGCACAGAGAATACTTTTCTTTATCTACAGGGTTTCTGCATGATCCAAAGCTGATCCAGACTAGTGGTGGAATATTATTGTCATGGACAATACTTTTGAACAGAATATTTTCTGACTGTTTTGGTTTAGATCTTACATGACTTCCCAAGCATCACATACTACAGGCTTGGTTTTCAGCCTGTGTGTCTGATGGGAGCTGGAGACCCTTTAACAAGGTAGGATTCTGTGCAAGGCATCAGGGCATTGGGCATTCCCTTAAATAGGGTATTGAGACCTTGATCACTTTCTTCTTTTTACTTTCTAGCTGCCACAGGGTGAGCCACTTTGTTCCAACTTATGCTACTTCCATGATGAACTGCATTCCTTGCTCCCTGCTGTCTCAAAACAAGGAGCCAACTGTGACCATGGACAGAAACTTCAGCAAGCATGAGCATGAATGAGCTTATCTTTAATTGATTTTCTTGGGAATCTTGTTACAGTAACAGGCTACTAACATCTTAGCCCTCTCTTACCCCATGCAGAGGCCTAGCCCAGGTGAGAGATGTGTATTCTACCATACTGCCACTGGGCTTGTTAAGGTTGCTTTTGTCCCTGGGGGATTGTGAACTTATAAGAGATATTGAATGCTACATCCTTGCAAAGACAGCAATATTGTCCCAGAACTAGGGAGCATGAGGTGACTACTCTTCCAATCCTTTGGATTGATTGATATTCTGGTTGCTTATTTGTACAGTAAAAATGGCTAAAGCTGGCTGTGCAATAGCAGATCTCAGCACTCCTTGGAGTTGGACTTTCCTTATACAACATGATTTACCAATTCACAAATGCCAGGAGAGAGTATGCTTTAACCCAACTTCTCAGAAGTAAGCCAATAAGTTGGAGATGAAGCCTTGGTAATGAAATAGCACAGCAACCAGGAATTCACAAAAGCCCATGTAACCACATCCCCCATACTGGAACAACACAGCTTGGATAAGGGCATTACATAGACAACTGTTCAGGGATAAGGTAAGTCTTCACAAGTCCTCTTGGCAAGCTTTAGGCTTTTGGTACCCATGTGGATTGGTATTTTTAGTAATCTTGTTATTTAATGGCCACTGTTTGCAGGAACTAAAAGAGTGAACTGGTCCTTCACTTAGAAGTCTACTAGTATGATAACATATACAGAAGAGTTTGTAAGGCAATTTTGGAACACGAAAAGGGAAGACGGAAGAAAAATATTTCAACTTGGAAATCGAGTCTCCTCTCTAAAAAGTAGGTCTCTCCTGGAGGTGATTTTCACCCTCTGCTGGAGAAGGGCATTTAGTAATGCCTTAGAAATTTTCAAATTAGTTGGTATGCTTATTTTCTAATAATGATCATTTCATATTTTAATATGGTAGGAAATATGTGTACCTATTGCCAGACTTAATTCTGTAAATATTTTTATTGTCATAATTGAGGGTGTATGGCAATGGCATCTGCTGGGTCTTAGTCAGAAGAACTGTTCAATATCCTACACTGCAGGAGACATCCTTCTACCCCAAAGAATTAAGAATGATCTGTTTTAGGAGTGTCAGATTGACAAATACCACCGATAAAGAAAGGAGGTGAGATACATGCTCTAGCTATCATCTTGAGATGTCAATGTCGATGAATGATGGAGATTTCAAGTAAGCCTGAAATAACAGTAGTACTTACATACATGATGTGTACGCTTGTGTGTACTTCAGTGGTGCTGTACATGCGCTAATGCTATACAACAAAACAATAAATGTGCCATAATTCCTTGGCCTTCTGAATATGCACACAATTCCTTGGCCTGTATCTGTATGCAGATATAAATAACTGATTCAGAAAACTATGCACCTATGAGATTACCGAAATGCTTATTCAGCCATCAACTCTGTGCCTGCTGACCATTTTCTGACATGTCTATGACTGTGTCACATGTACTGGAGAATACAGCTAAGGCATCAACTAATTCCTGGTCTCAAAAAACTGATGTCCTTCAACCAGAAGGAATGTAAAACTGAGAATAAGAAAATTAAGTAGCAGAGGTGAGACATGTCAAAGATGTAAAATGTTTTCACTGATCCTTAATTCCTAGGGCTGGAGTCTATACATAAGACCAACTCATCATATGGTAGATATATTATTTTTCATCACATGTTGAAAGTTTTTTTCTCTTTCCTAGACACTTGTCATCCAACCAAGACGAATCTGAGACCCTAGAGTCTCAGATTCTCCCTTCTCCCTCTCTCTACATTCCTTCTCCCTCCCCCCTCTCTCACCCCTCACTCACTATCATGAACATGGTGTATGAGCTCACCATTGTCCCTTATTGTGGCTGATGACAGAATATTATTTCTTCCTGCCTCTTATTTGGTCTATCCTACATCACATCCAGATCTGTCCTTCCTACACCAACTAATATAGCTAGTAAGAACTTGAAATGTGAAATGATCAGGCTGGGTGTAGCATAGTACCTGCCCAGCATGCACAAGTCCCCCAGTTCCATTCTCAGTGATATAGGGGTAAAAGGGTTAGAAAGACCACAGCAATTCAGAGTCTAAAAGATGAAGGAAGGAAAAGTTAGCTGAGTTGTCTTAAAAGTAAGACCTGGATTCTTACAAGGCCCACACCCTTCTTGTTCTCCAGCCTCACCTCTTTTCCTGACTCTGTACCTGCCAGCTATGTTGACATCTTCTGTAGCTCTTGAATTGACATTGGGACCTTAGTGCTTGCTCCTTTTTCTGAGACATTTTTTCTGAGACCTTTCTGTGGCTGGTACCTTGGTTGTCATGTATCCTCAGAGCTGTCATCTCACTACCTGGCCTAACATGCTTAATTCTTCTTTCTGATTCACACAAACATCAATGCACATTATCTAAGCTTCTTCACGGGACTCAGTGGCCCTGTTAGAGATGGTCCATGCCATGGTTCATTCATGCTACGACTTTGTCCTTTTCCAGCTGTATGACAGATCAGATGACTTCAGTAACCGCTACATGCAAAGCAGCTGCTATACAGCTGGCCCTCAATACATGGCTTTTAATGATTATAAAGAAAGGTTTTAAATGTACGTTTCTAAAATAGTGTTCTGTCCAATTTGCTTACCTGACAGAAGCTTCTACAAAAGGTGGGCCTTTAATAGGGACTGGAAAAAACAAGAATGTTCAAATGCCACCTTTGGTGGAAAATTAAGCAATAGAAAGCTTGGAAAAAGGAAACTATGGATAAGTGAGTGACAGTAGGCTTTGCAATTGAAAGAATTCATGAGGTGGCCTCAAGTCACATCTTAAGGGAGGGATAACCAGCTAATGAAAGACCTCCAGAAACCTACACAAGGTCTATTTGGAAAGGGAGACTATGGATGTCCTTAAGCAAGAAATTACTTTGAAAAAAGCTGATAAAAACAAGGACTGACATATGGAGGAGAGTGGTAAGTCCTAGCCTGTGATTTCCATGGCCTCTGGGGACTCGAATGCCTTTGTTACAGCCATTTAACAGGTTTCAGCATATTTTTCTTTATGGTAATTGCCATTGTCTACATCTACACAGTAAGGCAGCATTCATGGTGAATTAGGTAGATATCTAGCAAATGGAACCTACCACTAGGAAATACATTGAAATGTTTAATACATGCATAAATGACAGAGTTAGGTTAGCTCAGGGGCACTGTGAAGCCACTGTCAATGAAAAATCCTCCAAATGCCTATAATGTTGTCAGAAAAAGTTACTAGCTGAAAAGCACTTGGGGGCCAATGTCTGTTGGATGGGGTGCTCTCTGAGTCCATGGAGAGAGAGAGAGAGAGAGAGAGAGAGAGAGAGAGAGAGAGAGAGAGAGAGGGGGAGAGGGAGAAGAGGGGGAGGGAGGGGGGGAGGGAGGGAGGGAGGGAGGGAGGGAGAGAGGAGAGAGGAGAGAGGAGAGAGGACTGAGAAGGCATAAGTGTTAGAGCCTGAGTGATTTTTGATAAGATCATTCTACAATAAGATCATTCTACTGACCCAAGCAGATGGAGCGAGATTAGCTAAGGACAAGAATTTACATTGTTTTCATTTTGGGACATCCAAGCAAAAATGTCTAATGGTCTCTAAAATTTATACATCACAATTATATCATAGCTGTCTTTGATACAGCCCAGTCAATGATTAAAAGGGAAGAGGAGAATAAGAAATAATTGGAAAAGATACATTTAATGAACACTTGTTAGAAAGAGGAAAATGTCAGGGAACACTCTCAGCTCAGCCTAAGTATCTTAAAAAAGGAATTCTTTCTAGAGAGAGGTGCCATAGCTAAAGGGTTTGACTCAAACTGGAATGCTAGAGTTTTTAATCACAAGCAAATTTAGACAACTATTAGTCCACGTTAAAACTAACACATTTATATTTACAGGACAAAACTCTCAACTTGTTAAAATCAAATAGATTTGCAATGTAAGAGATTTATGCAGAAGATATTTTTATCCCCTAATAGATGTGCAAAACAAAAACAAAAAAAAAACCTCATGGAATACCTATTGTCAAAAGCTTGGACAACTTTCCACTGGTCAAACTGCAAGTCTTTGTGGTTCTGGAGGCCCTCTGAGAGAGTATGCAGATGCACATCATTGTTAGGACAAGTGACTTGAGTACTCTACTGGCGTGAAAACCACAAAGCTCCTGGCTCTCTATGCACTGTCCAGATATCTATGCTTTGCTTTTACTAGTATTATAAAAGAGCCATGATTCCTGTTCTACTCCTTGAACTGCAAAGCATGCTTCGTACCACCTGTATATTCCATCAGCTTGTCCCAGCTTTGAGTACCAAATAGTTCGACCTGGCAATATAGACTCAGTAATTCTTTTGAATTTGCTCTATGGACAGGACCCTACTGCTGATCACTGGTCAAGTTCTAACACAAAGGATGAATTACAAAATTTTTTTGGCAGCAAGTTGCTAGTAGGTGCCTATTTTTTTGCTTGCCAGTCTAGATGGATCACACAACTCACAAATGTCTTAAGCTCCGTATGACAGGACTATGCTTTGGTTAGTACCTATGTCTTAGGGGTTGTCATACCTAGACTATAATTTTGCTTTGTCATCTACTATTTTGAATAAATTATTTGAATACTTTGTCTCCATAACTGGAATAATATGAATACTTATGTCTTAGAGCTCCCATGAAGGTGAGATGAATTGATGTACAGCCTTTACATTCTTAACAGTCTATTTTTATATGTATAGGTGCTTTGCCAGAATGCATGTCTATATGCCATGTGCATGCCTGGTGCCCACAGAAGTCAGAGAGGGCATCAGATCTCTTGGAATCGGAGTTATAGACAGTTGTGTGCCATCACACAAGTGCTGGAAATAAGACCTGACTCTTTTGGAGAAACAGCCAACGTGATTAACCACTGAGCATCTCTCCAGCCACAACTACAGCCTTCACATCCTGACTGAACAACAACCTCCAGACTTTGTTGTTATTGCTGTTTGTTCTGAAAATGAAGAGACAGGGTCTGCTCCCTTTTGCCCTTTACAAATGATTGCCATGAGCTCAGTTATTGGCAGGGACAAGTGACGCAGAACCGGAGCCCTTTTTCCTTACACAGGTGAGTAAACAGGCTCCAATATATTTGGAGCCCGTGACAAAGTTATTCTAGAAATGATAGCCCCATGCAGCACCTCTGAAATGCCATTTTCCTCAAGACCAATTTTATTTACCAAGCTGCTGTCCTATATTGAGTGATGGGAAACAGTTATTAGTTTAATTCGTCCACAGTTCCATTCTTATATCGAGTATGTGTTGCCCTGTCCCACATGCTCAGGACTGACCTGCGCAGGATGCAGGGCTTGGTCCTCACCTGGTGGGCTTGCTGTAGGAGCTCCATCCTCTCCTGGAGGATCTGGCAGTCGTACTCCCGGCTCTTCCTCAGCATTTGCCGCCTTAACTTTTCTACAGCCGTCCTCAGCTCTTCTTGCTGCTTGTCACTTAACAGTTCACCGAACTTGATCACAGTTTCTTGCTGCAGAGCATTGTACAAAGTAGCTTCTAGTTCCTGGATTCTCTGGCAAATAGAATCAGAAAAGTCTAACTTTGGGACTGAGCCTTTAGGTGTGGTGTGGGGAGAGAGTGTGTGGATGGGTGCGATGGGGATTTGGTGCTTTGGTCTCAGGGGATCTCAGTTTCCGAGTGTCTTCTGCTTGACTCGTTCTTTATGAGATAGCACAAATGCCATTCACACAATACACAGGTTGCTCTGTAAGTAAAGTCATTTTCTTTCTTGGGATCCTGTTCACGTTTATCTTTAGCAGAGCCTCTGTTATAGAGACTACACTCCCATATCTCCTTTGCTTTTCAAATGTAGATGGGGATGGGTTTATTCTCCTTCCTCCTTGACAACCCTGCTGCTGGTTAAAAGCATATGTCATAGTGGCCAATGTAGTATTAATAAGTGTAAGTAGGAAAGTAGTACTTGAAATTGGAGATACATTTCAATCAAAACTATCTCATTTTCAATATGTCAATATTTCATTTTCTGTATTTTCAAGTACAATTCTCTGTACTTGAAAATGCCTTATGATTTCCATGCCTTTTCCTTGAAAAAAAATGGGAAATACAATTCAAAAGTAGCCTACAATTTTGGAGTTGTCCTGGTGTGTGTGTGTGTGTGTGTGTGTGTGTGTGTGTGTAGGCCAGAGCTTGGCATCAGTTTCTTCTTTAGTAACTTTCACCATTGTCTTTGGTGTTTCTTAATGACACTGTAGCTCACTAAATTGGCTAACGTGTCTGGCCAGCCAGTCACTCGGTTACTCCTATGTTGGCTTCCCTAGCAATGGGATTGTAGTGCACATCACCACATCTAGCTTTTACTTCAAAGCTGGGAATCAGGGCTTCATGCTTAAATGACAAGCACCTGAGCATCTGAACCATCTTCCCAGCACCTGGTCCCCTTCTTTTCGATAGTTATACTGAGGTTTATGGTTGTTCAAGTCTTTCTCAGTCCTCTGTTTGATTGATAAATTATCTACTATATATAATTTTTCTCTCTCCTTCCCTCACCCTCCCTCTGCCCTTATCTATGTAAGTGTGAGAGTGTATGTATGTGTGAGTGAGTGTGAGAGTATATGTGTGTGTAAGTGTGTTTGTGAATGTGAGAGAGTGTGTGTGTGTGTGTGTGTGTGTGTGGATATGTTATTCATCTCAAATACAGTTGCCTAAATCAATCGTTGTATTCCCCATAATTTCATCGGAAGTGAGTTGCAAATACCTGATGGGATGCTTGTCTACTGTTCCTGGACCAAATATATTCCATTTTTTTTTTGAAAATTAAATACAGCTTTCTGAATGAGGTCTCAGTAGTTTCTTTCTGGAGCCCAACTTAATTTTGCTTTTTATAGGCAGGAGAGACAAGGGTTTTTAAAAGGGTAAGGAGTGGGTAAAAGAAATTTGTGTTTTATTTTTCAGCCTGTGGCCAACTCCCATTCTCTTGTTTCCCCATTGAACAATACAAGAATCTCTTACACATCTGGAGAGTACAAACTAAACCATCTTTGATCCAAACAGGGAATCAGCGGTTCACTCTTTTCCCCAGAGTTCTAAGAGCATTATGAAAACCTCTGCTAGCAATTCTGGAACTATTCCGCTAGTCTGTCCTTTGTCTTCTGGTTCATTCTTGTGACCCAGTGAGGGTGTGGGGCATAAGTAAAGAAGTAGAGCTGTAGTCCAATGTCAGGAGTGGTGCAGTATGCATTTTGTAGAAAGGGGAGAAACAAGTTGTGAGCTTCTATAAGTACAATTATCTACAGAGTAAGATGCTCAGCCCATGCAGCACCATGGCCTCACTTGCTGTGCCTACAATTGTGGGTCCAAATCAGGCCACGGGTCCTGAAGTAAGAGCTACATTACAGCTTACTCTTCTACCAACTCGGGCAAAGGTTTTCTTCTATAACCCTGCTTTCCTCATATGCAAAAAGAATAATAAGATTACCTGTGACTTCGGTGGTTATTTTAAGAAGTAAATGAGTTAAAATATGTACAATATGCATTGAATTCATTATTATTCTATTACTACATTCGAGTCCCAAATGATAATACTTGATTTAATAAAGTCCCTGTTGGATCTACACTGGCATTCAGTATGTCCTACATTTAAATATTAATTACCTAATGGTATACATTTAATTTGAGAATGAATTAGAATTATGTATAAGACATAAGAATATTATACTAGAAACAACCTTGGGATTTTTGTTCCAAAATTGAAGTAACAATTAATAACTGCTGTGTGTATTCATGTTGTGTGTATTCAACTACATTGAATACCAAATTAGACAGGTCACCTCAGCTCTATTATTGTAGAGAGTGATGAACAAGGGGCATGTTAGTTCCTTATGGTACTTACCATATATGCCTGGTCGAGAGCCTGTTTTCTGTAGTCTAGTTCTTCCTCCAGGTAGCCTTTGATTTTGCAGAATTGTTCCTATGATAAAGGGTCACATTGAAAAACTGAGACAGGAAGCTCAGTTAACTACAAAGTGATACATGAAAGTTCCACAGATGAATGTGTTCTTGATTACATGAGAAAAATTACTAGGTTCGTAGAACTGTAGTTTTCTTCTGCTAAGAAATTAGTTCAGCCATCAGTCTCAGACAGGGAATGTGAAAATCAATAGCAAGAATGATAAAAGGCATAACCATGTGGAAAGCTCTTAGTGACTTTTAAGTCAGTCTGAAAATGGGTAATTAAGGATGGATTTTGACATGGTGACTGTTAAATAATAATTCTGTGTAAGTACACTTGGCTTTTCATTTCTCCTGGTTTTACACCTCAGCCATCCTTGGAATGAACATAATTGAAAGGAACATCTGTTGACTATAAAATTTGCTTTCACCATCCCTTATAAACATGGAGTATAATAGGTATTTATAAATAATTTACATTATAAATGAGAGTAGTACGTAATAATAATCTAGGGATGGTTTAAAAATACATAAGAGAGTGTGTGTAGATTATATACAAAGTTGTGGCATTTTATAAAAAGAAATTGAGCATCTGTAGACATCGGTGATTCCAGGGGGTCCTGGGACCAGTTCTCTGAGGACACAAAGGACAGCTGTGTATTGATATAGAATATTTTTCTAAAAATTTTAGGAGATTTAACAAGGTGACATTATATGATAAAGTTAACTATTTCAAATTAATTGATACAAAGATGAAGGACATTTTAAAGAGCCAGGGTGACTCCGCCCACTGCCATTTGATGAGTATTTATTGGCCCTGTGGCAAAGCTAGTGTGAGTTAGGAGACAAATCTGAAGTTTCCTCACATGTCATCAATTCTTGTACATCTTTCACTGCACGGCCATCTTGTCATCACTAGTTAAAGCTTTCTTTTGGGGTGCAACATATCTCAACGTGCACATCAATCAGTCATTTCTTCAGGAGCTTGAGTAAACAGTAAGGAACTCTTTCTAGGTGACTGGATGTTTGATAGCTCAGCTATGCTCACTTCTGAGAGTATGTGGTAATGCTGCTATGAGCTTTCCTGACCATCACTGGGTACCAGTGCTGTAAGAGCTGCATAAAGGCTGACTATCGCATTAGTAGTTTGTATTGAAGGAGATTCCGATGGCCATTGTCAACCCAGACAAATCTTTTCATGTTTCACTATAGATCTTAATTTCTTGATAAAATATAAATTCTGTACATGATATTATGATATCTAAAACTGTTACATTCTATAACATGCAATAGAATTTTGTTTTAGAATTTCATCACTTGATATAAACCTACTATATTTGTTTCAGCAAAGATCATTTAAATGATGTCTCTCTTTTTAAGGTTTTTCGAGACAAGGTTTCTCTGTGTAGCCCTGGCTGTCCTGGAACTCACTCTGTAGATCAGGCTGGCCTCGAACTCAGAAATCTGCCTGTCGCTGCCTCCCAAGTGCTGGGATTAAAGGCGTGCACCACCACTGCCTGGCCCATGATGTCTTGTTATAAGATTATACATCATGCTGCAAGTTAACAACCTATTAATTTCCACATTTGGTGATAGGCTATTTTAAATTGTGTTAAAATGCACATGAAAAAAATTAACATTTTAACCATTAAAGTACATATTTATAGTGTGAAATCCATCCATATTTTTATGAAATTAGTGTCCAAAAGATTTTAGTTTTGCAAAAGAGAAACTTCTCTCTTTTAACAACTCCATGTTTTTTCTTCCTCTCAACCCTTAACAACCATACTGTGCCTTCATTTCCTATAAGTTTTATGACTCTCTCCATCATATCCATGAAATAATGGTGCTTGCCAGTCTGTGGCAGCTCTTTTTACCTAATGTCACCACTGTTCATCTACACTGTGTCTTTCACCAGACATTATGAATGCTTGTTTGCCAATAATGACTACATTAGAGTGAGAGGTGTTAGGGAAGAAGGTAAGGAGGGAGCTCCAGACAAAAGGAATGCTGAGTACAACAGCTATCTTGGACTAAACTAACACATATGTATTCCAAACATTGTTCATCCTTTCAAAGGAGGTACATTAGCATTAGCTACATTCACCTTTTACCTACTGTGAATAATACCACAATGTAAGTGGGTGCACTGTGACCCACCACACTCCAACTTAAGCTTTTTTTTTTGTAATGCTGGGTCATATAATTCTATTGAATTTTAAAACAACCTCCATGCCATTTCCCATATCTGTACTATTTCATATGACAGCAAGGCCCTGGGTTCTTGTTTCTCCACATCTTTACTAACAACTGTTGGTTTCTACCTTTTTGACAGTAGCTATCCTAATGGATGCAAAATAGGTTTGTGTATTCTTAAAAGCAGAGTTATACTCAACAAGTCTGTAATTTTTACTTGGTGATTATTTATAGCCGAAAAAAAATATTCAGCTTGAGGGAAAATATCTAATTTAATTTCTCTTAACATTAGTTTTTATAAATATTACCAGTGTACAGTATGTTTTTGGGGATACTACAGCTGGAGGTTGTCATCTACTTATGAGAAATATGTCCAACAGTCTGTACACAAATCAATAGGGCAGTTACAAACTCCCATGAGTTCCAGATAAAACATAGAAGCAATGTTCATTTCCCATTATTGTACAATGTTTTCTCGTTAGGCTTACCATATCACTTTCCAGTTCCATCATTTTCTGGTGCAGGGCAGCCTCTGCTCCTTCAATTTGTTGGATCCACTAAAGGGTTAAGAAGACAGAAATGTTTGTTGTGATTGTTCAATGTGGTATCAATTCTGTGGGCTGTTCCCTGGAGTGCTCGGTTTTATCCTTTGTGTGTCTGGATGCTGATGGAAACCTTTGGTAAAAACTTAATGCATTTTTATCTTTTGGAGTTTAGACAAAATGCTACCATCTTCCATGCCTCATTAATTCAGCAAATGTTCTCTGATATCTACTACATGTCAGCTTCTGAGGCTTTGGTGATGAATACGATTAGCAAAGCTTTGGTACTCATGGGGATATTTCTTGGGAACTGAAGTATAACAGAAAAGTAAAGGATGTTTGGGGGAAATTGGAAGGAAATTCCAAGGACCACAATGTTAAACTGAAGGTTAAAGGGTCCTAGGGAGTGTTCCTAGTTAGAGTAAAATTTGCATCTATGAAAATGATTCCTGTAATGTGGTAAGTGAAGGCCTTTTAAACAAATCACACAAAGAGAATGTATTTCATACTACTCAGAATGTACGCTTTTGATGTGTGTTAATAAGCACATGGTCTTTGTGTCCTATTGTATGCGAGTACCCTACACATGGCTTAATTGAGCCAATGGTCTGAATGGCTGTCCAGAAAGGTAAGTGCCAGGTTAGACCGAATGGATCTGTGATTGAGCATAGCTATGTGAGAGTACCAGAGGGAGCCTCCTAGGCTCCTGTTCAAATTTAGCTTTTCTGTGCTAGGTGGCTTTGAAAGGTAGCCCAATGTCCCTTGAATTATAAATTTTTGTATATCAAATTATACTAATAATGATGCAATTTTTTAAAAAATGGAAGGTGACAGTATATTGTATGAAGTAAAATGTCAGATTTAATTTCTCTTCAGTATGGGCACATGGGATGGCACTTCAAGCTCAATTCTTTAATCTAGAGCCTTTGGAGAGATGCCATGACCAGCCATCCTTAGCCACTGAGATTATGAAGAAAGACAAAAGATATAGTATGACAGCAGACCTGTGAATCTCTCATCTCCCTGACTATACACCTGGCTATATACTTCTTTAAGGACATTTGAGTCAACAGCTGTAGTTTTGTACACAGTATTGCTTTTCCTGACCCCTCTATTTGATGCCTCTTTATCTTTGAGAAATAGCCTCTGTTTCAAATCATGCATTCTGTTTCAGACGCTGCAAACCTCAATGATGCCATTGTGAGCTGCAGGTCTACATGTTGGCTCCTGCTCCTATTTGTGTGGCTAAGGCAGGTTACCATTTGTAAATGGAAACTCAGGCACCTGTAAACTGGATGCGAGAAACAATGATGGTATATGCAGTGTGTGGTGCAGATCTGTACCCACTATGCTTTCTCACTTAAAGCCACTGCTTTCTGTATAAAGACACATAGGACTGTCTTGTTGGAATTTTGTCTAGGCATACACTTTGATCCCAACTGTTGTCTAAATTTATAGTCTTAAGAATAGAATCAAATGAGAGTCCCTGTGGTGTAGGTGACTTTAATTTGACTTGCAAAGGTCAGCACAAAAATTGATTACACAATCATGAGCTCCTAGGGCAAGTGTGGCTTTATTCATCCAGCCCCTTGCTTTCTACCACAGTGTTAACATAGAGCTATTACCCGGTTACTTGCTTAGCTGGATATGGTCATGCAAGAAAGACATGAGAAAAGGCATGAACTAGATCACTACAGTTCTAGTATTCCAGCTCCTGGGTGCTCTGCACAGCTTGTTTAAGGATTTCTTGAACTAGACAAGCACTTGGTGAATGGCGGAGATGGACTCTGGGTTCTAACTAATTCAATTATCATCTTGGGCAGAGCAACCACCTTTTCTGTGTTTCTGAATCCTTGATGAAAATATGATAATAATACCTAATAATAATAATTCAGTAGTTAGAAGAGTCCAGTTCAAAAGAAGCACTCTGCAGGTGTTCACTATGTTTTAGCAGACTTTGCCACACTCACTTCGGAACCAGGGAGATATTCATGGATCTAATGAGGCACATAAGACTAGTTCTCCTGCTTTTACATCCATAGGTCACTCCTTTCATGGAATCAGCCCAACCTTTCTTTGCAGTCTCAAAGCAGGGCAATTCTACATCACATTAAAGAACTGTAACCCTCGTGCCTTCAACTGAGTAAAATGCTCTGACTGTTATTGTTAAATAAACACCAGAATGGATGATACAAACGGTGCTGTTGCTTAGGGCGTGGATGTGTTCATTCACTTACTTTTTCAGTAAACATTTACTCATCATCTCTTCTCTAGCAGCTTGGGTTGAAATAGGGGAAATAAAGGGAGGAGGAACAAAGATCATATCACCCATCCTGGGTGAATGAGGTGTAGTGGTTTGGATGAGAATGAGCCTTACAGGCTCATATGTCTGAATGTGTGGTCCCCAGATATTGGAACTATTTGGGAAGGATTAGAAGGTGTAGCCTTGTTGGAGAAAGTGTGGCTTTGTTGAAGGTCACACTCCTCACAATGATGGTCATGGACTAACCATCCAATCAAAACAGTAAACAAGCTCCCAATTAAATGTTTTCTTTTGTTAGTTGTTTTGGTCATGATGTTTCATCACAGTAATAAAACAGTAACTAAGATAGGTAGGTCAGTTGGAAAACCAAAGTTTGACAATTTAAATACAATAGTCAAAACCCAGGGAGCAGAAACATGGTCACTGTAGATATGTCAATAGTCTATCTGGCCCTCATGGACTAGGAAAGCTTTCCTACATAAGAAGAAGGGCAGTAGCTATGATAATCATGCAGAAGTGGAAAGGAAAAATATGAGCATTTAGGTAAAGACTTCAGGGAAAAGGACTAATTGAAGAGTTAGGAAGAGCAGATCATGCATGCATGCACACACACAAACACACAGGAATGGATACATGCACACACACATGCATGCACACTCACAGGAACTCACACTCATGTGCACACACATGAAGAAGGTAGGGAGAGAGAGACAGAGAGAAACAGAGTGGAGAATAAAGAAAGAAAAGAGAAGAGAGACAGGGAGGGAGACAAAAAAGGAGGAAGATGGGGAATGATAGAGAGAAGAAAGAGAGAGGGAGAATGAAGGAGAATGATAGAGATAGGAAAAAAGGAGAGAATATATAGAGAGTTTGGAGGGAAGGGATGCTTAAGGAATCAGTAGGTAAGGCTTTAATATGAAGGACTATTGGTAAATTTTGAATTCTGGACCTTCTGTAGGGAAAATATGATGCTATTAAACTGCTAGGGAAAGGAAAGAGAACATAATCAGGTTTTTAATTAAATTCTGAGGGAAATGGGTCCTTAAACAGTGACTTCTCACTTTTCTTTCATTCCAAAGGCAAACACTTCCACATGTATTTCAGACAGAAAAGTAAGGCCTTTCTAAACCTGAAAACAAACAAAACAACCATTTTCACATTTTGCAGAACTGACATTAGTTTTTTTTATCGTTTGTTTGATACTAAGTCAATATTAAAATTTTCCAAGTGATCAGCAAAATGCCTTTAGTTAGAACACATAAATGTGGCTTGCTTAAATTGACATCAATAAATGGATAATTTCAATATTTTGTATTTTAATTCCATAGAACTATCTACCCCTCTGCTTTGTCTTTACGTTATTGTTTTGAGAAATAGAACAATGCTATTTGACCTCTAGAATTTGATTTCAGATTCAAAAGAACTGAGTATTGCTCAGGGTTTATGTTACTTTTAACATGATTGCTATGCCTTTTAGAATTAAGACAGCATCTTGAATGGATATATGAAAAAAAAACTTTCATCTTATTCAAGTATGTGCTTGTGACTCTCTGCTATGTGCAGATTCTTTTTTTTAATTAAATTTTCTTGAGAAAGATTCTTGCTATGTAGACCAGGCTGGTTTTGAACTTGCCTCTCTGCTTCCCAAGTTCTATGAATACAGATTTGTATCATCACACCTGGCTCTGGGTTCATTCTTGAGACATTTGGGAACAACCAGGAATCTGGCTTCCCTGTGTTGGTTCTCTCCACCTGTCATTTACCAGGTGTAGACACAAGGGGTCAGCAGTACACCAATGTCATTGGGCTTTCTGAATGAGGCTGCCATCACCCAGGCCCAAGCCACAGATTCTATGGAGTATGCACAAATTAAAGGAACAGCTTGTGACTGGAGCAACTAGTTTCACCAGCTCTCAGCAAAGCTTCTTGCTGGCTTCCCATCTTTCTAGGATTGCTTGAATAATGTAGCTGAGAAGGTTTTCCATGTTGATGAATGTCATATTTTACAGATGATTTTAAAATAAAAAAAATCTATCCATCACAAAGTGATAGACTTCTGTCTATTGTCATGTTCCTGGGGTTGAATCACATTTATTAGATATTCAATAACGCAAGGCTGGGTGCACAGGGGTAGGTGCTGCATTGCCCTGCCCTCAGACACCAAGCTCAACAACACTGGATGACTAGAAATGCACACTTCACTCATTACCTTCTCTGCCAGGGACAGCACAGTGCTGGCCTGAATTATGGCCACTTGTTCTTCATTCCTTAGGTTCTGTGAATAACAAGAGAAAGAGGATAAAGTGAAAATGCTCATGACATTTACACCATGGAAAACATGTGTGCCATGAACAGAGCATGCATGCAAATCACCTCTGCACATCCCCATAAAAGTTCATGCAAAGTCTAGTGTTTTGACTGAGTGTACAACACACTTCATTAGAAGTCACACTAAGAAAACCCAGAATAAAGATCAAGCTTACTCCCCATATCAGTTCTGACAAGGTTTCACTGGTTACAATTTTCAAGGGGAAAATGGCGCACATGCCTCAATGTCCTAGGTGAGCCATTCACCTTATGACACTGTGAGTGGTGCTGCCTCTGAATTAACAGGCCTTGGCCCTACTTTGAGAGAGCTGTTAAGAAAAGGGATTATAGCCTCCTGCTTCATTTTATGAGGCTGCCAACAACTCTAGTGTTTAGCAGTCTTTCCGACAGCCTGACTGATTAATTTTACACTGAATGCCTGTGAGCACCAGTCAGGCGGTAATTAGCTGTAATCACTGCAGATGTAGTTTGCATTCCAACCTGAACCTTTTCAATGAAAAGCCCTTTACCACATCTTCTTTCTCAGTTACCTTCCAGTCATTGCTATTGTCTGCTTTGGGCTTGTGGTATTCTCTCTGTGGAGGTATATGCTTAGCTAGCTACACTGTCTTTCTTGCTATCATTTTATACTTGACGCACTGGTAAAGATTTCTTAACTCTGTTCAGGCCAATTCATACTCCCATCATATTTAATTGATGCACGACTTACCCCGTTGTCACCTAGGATATCAAGCTGCTTTATGAGATCAGGGATGTTGACATCCTGCAAAATCAAAGAGATGCATTCAAGACAGAGACAGAGATGGCAGAAAGAAGAACACCGAAAGCAGGTACACTGGGCAGCTCAGTAGAAGCAGGAAGAGCCATGCAGAAGGTTAAGGGACCAACTAGAAACAACTGGGGCAACCCAGCTCTATATCAGAAGGAAGTCCTCATGCCTTTCATGAGGACTGCATGGCAGTCTATTTTCTGGGGAACAGAACCACATCATCTCAACCTTAATATTTAAAATGTGTTCCACTAAGTGCTGAAGGAAGAGCCACATTTGATCTAGTAAACTCCATGTTCTGAAGCCTAAGACCCTCCCCAAAGGGAAAAAGTCTTCCCATAATTAAATCCATCAAAAGCAGCAATTACTGGAGGACTTCAAAAGTCTCTTCTCACTCCAAAACTCCACAGTACCTCGGAAGCTTCAATAAAGGGACTCATGACAAGTTCTACCAGGCCAACTTGAATTATGTTTCTTGAAGCACACAGTTTATTTATATTTCCCCCAGGTAATTAATATCATTTACTTTAATGAATATTTTGATCCTACACCATTCTTTATGTTCCTATGATCTAAATGACCGATCTCTGTTCTTTGCTATTACCTTTTATAAATCTGTTAAACATTCATTTTATGCCCTATTGATTTTCTGATAGATATATGGCTATTTTCGTTCTGCTATCTAGGGATTGACATACAGAGCCGCCATGAGCAGCCTTTCCTTTCGAAGTCCCCTGCTTTCCTGATGGTCTGCACACACAAAAGATCTGATGTCTGCCTACCTTGACACCTTCTTTCATGCAGTAGATCTGCAGCGCACTCACACCATCTGAGAAGGGGTGAATTTGTAGATTAAATGGAGGGGATCTCCTCTCTCTCTCCTTGGAATATATAAGAAGGAAAAAAAAAAGAAGCAGCAACTGATTAAACGCTAAGCCAGTTATCTCTTTATAATATTTTGGCCATTTATCAACGTGTCATTTGAAAAAAAAAAGAAAAACAACCCTCAAGATGTACACGACTAAATTGAATGGAAGAGAATTAAGCAGTCAACTAAAAATATGGGGAAAAAATTTATAGACTGTGCCATCCATCCTTGAAGATTTTTGTTCTGGGAAATGTGGAAAGTAGAGATGCAGTTTAAACAGTATGAATATTTGTACCCTTCAGATATCACAGTGTGAGCTTATTATGAAGGTTTGCAGTGTCAAATAACCTCTGCATATGTGATCTTCTCATTCTTTATACAGAAGATATACAGGCTGCAGGGGCAGTCACTATTCTCCACTGGAGCATCCTGATGGCTAACTTTAACATCTGGAATAATCTCAAGAAGAATACCAGTGGCAAAATTATAGAAAATTCAAACAGGAATTTGTCATCATCCAGAACTTCAGCCAGATTTTGTAGATGAAGATGTGGTATATGTTTTATATAAAAACAACAAATACCACAAAACAATCACCTCAAGTTTGGTTCAAAAAATGTAAGATATTTCCTAAAATCTGTCACCCAGTTGTTGGGAAAATACAGTCCCTGTGAAGACAGTCCCAAGCTTCTTTAAAAGCTTGGGACTCATCATTACCAGACAGAATCATGGCATAGGTAATGTTTCTAAGATATTTAGCTTGATGGTCAAAGTTATATTATCGTGACTACTTCTGGGGTCTAAATAAGAGTGTGACTTTGAAATGCTTAATTCATGGTCTGTGCAAGTCATGACCATGCCATCACTAACACCAGCAGTTCCTTACTTCCAGTTCTAGGTTGCGAAACTCCAGCAGCTCATTCTGGTCTCTGGCATCCTGAAGTTCCTGCTGTAGCCGGTGATTCTCTGCTTCCTGCTTCTCTATCTGATAAAGTAAACCCTGGAGTTAGGTGAGCACAGCAGGGAACACTTGGCGGAGCAACCATGGATATGGTTGCAAATCATCCACTCAGTGAGCAAGACTTGCTGTAGACCATGCCAATAATCCCAAAGGAGATATGGTTAAGGCAGGGTTGGCTCTCTTTATAGCCATTTTCTAGCGGATTTGGGGAAGCACAGAGACAAATGCCAAGAGGAAAACCTTTCTCTGACATGAAGGCTAAAGCTCCTCTAGACAGCGAATTTGAGACACTTACATGTCTCATGGGGGTCAGATACAGTGTGCTCATAATAGATTTAAGGGTGTTTATGAGGAAGATGGACAGTCCTCTCTAAAAATACCAGTTGATGCAGGAATAATTTTACTGTTAATAGTTATATGTATTTCTGGCTCCAACCTAGTCAATTCCTGTCCATCATACAATGTTTTGTATGGTGATAATATCTGATGGATTTTTTTAAGTAATTCTAAAATACGTAACTGTTTCAAATAGCTCTTACCTATAAAACTGAGAATTGCTGAAGAGAGTGACATGAGGCTCCATAAGATGGATTTCCAACCCTTAGAAAAACTGTTCGCTACCTGATCATTCATTACTCAGTATCACTAGTATCATCTCTGCACAGCCATGTGTGAACATGCAGACATGCACTCATACATGTGCACACACACACACACACACGCACGCACACGCACACACACACACACACGCACATATGAACAAACAGTCCTGATCCTCCCTGTGATTCCAGGAGCTTTCTCTGTCCTTATCTACCTGGAAAACACTCCTCTATTTTCTTTACTACAGAGAAAAATCATTCTCTTCCCTGAATGCTAAGCTCTAAGCACCACATGAACCTCTGCTAACCCAAATACTCAGACATGGCACCTCTTTCTTTATTGTCCTGTAGAACTGTGTGCTGCTTCTTATTGCTACGGATTGGTTGGTTTTCTAACACAGGAGCTTTCTATGTGAATCAGGCTGGCTTCATATTCCTGGCCTCCAGTGATCCTTCTGCCTTAATGTTCCAAGCAACTAGGATTATAGGTACACACTGCTACACTATGGTCCTGTATGACTTTCTCAAGAGCATCCTATACAACCTGAGGATGCATGGGGCATGAGATTAAGTCAGATGTGCATCAATGTGCCTTACCCTTAGGAAGGGCTCCTGTCTGAGACTTCTGTAGATCTTAAGGGATCTGATAATTTTTATGTACTCCTTTCTTTGTCATTAACTATGGGAGGATCATTATGTACAGTGACAGTTTAAAAACTTAAATATAAAAATGCAAAAACAATGGCTTTCACGGTATAGTAAATCTTATTTTCCAAAACATAAAATAAATAGGATTTTTTTTTTGCATGTGTCTGAGAGAGAGAGACTCCTGTTTTTGATTTAGAAGACACAGCTAAAAATCCTTCTTTGTACCAAAGAAATCAAGGAACTAAAGGAAATCAGGAAGAATACTGAGAATCAATTGCATGATAAAGGACTATAACAATGCATCATTGGACATCTCTGAGATTAGTAGGACAATAGCAGCAGAGCAATGGTGAGGAGCCATGTGACATTCCTTAATATGAAAAATAAGGGTGTTATCCACCATACACCCTGTCAGTCTTTCTGTCTCTGACTTGCACTCCCACTCTCTACACATATGTTTGTGTGTGTGTGTGTGTGTGTGTGTGTGTGTGTGTGTATGTGCTTGCATGGCCACAAAGATGTGAGTACCCAAGGAGTTCATAAGCAGGTGATATAGCCCCTGGAGTTGGAGTTATGAGTACTGTTAGCTCTGTTACTGCTGTAGGTGCTATAATTGAACTCAGGTCCTCTGGAAAAACAGCAAGTGCTTTTAAATGCTCAGCCATCTCTCCAGTCCTCATCATAAACATCTGTAGTCAAATGAATTTTTAATTGTCTCAGATTACAAAGGTATTGTCGTTCTTAGACTCTTGGATCAATATATTGGATTTGTAATAGATATTGGGGGAGATCAATGGACCTGGTGGCTACTGATGAAACAGTCATTCACAAATTTCAGTTCATTAATGGGACTGACTTTTTTCTTTTCTCCCTTCTTTCTATCTATCTTTTTCTTTTTTTTCTTTTTCTTTTTTCTTTTTTTGTAACAGAGACAGAACTCAGAGCTTTAGCTGCTGTAGGCAAGTGCTCTACCACTGAATTTTCTTTTTCAGTTTTCTTCTCTAATAGTCTCACTAAGTTACCTAAGCTAACCTTGACCTCACTGTGCAGCCTTAGTAGACCTTTCAGTTTTGATCTTCCTGCCCCAGCCTCTTGAGTAGCCAGGCACTTGTACTAACAGACCATCCTAACAAGATTGTTATAGAGCCTTAAGGTCTGAACTTGGGGCACTTGCCACCTCCCTACATCAGTCTTGACTCATCTGGAGAAAGGCAGGCTGCACTAGCCTTTCCAGGCTGCATGAACACATCTTCATGCTTCTCACTCTGACCTGGGCAGAGTGGCCAATTTTTGCTGGAAAAGATTGGTGGAAAGAAGGCTTAAATAACTTCTCGAGTATTTTGAATTAGTCCACAGAATACTTTCCTATATTCAGGAACCTTTAATGTCTGTTTGTGTCAAGTATAAGATTTGTTTGTAATCTTTCATTACACTACAGAATGAATGTCTCGGAGGAGAAGTTACTTTTAACCTTGAGATGTTCTATGGTGTTAAATTGCCTCAGCTCTAAAGGCTGTGGTTAATTATATCTACTGGGTAGAAACATATCTTAGTGTGCTGACCAGTTTCCTGGACATGATGGTTTTTGTTTTGGATGCTTCTAAAAAAAAAAAATCAATCCCTTCCTTTAAGGAGTAAAAGAAAAGAAATAACCAAGCTTAGCAAATAAGTCTAAAAGTGAGAATATAATCTGTGTAAGGTGGAGCACAGATATATTCTGCCACTTTCTTACACAAACAGCATGTGCAGTGAGGATTTGGGGATGGGGGTGGGGCAGGTGAACAACCACACAGGAGATGCTCATGTGCGTATGTGAGCACACACACATATAGACACACAGCATATATACAGTACATATATGTGGATAACAGATTGGTGGGGCACAGGAATCACGTCCTCATGAGTCTGTAGCCATGCACGAGGGCCACTGAACTGATGGTGATGGAGGTAATGGGATGCGGTTGAGCACGCAGCAGAGGACAGAGCAGCAGTGGGAGAGCCTCCCCTTCCCTGGCCCCTGTGCCACTCCTGAGAGCACCCCCTGCTGCTCCTGGATCATCATTTTCTCCTCTGCCCCACTAGGGTGGTGCGCCCAACATACCTTTTCTAAAAGCTCCTGGTTTCTCTTAATGAAAAGTTGTTTATCTTCTACCCAGTGTGAATCCTGTTTGACAAAGAATATCGCGCAGTCAGCATTTCAGAGTGCCACGAAAGGAGTAGTATGTGTCCTCAAACCAGTTGGCCGGAGCCATGTTCTTTCCACCCAGTTTGCCTGCAGAGGGTAACTGGTTCTAGTAAATTACGCCCACCCTTTCCAGCACCTTTTTCAAAGACTCTGTTGCCAGGAAAAAAAATAGTCCTCTCTCCATTGTCATTTTCTACCCTCTACCTTTTCCAGTCTGAATAATCCAGGACCAGCCTTCTGGGGACTCAGAAGTGACCACACAGGCAAAAAGTGAAACAGGTCAGAATGCACACGGGCTCAATACATATGAATGGAGAACATTAAAATGTAGAACCATATATGTAGCACAGAGGTAAAGAATGCAGCTCGGGGCGGGCAGCACACTGCCTTAGCGGTTTGTGACAGCTCTAGGCCTAGTTGACTGGGCTCCTTTTCCGCTGACCTCTTTCTTGCCCACCTTCATTCACCACTGTGGCTAGGTTTGCACCCTAGGAGAATAACACCAGGGACAGGAATAGTTTACATTCTGACACAGTCTGAGAAAGGTCACTGTGGTGAGCCAAGCCATGTCCTGGGTATGACCCATGCATGGGGTGAGCCAGAGGAGAGTTGGAGTGAACCAGCTGCCACTGCAGAAAAGCTAGCATCAAGCACCTACCTGCCCTTTCTGAGCCAGTGTTGCCTCCAGATCTTCGATTTTGGCCCTGTACCTCAGCACCTCTGCCTGGAGCTGCTCTTGTGCCTGGTGAGATCAAAATTCCAGAGTCCGGTGAGTAAAATGGTCATTCAGTGTGTTGTCGTTTACTAGTGTTCAATAACTTTATTTGTGTAGGGAAAGGGTTTTCAAGAATTAAAGTATTCTGCAAAGTTGCCTTCACGATATAATAATATCTACAGTCTTCAGTAAACTTCCCTGGGATCCCATTTGTTATTGTGTTAATATTCACACTTTTTAGTTGGCCATTAAAGGAATCCCATCACACTCCAGACTCACCACCTAGACTTCACCTCTGGCCTAAAGTGGCATCCCTGTATCCTACATCCTTGCTGGCAACTTACAGCTGCTCTGTAATGTAAATGAACTTATTATTTAAGGGAAAATAAGTCTTAATTTCCTCTTCAAGTTCTATTCATTCTTTCGGAGCCCACTTTGTGCTCTGGTATCTACACCTAAATTGAAAACTTTTCAATTTTATTGGTCATTGCTAGGATACTATGAAATGTTAGCAAATACTACCATTGAAAATCTCAAATATAATTTGGTATTGAGGCAAACATATGAGTATAGGAGAACATTTCTTTCTGATGGTGCATGTCCTGTCCCAAATCACAGTATAGTTTTAAACATATCTTTTTTTGTGTGTGTGTGTGCGCGCCCGCGTGCATGCATGCTACTACTTTAAAAACAGAGACTTGTAATACCTATCTACCTTCTAAACTACTACTACTAGTTGCCATGGAATCTCCTAGCACAATGTAATTCCTTCAAAAGAAAAAGTGGGGCAACACAAGTGCAGAGACATGCTCCTTCTGGTCTCTTGCTAAAGGTCACAAGGCAGGGTCTTTCAGTGGTTCTGACTCTGCAGTTTGAGGGCTGGGTCCAAGTGCTAGCATTAGAGTGCAAGCAAATAATTTAACCTCATTGTGTGTATTTAACTTCTATGCTATCATTTCTTCTTCTGGAACTAGGAGAAAAATCATAGTCGTAGAACTTTTTAGCACTCTCAGTGACAAATGTGAAACACAGGGAGGAGTGACTGATTGCATAAACAAATACACATCCTTCCTTCTCTCCCTTCCTTCCCTTTCTTCCTTCTTTCACTTCCTTCCTTTCTTCTCGCCCTCCTTCCATCCTTCCCTTTCTTCCTTTCTTCCCTCTCTCTTTCCTTCTTTCCTTCCTTCCCTTCTTTCCTTCCATCCATCATTCCTTCTTTCCCTTCCTTCCTTCCTTCTTTCCTTCCTTCCTTCCTTCCTTCCTTCCTTCCTTCCTTCCTTCCTTCCCTAATTTCCTTCCTTCCCTCATTTTTTCTTTCCTTTCCTTCCTTCTTTCCCTCCTTCCTTTTTCCATTCCTTCCTGCCTTTCTTCCTTCTGCTCATCCATTCTTTGATTTTCCTTCTTTTCAAGAAAGGCTTATGAGGGACAGTTATAATATTCTACAAAGAACTTGAATTTGTAACTAGGGAAAGTTCATTAATCTCTCTGACTCTTAAATCCTTTTATAAAGCATCTGCTTAAGGGAGCTGACATAAAGATTCATTAAAATATTGTCTGTGAAATGCTTAGTGAATTATATATGCAATCTTTTGCACTTGTTAATTCAGAATAGAAAATGAATAATCATTATTTTTGAAAAATAAAATAATTATTATTTTTAAGCAAGGAACTTAAAAAATATATCATCAGAATCCAATATGGATTAACTCAGAGAGAAAATGTAAGTTTTCACATAGTAAAAATAAAAATGACATATTCAACTATTTTTAAAAGGGGGAAAAAAACAATTGATCCGTGCTGGTTTTTATGCGTTTAGATCTGAAGATTGTTAAATTAAACAAGAAAACTGTTCAAAAGCCACAGAGGACAAAACTGCATAAAGAAATCTGTGCTGCTGATATTCCAACGGCCACAGTGCTTTTGTGATGCAACCTCTGTATGTTAATTCCAGACCTCTTCAGGCCCACACTCACCTTGGCTTCTCTTTCAGCATCTATGATGCCTCCAGTCTGTTCCTGCAAGAGGGCATATGCTCTTTGGAGAGCTTGGTATTCTTTTGTTAATTGTCGAAATCGTAGCTCAGATTCTTCAGCAGCTAGACTCTAGGGGTTTAAAACACAAAAATTCCAAAATTAACTGTTATGTCTGCATCCTGTATTCTGCATGAAAAGTGACATTTGCCCACTTGTGTAAAGAAGTTATGATTTATTTGATTTTGTTTGTAAGAATGTAAATTCAGAATATGTTGAATATATATTTTGGAAAAATATGTAGGACATTATTTTAATGAAAGAAACCTTTATTTTTTACATTAGTAATTACTTTCAATTTGGCCTTGAATAATACTCAATTTTAGATTCAAACAAAAAGACACTATCAAAGTTTGGATGTAAATTTGAGGCAAGGATACTTAAACCTTTATTCTCATTTCTTTCCATGCATTTATATAAACAAATAGATCATTAGTTTATGATTATAAATAATAAAACCCCTTTCAGCTTTAGAACTTAGATTTGGGACATAATTTAATCATTACCAGAGAATTTGGTCAAAAATGTAGCATGAGGGGCCGGGGATAAAATTTAGTTGGTGAAGTGCTTGCCTAGCATGTATAGTGCTTATTTTCCAGCATTACAAACACACACACACACACACACACTCACACACACTCACACACACTCACACACACACACACACACACACACAGAGAGAGAGAAAACATATATATATATATATATATATATGTCATATATATCATATATATATATATGATAGAGACAGAGAAAGAGATAGCGATAGAGATAGATACAGATATAGATATTTTAAACATTAAGGTCACCTGTAATCCCAGAACTTGGGAGGTAGAGGCAGGAGGATCAGAAGTTATGGTCACCTGCAGTTGTTTAAGGAACCCAAGGTCTGCTAGCATTACATGGAACCCTGCCTATAAAGACAGTGAGTATGAACTGAGAAGACTCATGCACCTAACCCTGACTTCGTAGTTGTGTTCAGTACAACTGAACCTACAGGATCATTCTGATGAAAGTGGATCACAGAACATGTGTGGGGCTGCAAAGGGATGGTTTGTTCTCCCTGGTAGAGCACTGGGTTTGAGATAGCCAGGGACCCAACAGGGACATGGCCTGTCAGGGATGGCATGCATCTCCCCACGCTCCTGGATTCCACACCCCCAGATGTGGCCTATATCTCCATTAACCTGCACCTTACAGACACATTTGGCTCATAATAACTCCTCCCAGAGAGGTTTTGCATCACCATCCAGGTAGAGGGCATGACTAACAGAGATTTCCATATTCATGGAATATCTAAAGGCCAGGGGGCGTAGCTAATTAAGTCATTCCTTTTCCCACTCCCTCTTCCCCTCCCCTATTTAAGCCAGCTCCCCCTGGCTTTTTGTGGGAGGGGGACACGCACATCCAAATCCAACTATCACGCCATGAACAATAAATTTCTTAAATCCACGGACTCCATGTGTCTTCTGGGGCCTGCCGCCAAAGCTTCCAGCCTTTGAAACTTCAGACTTTCTCCTTATGGAGAAAGCCTCCGGGACTCTGACTGCCCGCCTGCTGGAGCAGGCTCCCTGCACGTTTTTTCCCCCACAAACATGAACTCTAACCCTGCCTCAGACTGAATCCAGACACCTCCTGAGCTTGCTTTCCTTTTTCTGTTGAGATGTATAATCCAATTATAGAGCCAAACTGAAGTTTGAAAAGTCCCTAAAGAGATTGTATGACATAGATGATGCTTATTTTCACGATTATCAAAGTGAAGTATGATCTTAAGGTTGGCCAGTGTTAAAGGATCACTTTGTGATTTTCCTTCCCCTTAGAGAGAAGATTTGGTGAAAATATCATGCAGGAGCAGAGAAAAGGCAAAACTTACTTCATCCAAGTCATCATCAGGGGTAGCAGGTGTCCGGTCTGTTCTAAAGGAGGTCATGGATGATGTTTCTGAGTCCATGGAGTCCTCGTCATAGCCAATGAATGGATCTAAAACAGGCCTCTAAGCGGAGAGAAGGTTTATATTTACTAATATGATGAAAATTCATGAATGATGCTGTATTCAAAATCCATTCACTAGGGCAGATAGAGATGAACATTGAGGTCATGGGCCCTTTAAGGCTTCTTTGGTGAAATACAAACTCTAGGCAGGTAGGCAGTACCAATTCATCCCTTGCCCATGTTGTCTTACTTCTGACTTATCCAAGGCAAATGTATGGATATTTGGCTGGCTTCTTAAAGCCACTCTACATTCTATGCCATCGTGACTTAACACATCTTATTCTTTTCAGTATTTAAAATCTGCCGAAGGGGCTTTGAAAATGGAGGCATTCATGTCAAGCAGGTCATAGGGTCTTAACTCTGGTCATCTAATCCCACATCCAAACCAAGTAAAAGGCAAGCACAAACATCAAAACAATGAGGATTCTGTTTATTAGAACCTATACACGTAATGATGGACTGAGAATGTCATTATCAATTATTTCCTAGTGATAATATTTAATCAATTACAGGACAGATATTGGAAGCTGATATGAGTCAATGTTAGATATTGATCACGTATATGGCTTAGTAATTCTCAGCGTGTAACATACCCACTTGTCAAAACCTTTTAACCTTAAGCCCACTGATTAGAGGAAGTCATAGGCTTTCAGGTTAGGACATAACATCACAGCCATTTCTAGATGGAGAAATGACCAGCGACTTTTCTTCCAACAAGTAGTCTTTATGGTATACTGCAGTTCAAGAGCATGATTTATCACATCTTTGCAGAAAGGTTTCTTAGCGTGCCTCCCTTTCCTGGCTCTTTGTGGTATTCTGATAACAGTTCCCTTATTACCTTGATTGGTTTCGAGCTTCTCCTGTGCTTTCTCCTACGGATGAGTTTTTCTCGATCCTAGAAAACAGATGAGGCCTTTTCAGAACGGAAGTTGTCAAATATTTCCCAACAGTTCTGTTGACACTATCTTCTGACTACAGAGGAAATGCCCACAGAAGAGGGCATTAGATCCAAGCGAGCCTCTGGTGGTGAGTGCAGAAAACTGAGCTCGAGGGCTGAGCTACCTCTGCAGACCCTTGTTTTGTTTTTTAAAGAGACAGTTGTTTTCCCTTGAAGGATTATATATTTTTATCTGAAGTATGATTTTATTTTATGAAATTTGGTGACTTCTGTAAAATATGAATTGCCAATATTTTCAGAGTATGTGTATTATATTTTTCCTGCTGTCAAATCAGAAATTACACTTTGTTCCTTCATTTTATACTTGAAAACAAATAACATTGAAAACTGAGTCCCACAAAGAATAGTTGTTATGCTTCCCAATATGCAAAATTAATTTTCATTTGTGAGGTGAAAATATTATTTCTCACTAAAATGCACATTTTTGTTTACATTTTGTCATTTCCTAGCATAGACAGGTGTCTCTTGACTATTTTTGGAACCTTGTTTCAAAGCTGCTGCTGTAAGGATGAGCAGGAGGCAGAGTGTTTACTTGCTGGGAGTCATCTAGTTTTGTTTCTGTTTACTTTGGGAGAAATGGCCCTGTTTTTTTTTTTTTTTTTTGAGAAACTTAGTGAATACCTACCAGCAGCAATGAACTTCGTGACACAGACGCTGTGTGTACAGATACTTGGACAACTTGGGATTTAATCATCAAGTACAACACGTATTTACTGCAAATTTCAACTATATGGAACTCTCCAATCAATGAAAAACTTATAGCTTAATTGGAGGCTGTTCAAAATTAGGTATATTCCTAGACCACAGGGTACATGAGACTTAGGAGATATCAAGGTGGGAACAAGGACTCAGGTTTCACATTACATTGAATATTGACAATGTAATGGCTCAAAACATTGACATTTAACTTTATCTTTTGCCTTTATATATAAAATATTTTGATCATGCCTTCTTAATATAGCTGAAACTTTTAAAGTTTACATATCATATATTTAGGTAACTTTCTTAATCTTAATTATAGCATACATGAAAATGGGCAGTTTTTAAAGGATGAGTATTAATTAATTAAAAACAGAAGTGCCATATTTTGCTGGCAGTGGCAGCGAATCATCTTGTTTATCTACTCTGGAGACTGTTGTCTAAGAGCACGTCATGCTCCCATGATTAGTTCAAGTCTACATACAAGCTTTGGCTTATTCTTGAAAGAAGAGGAAACAAAAATGCCACTCTCAGAATAAAGACAGGGAGGGGAAGAAGACAGTCTGAAGGTTCAGGAGGTCTCTCTCCCCCACACTGCTAATGGGAACTTCAACCAGATTCAAATGGTGTAGCAGCAATAACGTAGTCAGCAGGTACTGAAGTATCCATCAATCAGAAAGTGTAGATGGGAATTCCTGCTTTGTTATATACCTATGATGATGCTCTTTACTCACAAAGCTGTGAACAGGTTGTATCTATGTGCTGTACACTAATTAGGTGCCAGAAACAAGACATACAAGACATGTTCCTGTTTTTCTAGGCAAAAAAAAAAAAAAAAGAATTGATGAGCTTCAGAAACCTGATCCCAGTAGACAATTAAAAAATACACCTACCTACCCTGTATACATCCATAAATGGGCATTTGAAAATTCCTTTAGTACAACTTATGCTTTCAAACTATTTGGCAAATGTTTATAATTGGAATATCAATCAGCATAATGTAAGACATTTTGAGATAGTTTCTTGTACATAATTACATACTGAGCATATCAGTCTGGGCATTTGGAGTTAATCCATGATTATTGTGTGCTTCTTCCTTATGTGTTAGTTGTTGGCTACCCATCCTTGAGAACAGCTAGGCGTTTACAGAGAGTTCACCTACCCTTGTGAGCTCATCAATGATGTTCTGCTGCTCAATGACCTGCAGTTTTAGGAACTCCGTCTCTTGTTCTTCATTAGCTTGGTCAAGGTCATTCAGAGACTTCAGTTTCTTCAATGGTGGGTGAGACGTTATTTTTTCTCTCTAAATTGGAGAAAAAGAAATTACAAGTAGAAACTTTTTTTAAAAATCCCAAAATTTAGTCATTGATATATTTGTAGAAATTGGGGTCCAGTTGATTTGAATATTTTCCCAGTAGATGACACACTTTTACATCCATGAACTAAAATTGTCAAGTACATTTTATCTTTTATAATCCACTGAAGTCCTTGGCAATGTTCTGGAGATTTCTAAAGCTATCTTGGAAGCCTTTTCAGGAATGTACTATCATATCAGTCATTCATACACAATACAAGCTATGATATTGATTTCCCAACTGTTAAAAAAATTAGAAGGCAGGCATGACCTTGGTCCATATTTCTGTGGCTGAGGAACCACACCGAGGCTTTGCTTCTCGGTTTCCCAGTATCTGAAGAATAAGTGCATTCCTGGAAGAGCTCCTTCAGTTCTGCAAGGTTAGAAGCCCCATAAGTTTGGAGGCAGGATCTTCTCTTGCTTTCTTCTTTCCCTTGCTTACTCAAGGGAAAATACAAGTATTATATAAAAAAATCAACCTCAGGAAAAACCACTAGGTCAGGAGCAACCCAGGAAAGGAAGCAGCAGGTTTTGTAGAGTCTGTGCTACTCACCATCTCTGAATTTTCCTTTGTTACTGCTTTTAGTTTCTCTTCCATGCGTTGCAAAGACACCATCAGTTCATCGTTTCTCTTGGCTAGGCACTTGTTCCTTTCCAGGAGAGGTTTGCATTGTTTTTCGGTTTCCCGCACGCGTTTTAACTGGATATAAACAAATTATAACTTGTTTCTCCTATCTTGAGGGAAGTAGGGCAAGAGAAGTCAAGTGTGAAAGAAGAAAAACAGCCCAGCAGTCACCCCGTGTGTCTCAGGAATGACTACTACATTCTTCTCCTCCATTAATGGGTCAATCTTTTCTAGTTTTGTCTCATGAATGTTATTTTTGCCTGCCTGCCTCTCTTCTTCCCTTCCTCCCTCCCTCCTTTCCTCTTCGTGGGACTGTGCTATGTAGAGCTAGTAGACTCTGAACTTTCACCATGTAGACCTAACTAGAATGGAACAAACAGGATTCCCCTTGTTTCTGCCTTCCCAGTGCTGTGATTAGAGGCCATGAACCAGACAGAACACTTGGCCTTCATCATAGTCCTCACATCCTGCCTTATCTGGTACCTTAACAGAGGTGCCACAGATGTTGTTGGTTGAAGTGTCGAGAAGTGAAGTTCTATTGCTCCCTTTTACTTTCCCCACTTCCTTCTGCCATGCGTGAACAAACTGACTGCATGGTTCAGGAAAGACCTCTCATTGGCTCAGGAATATACAGAAGACCATTTAAACTGCATGATCACCAGAACCTGGTTCCAAGCCTTATTCTCTCCAACTACATTACCTCCATTAAAAGGTCTTGCTGAAATCTCACGCTCAGTAAGTAAGATAGCTTACGTTTTTCTATTGTCACAGGGACAGTTATATTTCATAGGATGTTTAGCAGTATCCATGCCCTCTGCCTGCTAATGACACTAATATCCTGTCAGCTGAGATGACTACATGTTGCTCAAACTGACTTTAGTTTAGAAGTACGAGGCTAAATGTCTGAATGTTGCCTTGTAAACCTTTCATTTTCAAAACTCTTCTGTTTGGTTTCCATGTTGAATTTTTAACTATTAGTTTATTCTTTTCTTATCACAAAGAAGAAGGATCTCAGAGGATCTCAAACATAGTGAGTTCCTTTATATGGAAATCTATGAATTGGGGAGATACTGAGGAAGGAGAAAGTTACCTATACTTAACAACAACAACAACAACAACAACAACAAAACAAACAAACAAACAACAACAACAACAACAAACCCCTCCATTTATGGCTCTTGGCATTTCCTCAGTTCCATCCTAATCTGAATTTGAAAACTCCAGTTTTATAATGAACACAAACATATTGGCTTTATTTTTCATAAATAATCTGGAGCATCTCATAATTTTTGAGCATTGATAACTGAATCATTAATATTAAATTTTAAGTACATATAAAGACAGACTGTTCAATGGGTTTATTATTCCAACCTTTGCCTCTTATGGAGGTTAATGACCTGTATTTTAAATATTCAAGTCTACCCGGTGTACACTATTCATAGAAAATTTAAATGAGCATGAGAAGAAAGAACTGTCCAATTTTAGCACAGCATGCAATCATGACAGTTCTGAGGCATCCAAAAAAATGCTTCTTCAGAAAGACAGGCCTTAGTATGTAACAGAGACTGAAATTACACATATTATCAGCCATGCATATATGTACGCATATATACTAACAAACAGAGATTCATGTGAACAGTAAAGCCACCTGCTATAGTTTAACTCACAACAGGTAGACCTGAGGTTAAGGAGAGAATGTGTTTTATAATATAAAAGAGTTGATATTCCAAAACCATTAACAAATATTAATTTATACCCATCAAGTAACATTACTTAAAATAAGTATGAGGAAAAATGGGCAAAGCAAAGAAGAGACATGGAAAAGTTTGCTGAGAGAATAAGTAGACAAAATATTAGAGACATAGAAAATGTAAAACAGGGCAGCAAATTTGAAGGAAGCTATAACTAAAGATTGTGGAGCACTGCTTTCTTTCCTGAGAATATGAGTCTGAGATATTTCTAAAAGCCACTGTCATGATTTGATTTTTGTCACCTTGACAGAAACTAGGGTCACCTGAGAGAGGGAACTTCAGTTGAGAAAATGTGTTCTGGATATTGGCCTGTAGGCAAGCCTGTGAGGCATCTTCTTGATGAATAATTTATGTGAAAGGGCCCAGGCCACTGTGGGTAGTACTACGTCCTAGTGAATGGTCCTGGGATGTATAAAAGCAAACTGAGCAAACTAGGATCAGCAGGCCAGTTGGCACCATTTTTCTGTGGTTCCTGCTTCAATTCCTGCCCTGACTTCCCTTCATGATGGACTGTGATCAGAACATGTAAGTCAAATAAATCCCTTTCCTCTTCAAATTTCTTTTGGTCTTGCTTTTTTTTTTCCATAGCAGTAGAAAGCAAATGAAGACAGTGAGTCTATGTTAAAGAAAATCGTAATAAGCACAAGGGGATACAATGTTTCAAAATGGAGTAACTAGTGACAGAAGTTAAAAAAACAAACAACGTTTGCAAATTGAGCCACACAGTTTTTAGAAGAAATTTCATAATACGGTTTTAAAAAATAGGATGAAAAAGCAATACATTATAATGCTCATAGCTTATGAGAGGAAATGATAACTCAACTCTAGGGAAAAATGATGGCCCCAAATAAAGGAAAGAATCATGTAGGACCTTGAAAGGCAGCCTGGTTTCTGGTTGAGCACAGGGTAGAAACCCCCAGAGATCCCAGGTGATCCTAAGGGGCCCCAGGTGACCTTGAGGGACCACAGTTGACCCCTAAAGGATGTCAGGTGTTTTGCCATGCTCCCAGACTTTAGGATCCTAACAGGAGGCTGCACGCCTCTATAGATTTGTGTTTTTCAGCCACATAAGGGCAATGCCCCTACTAGCCCCTCCACAGGTAGAAGGAGTGATCAGAAGTCAAGACAGATCTCTATATTAATGAGGTACCTAAAGGCCAGAAGGGCTTAGCCAATTAAGCTTTCCTTCCCAGACCCTCCTCCCTGAAAAAAACGATGTTTAACCTCAGGCCCTCCCTGAGAAAACGTGTACTTTCCGCCATGATAATAAACATCTTAAAACCATGGACTATTTCTTTCATTGGGATCTGTCGTGGGGAACAATGGAACAGGCCTTTGGATACAGAGCCATCTAATCTCCCTCAGAAGACCTCTCTGCATTTGCAGACTGTGCTCCCCCACCCCTGGAACTATGTCCCCTGTAGCAGCAGCTTCTCACAGCCAGACACCCTCCCAGCACTGGCATAGGATGAGTGCAGTCAAACTTCCAGTGTCATGCCTCTCCAGCAGTGGCCCTAGTCCTGTGATGGGGTAGACACTGGACCCCCACCATAACCCAACAGGATCAAATCATGTTTAATAAACAATTCCATTAAAATATAAGCCACAGGGTAGTATATCAAAATGGCCATTTTTAAAATGCAGTAATTAATAAGAAAGTAAAGCAGGGTGCTGGCTCAGTGGGGTTAAGAGCACTGACTGCCTTCTAAAGGTCCTGAATTCAGTCCTCAGCAACAACTTGGCAGCTCACAACCCTCTGAAATGGGATCCAATGCCCTCTTCTGGTGTGTCTGAAGAGAGTGTATTCACATATATAAAATAAACAAATATTTAAAAAGGAAAGAAAAAAAAAGCACTTACTCATCTGGAGTCATGTGGGGCAGCCTCTTTGTGAGTATTTATTATTCTGTACCTTTATTACCTGCGTGCTTTTCTCTTATGATAAACTACACAACACAAGGCATACTTTAGCGCATAACATCTAACAAGGCATGTAATAAAAACAGTTTGAGTGCAACTCACCAGCTCGTTTCGCTCATCTCCGAGCAAGGTGTTCCTGTCTTCTAACTTTCGTATCGTGGCATTCAATTCAGCTATTCTCTTTTGATTTCTTCGCAAATCCTACACATGAGAACTAAAATGAGTATCTCTGTACTACCATTAGTAAAAGTAACAGGCTCCTTTCTTCCAGTTTGGCCCATGAAGATAAATGGTCTTTTACTAAGAGAAGACGAGTTAGCTTTTTCTCTCAATATTTACTCCACAGCTGGCTAAAACCACAAATGAATTCCATGTGGCAGATAGACAGACCCTGGAGTCCAGCCTCGTGGCATGGACAGAGTGACAGAAGGTTGAAGCAGGTTATCAGAACTGCTTGTCATGTGACCAAGGCACAGTGTGAAGTTCAGAGAATATCCTCATGTCGTAAGTGTTCATTGCGTCCTTTGACACAGACATTTGCCTGCTATTATACTTAGCCACAAAGGGGACAGATTAGGAACTAAACATGTGCTTTGTGAACTTCTGTATACTTACTTGAGAAAAGGTCATTGTGAGGAAGCATATTACCTTCATGTGAAAAAGGCAGGGTATACAAAATAAATCAGAATAAAATATTATACACAATATAACCAATTGTTATGAATCACCTTACACATAGCAGTTACCACTAATTCTGTGCTATAGGCCTACTCTGATTACATGCTTGGGATTCTATTATTATTTTTCATTTTGACAGTGGCTCGCTGTTGTGTTGGTGGTGCAGTTTCACACCCCTGGAGTCATCATAGCCTAGAGGGTTCAACAGAACTGGCCAAATTGACAGTGGTTCTACGTCAGCCTAGATCTTGTAGTGGATAGTTGTAGTCAGAGCCATGAGGGCTAACTATGGACCAAATACAATATTCTACACTCTCTAAATTGTGTTTTGTAACAGGTAGACCATCTTGAAGAAATCACCACGACTTCCATCTTACATATAAGGATACTAAATGGGGAAATGGTTTGTATAAGGAAACTAAACTAATGAATTTGAACCAAGGAGTCTAAATCCAAAGTCCATTTTGGAGGTAAGGTAATCATGATAGATCACATGTAGGTATTAGTAAAAGACCTAAACTTTTCATGTGCTACATCCTAGATTAATATATACTTCCTACCGCCTACAAGGATGTGTATGTGTGTATATGTGTGTGTGTGTGTGTGTATATGTGTGTGTCTTCCTGTATATGTGCTTGAGTGTGGGAGTATGTGTGTCCTCTGAAAACCAATTCATGAATTACTCACACTTCGGAATTCAGTTTTGTTCGTAAATCACATGTTTTCTTTTCTTTCTTTTTTTTTGCAGCAAAATCATTTGATAGCCTACTGCGTGCAAGCTTATATATCTCAGCATACATCTGAAAATAATTTCTCATGTGAAACTAAGACAATCTGGTAAAATAAGGGGTGGGTTCATTAAACTAGAAGCTTTCATTCTATGGCTATAGACAATTCAGTCTTTTTTTTTTTCTTACAGGCATGCATTTCAATCTCTGAAGATGATAACGGTCTTTGTCAATTTCTAATCCAGTTGTTCACATACGGGAAAATTACCAGCCTTGCCAACAGGCCAGTATCTTCCTTTAACTCTTAATTTTTGTAATGGATTCAATTTTGGATAGATATCACTAGGCTAGAGAAATTCTGTGAAAGATTCAGACACCTGCAGTTCTTAAGTGGTATGCTAATGAAGCACAGCCTACTTTGTTGTCTGTGAGTCTAGAAAAGCCTGTTCCCAAGATACATGCTGCTTTTATAGTACGAGGTAGAATTGATTCCTTTGTACTTATAGATAGCAAAATAGTGTAAGTGAAAAGCAGAACTTGAGAGCTAAATAAAAGATGACTCCGGAGTTGTTAACCTCAACTCATTGGGACTTACCGGGCTGCTGCAGTGTTCAGAGCCATCTCCTGCCCTTCCTGGAATCTCTCTCTTCGGACTGCTCATGTTACACTCTGCTTCCTTGACAAGAAAGAGCTGCTCATCCAAAGCCTCCTTCTGCAGCTGGAGTTTCTGTACATAGCCTGTCTGAGTCTCCAGTTCCTTTTCCAGGGAAAAGATGATCCTGTCCTTGGCTTTGATTTCATCCATCTGAATTAAATGAGAGCCAGGACATTTAATGTGACTATGCTAGAAACCAATCCCATTTTCACCATGGGAAGTCTGCCTCTTTCTTGTGATGATGCAGAAAAAAAATCCTCGGGAATCTGTCAAGTGTACTGAACTCACAAATAATATGGAGTAGCACTGACTAATAAAAGGCATACCCTGAATGGGTGTCGTCCTTACATGCAGTGTTTGAAATGATCTGGGTTGGCTAGCAAAGGGTAAATTTAAAATGGATTATTAGCTTCAATAAAGATAGATTCAGAATATCCCACTATGATGATTCTCAGGACAAACAATTACTGTCTCTTTCAGGAAACTAGTATTCACTCTTGATCCTAATATTGATCGATATTATCAGCCAGTCATTTGCAACTGAAGAAAATAACAGGCTTTCCAGCAGTGGTTTACTTGTTTTCTAGGAAGTGTCAATTCTGAGGCTCCCTGAAGGTGGTTCTGTTGTGTGATCTTTCCTTTCCCACCCACACCTCAAGACAACCAGCTTTAGCACTCATATTGCCAGAAAACCATCACTGTGACTAGAATAGGAAAGAGAAATGCCTGGTAATTATATTCAAAATATTTCCCCATATATCTGTGGAAAATAGTTATTGATTTCAACACTCATATATTCTAATCCTGGGTGTGTATCAAATATATTAATTTTGTACTTAAGCCACAGGTATCATGTGTCAGTGGATAAGAGTTCCAATTGACTGGAACCAGTTTGTTGTGCCTAGATGAGGGACACCCAAGAAATGAAAGGAATGTAAGCACTTTTGAAGAGATTATAGACACCAGGCAAAACCTTTTTGGTCCATTTCATTATATTCTATGTGAATAGTTAAAATAGAAACAAGAAAAGACATTTAGCATAAATGTCATTCTTCCTCCTTTCTTGTATTTAATGACTCACCCACTTAGTGTGTTTCCTTGCTGTGCTCTTTAGATGAGGAGAGCAGTACAGCATCTGTTTGCACTGCTACTTGTTTTCTGCACATCAGTGCCTGGCTGCTGACTCTACGCTACGTGACCACACTGGCAGACTACTGGACTGAAGTCCGCACTATCCTATAACATCACCTGATAGCCACTAAAGATGGAAATAGTTTCCTGTTGAGTTGGAAGAGAATATCAGCTGTATTTTCTTACTCCTGAAAGCAGTCTGAATCCAGGGTTAAGCTGAGCACACACAGGAGTTGATATATACAGAGTTATTTGTGGATTAATACAGCACATAACCTGCATGTTTCTGGCTACTTGTGATGTTTTCTGTGTTATGACAGATACTAGATCAGTTCATTAACACCCCATGGAGCCATCCTTACCACCTCTAATATTATAAACAATCCTTTACAGTATAAATCTGATCCTTGGAAGTATTTTCAACCCCATGGTTATACAAGTTATCTCACTTTCTATTAATGTCCTGTTTAGTAGGTTTGATGACCACTCTGCACCAGATGAGACTCAGAACCTGAAAGGTTAAGCATTACATCATTGTGACCTGCCTTGTGTGTGATGAAATTTTGATACTTTACCTTCTTCTTCAGAACCCATCTGTCAGGCTCTGTGATATACTGGCTCTATGATCATCCACATACCTCCAGAATTTTCCAATGTGGTCCCCAGTGGAATATCTAGCCATGTAGGTGGGCTCTATTATACAGTGGTTATGAACATGTAATTTGAGTCTCAGGATACTGCAAAATTAACCAGTGGTCTAGTTCATAGATAAGAAGAACTGTAGGGTTTTTTTTTTTGGTAAGATTTTCTACAAAGATCAGATCTCATTTCTTTCCCCCCCGCCCCCAGGTCCAAAAGTGCATGTGATGGTGAGAGAAAGGATAGCAAAAAAAAATGAGAAAGGGAAGTCAGAGATACATACATTAATAAAACATTTCCCTGCATTATTCTGTTTGCACCCAAGTTTTGAGCCACTGTTCAGGTGGTTTAGATTTCATGTGGTTGCGTGGGAGAATCTCCTGACTATGTCAGCAGTGTTCTTGGAAAGGAGTAATGGGGAGGAAATTAGGACTAATTTGTCGATTTCACACTAAAAGGCAAGCAACAGTATTCAAAGGTTTCTTGTAACTCACCTACCTGATTGTTCCATAGTTCACAGTCTCGAATCCTTCTTCATCAACCATGGTCATTTCAGAAACCAAGAGCAGGGCAGAAACCATTATTTCTGTCCTGCATTTGGCCTCGATTGTCAAACAGTGTGGGAGAATCAACTGAAGCTAAATTGCTCAGAAAGGGCAGCAGGGGTGGAGTTTTACAGCCCCATTGTACCACATTGCTAAGAATATGACACAGACTTAACTTGTAAAATCTTCTATGGGAACCACTTTTAGCTTAAAGCGGAAATCCTAGAGACATTATCCAAAGCACAAACAGAATTTCTAGGAAATTACTGAAGACTGGCAGACACAGGGAAAGGATGGATTTTCCTGAATGATATTCTGCTTAGAGAAACATATAGTATTAAATACATTTTAAAATAATGGTTCTCAACCTTCCTAATGCTACAACCCTTGAATACAGTCTTTCATACTGTGGTGACCATCAACTATAAAACTATTTTTGTTGCTATTTCACAACTGTAATTTTGCTACTCTTATGAATTATTTTTATTTATGAAATTAATTATTAATTAATTATATTTATGAAATATTTTTGGAGGTAGAAGTTTGCCAAGGGGGTTTCCGCCCACAGGTTGAGAATCACTGGTCTAAAGATTTAACCTAACCGTCAACTTTCACATGTAGATGAATATAAATTTTTGTTCTGAGTTCATTAACAAGGTTAACCTAGGGTCCTACAGCTTTTAGACCATGGATTAATTTAATTTATTTATTTTAGCATTGTGATATATATATATATATATATATATATATATATATATATATATAGAGAGAGAGAGAGAGAGAGAGAGAGAGAGCGCTTTTGGCTTTGCATGCTAAAAGAAAAAATTTTGTGTGGGTTGAACTAAAGAAAACTATAAACAAGAAGCTACCTCTGAGTGACATCCAACTGAATAAATAAAAATTAAATTAAATTAAATTAAATTAAATTAAAAAGTAGGAATGGCTCATAATAAATATTCCTTGCTTATTTGTGGGTAAGGAACCCATTTTTAAAATAACCAGGGATTTTAAAGCTCCGTGTTTGCGCTGATGAATCACTCAAGATGTTTTTCAACAGTGGCCATTTTCAGACAAATTGTAGAAACATCCCTTTGTCCTGTAAAATACCAATGAAATTTACAACCGGGAAGCCCACAGCAACAAGCTAAGGTTAGGAGGGTTTGTAAATTAGTCTTTTCACGGACCACCGAAGAACACAGGTTGCTGCATGAATATCTGTGCGCCCACGTGAATGCAGTTACTATGAAATATACTATGAAAATGAAAACTCTAAAATCTTTTACATTTTACAGTTCCAATTTCTGTTAAACTACCTACCAATGAACCTTTCGCTAGGACAGCACAGCTGGCCAAAGCACCGGTGTTGTTTATGGTAAATGACAAGAGAACACCCAACAGAGCTCTGGCAAAGTCGGCCTGCTCTCATTAGTACTAACCAGCCTCCGGATATCCCGTTCCGATTCCCACTTGATCTTCGAGATGGCTTCCTGGTGGGACTGATGCTCACTCCTAAGGTCCCCAGCCTTAATTTTATCCGCTTGGATCATATTGCTCAGAGCCTCATCCACCTGCTTCTTGGCAGTTTTCAAGTCTGTAATTTCCTGCAGGAGTTTCAGGCGCTCTGCATCAAACTGTTTCCGGGCCTCCTCCCGGGCCTCAATGGTGAGTGCTGTCCTTACTTTGTCACTGCTGCCATCCCGGAGAGCACACAGAGCAGACTTGAGTCTCTGGATCTCCCCATCTCGCACCTTCACTGTCCTTGACATTTCCTGCTCATGCTGCTTGATGAGATTCTCCCTCACAGCCTGCAGCTCCTTCATCTTCTCCTCGTGGAGCTTGGCTTTAAGCTCTGTTACTAGGACTGTGTGTTTGCGCTGCTCCAGCTCACGAATCCTCTTTGCTTCTTGAGTCTTCTCTCTTTCAAGCTTTGATACCTAGAGGCAGAGAGGTGAAAGGATGAAAAAGCATGAGCCTCAAAGAAAACACGTGCTCCCAGGCAGGATTTTGCAGCTTAGGCTGCTATGATCTCTTAATACCTTATTTATTAAAAAGGGGGTGGGGAATACAAGCTACTGTGTGCGCAGAGGAAAGGAAAGCCCGGGCCTTAAAGCAGAGACTATGGTGTGTAAAAGGAAGAAACATCTAAGATGTTTATCTTAGCCTGTTCAGACAAATGTTTGATATTCTGAGGTCTCTTCTTAGTCAGTATGTGGTCCATAGACTGGCAGCTCCAGAGACACCTGGAAGCTTGTTAGAATTGCAGAATCCCAGTTCCCCACCGAACCTACAAATCAGAATGTGCTTTTAACAGCTCCCCAGGCATCTGGTATACCCAGTAAAACTGTGAAGCTTTGCTGGGTGGTTCTCCCATTGATAAGAGAAATGTCTACAGTTACCAACTGCACAATCCTGGCTTCATCCAAACCCATAAATGTGGACATCTCTGCATGGCTTCAAGCTTGATACATCAAAAAGGTGCCTAAAATATTTTATGATGCTCCTCTTTCTCATTTGGGAGGGAGGAGTGCAGGTGTAGCACAGACTGCTGCTAATGGAGAAGACAATGAATGGAGATAGTTGAAATAGCCATGGCGTTATTGTTCTTTGTATAGCAACCATGTTTCATTCCTCCATTTGTTACATATATCCACATACAAGTCCACTAGTTAGCCGAACAGATAGCATCCTTAAATTCGGTAGTCTGTTGGGTTCTTCTTTAATTACAGGGATTTAGGCATGTTGCTTCTAAACGCTGCAGGTCTCTTTTTAGTCTCACTCTTTTCGTTTGACCCTGTTGCCCCCAAATCCAAGCACTCCAAGCAATTTCATAAGATTTTTTTCTAATCTTTCCACCTTTAAAGAATTCTGCTGAAAATAATCTCCTGAGTTTTGTTACATTTCCAATGACAGTATTCATTCTTTTCAGTCTGTGCTACTTAAATGTGACCTAGTAAATCTCTGATATAACAGAATGCTATGAAGTGGTAGCTGGCCACCTCAGTGCCATGAGGAGGTCCCTCTGTGATCCTGTGCTATTTTCTCCTCTGCTCAGTTCATCCTATAACCTGCCTGTGTCAGCTTGCTGTTTCTTTGTCTTGGTAGAACAGGGAAACACACACACACACACACACACACACACACACACACACACACACACAGAGAGAGAGAGAGAGAGAGAGAGAGAGAGAGAGAGAGAGAGAGAGAGAGAGAGAGAGAGATTGAAAAGCTGAAGACAATTTGAAAGCCCCAGGAGCATTATTTTATTGTGTGACAGTCTCTGCCATTTCTCTAGTTGGAAAGTGTTAATAATAACACATAATTTTAATGTTTATTGAAAATAACTTCTCCCTTAAAATATATTCTGATTGTGATTTTCCTTTTCCAATAATTTGAGAGCTTTTCAACCTACAAGTGTTAAAGTCTCTTTTAAAATCATTGTAACTAGAATATAGTATGCAGGATTTTACTTACCTCAGTAACTTACCTGTCTTCAGCTATAACTGTATTTTCTAAGTGAAGTAGTGTTTGGTGAACATACTTTTTAAAGGCACAGGAGTTAATCTCACAGTGGTTCTACGAGGGTGAAGAACCCAAGAGGTTCTAAGAGGGTGAAGCAGCAGTCATGTGTGTCCCAATGACTGTCTTCTGATCTCTCCTCAGCCTGATGTCCAACATGGTGGATACTCACTACACTAAATACTTGAAGTATTACAAGCATGAGATTAGCTCCGTGTGTAAAGTACAGTCTGGATTTTGATGACTTATCACAAGACAGTTTCTTGTTAGTCCTTTGTCATTTATTGAAATGACAGTATTTTTTTTTGTGTGAGTTAAGTTAAACAAACTATCATGGAAAAGAATTGATCTCTTCCACTTTCTAAAAATTTGGCCACAAGACAATTAATTACAGGTCTCCTATCTGGTATTCATTTGCAGTTCACATTTTGTTTCTTTTTGTCAGTGTTGCTCTGAGTTCTTTGGTTCATTTAGAGAGAATGATTTTCTTCACTCTGCTAGTGATGCTCTCTTGGTAAATCCCAGACCTGGCACTACTGTCATAACTGTTCCAAAGCCACAGAGGTCCCTCCACACTGAGAACGGAATCCCTATACTTCAGCCTTGCCAGTCAGGATCCTATATAGGTAGAGCAGGACTTTGTTCCTCCTTCCCCTCCTCCACCCCTGCTCCAGACACGAGAGAATATGCTATTTTCTGCATATGGTTTATATTTGTACCTGTCTGCCAACAGTCTCTTTTCCCTGATGGCTCTCCTCTTGACTCTCTTTGGGATTCTCACATTCCTCCTGGCCCAGCTACTTACCATCCTTTCTTGATATGTGATCCTGATTTCCTAGGATTAAGCCTGTGTCTACTGTTTTTTGTCTTCTCAGCGCATTTTGTTGGTCCTTAGTACATTTTTCTTTATGTAACAGATTTTATGCATGCTTCTCTCTCATCGCATCTCCTCTTATCCTGTCCCTGATTGGAAACTCCTAGGAGACTACTATTGTATATCCATGTATTGCAGGCACAGCACAGAAAGGAGCAAGAAGGCACAGGTGCAATTACAGACCATATGCCATTGTTTTCTGGCTAGCCCGATAAGCAGAGGCATGGATAATATGTCCTGTCATACAGTTTAGAGAACATAGGCTCAGGGAGTTACCAGGGTAACTGTGCATTCACTCATGCACCCTTGCAAGACACTGCAGCAAAACACAGCATCTCTAACAGGTAAGACTGCTTCTCTGTTCTTGACAATGTAGATTACATTCTCATCTTCCCAGAGTAAACAGAAAATGGTAACTTCCAGTTATGGGATGAGGAAACTACAGCTCATATATCTGGCTCTGCTTTTTTTTTTGAATAAAGATCTATTGGAATACAACTACCACTGTTCATTGCTTGGGGCTGTTTTCACATTACAGTGATTGAGTACTTTCAGAGATTGTCTGACCCACAAACCCTAAGATATTTAGTGTCTTCCACTTTGTAGGAAGGTTTCTTAATTCCTGTTATAGATAATGCATTTATTTTTAGAGGAAGGGCTCCCCACCAAATTTAGAAACTCAGTTTAGCTTCCATATAAGACATTAGGAATGTACCCTTAGCTCGAGTGATGGGAACTTGGACCTTCTCTGTCTATGCAGTAAGTGATTAAAGTAGTGGCATTGGGAAAAAGATCATGACAACCTGGCTATGGGGTCACAAGGTCCTAAGGGTAACAACACTTCATAGGACAGTGATGAGCTATAATGAGAGTGGACACCAGGTAAGGAATTTTGGATTTGAATTTCTGTTCACCATCTAAGACAGAGGTTCTCTACTTTCCTGATGCTGCAACCCTTTAATTCAGTTCCTTACGTGATGATGACCCCAACCACAAAATGTATTTTTATTGCTACTCCATAACTGTAAATCTGCAGCTATTATGGATCATAATGTAAATATCTGTGTTTTAGGTGACCCTGGGAAAGAGTAGTTCCACTCCAAAGAGGTCACAACCCATAGGTTGAGAACCATGGATCTAAGAAAATGTGTTTGAAAGATACCTTTAATAATTATTTCTAGGACCATTTTAAAAACACATGAGAAAATAACTTGAGCTGTTATGCACTTTGGTATCTAAGGCAATATTGTATTAGATATTACAGTAAACATTACACCCTAAACGACTCATGTCAAATACTCTCGAAGTACCTAACAGAGCATCTTCTGGTGATTCTGTCTTGATTGTGTTGCTTCTCTCAGATTATAAATAGTAATCTTTCATGTGTATCAGCAGAGAGAGAGATTAAAAGAACAAAAAGTTAAACTATAAAAAATACAGCTGTATGGAGACTATATTCCAGCCCAAAGAGAAAGCTAACAAAAACAGATCCTGATCATGGTGTCAATCACTCATGAGAATTCACAAAACAAAGAAACATTCATATTTGTTTCAGTTGCCATGGAAAAGGCAATTATTTGCAGGATCTCTTGATATGACTTGTTTTCTCTTTAAACTTATCTGGGAAAGTGCTTCACTTTGAGGGAGGGCTAAAAGATGCAATTTGGGAGACTCAGGAGGCCATAACAAAATGATTCTCAAATATCCTATGCTATGACTCTTTAATACAGTTCCTTGCGTCATGGTGACCCACATCCATAAAATTATTTTTGTTGCTACTTCATAACTGTAATATTCCTACAGTTTTCAAATAATAATGTAATCATCTGATATTTCTGATGGTTGTAGGAAACCCTTGTGAAAGGGTCCTACCACCTCCAAAAGGTCGCACCCTACAGACTGAGAACCACTGCAGTTGGGTAGTAAAGTCTGTTTCCAAACTTTTATATAATTTAGGCATTAAGGCAGAAGATTTAAATACTGTAATATAAATCTTGAGATGAGAACACAAAAGAGCTATTGCTGAATAGAAATGTAAATATGAACATGATAATATTTTGAAATGGTGAAAATTATGTAGCAAATGATATCACTTTGAACAGTGTGGGTGTTTTTGCAAAGATAAGCTCAACCATAGGCTTGCTGGCGTTTCCATGTGTTTTACTCTAAGTTGATGCCTTTGTAAATAGGTATTGTACATATTATTACATTTGGCTTGCAGGTTAGCTCTGTGGTGTCTATAGTATTTATACCCAGTATTTCAGCGGAGAAAGGAAGACATAATCCCTCTATAAGCACAACACAAATTCTACCAGTGTGGCCAAGAGTCAAGTCTGGCCTAGAGCCCAGGCCTGATTGCTCTCAAACTTTCAGTAAACTCCTTTACCTCTGTCAGCCTTTTTCCTATTGGCATAGTGGGTTGATGATCTCATTCTCATCTGGTTATGGAGAAGATGACTCAATGTATGAAAAGCAAGTGACTAAGCAACAGTAGATATCATGTTCATTTTGAAAATATTGTTACATATGGTATATACTATACAGTGTTTGATCAAGCCACCACCAACAAAAATGCAAATACATATAATGTATGACTAATGTGACTATACTACATAAATCGTGTAGTAACTATTTCCAAACAGAAAGAAATGTCCAAAGCAAACTCTGGGTTTTGTTGGGGATGTGTTGAGTTCCCTGGTGTCAGTGACATAAGGTCTTGACTTGGAAGATATTGAGGATACAGATGGCCATAAGGAGTAGGAACACCAGTGGAAAGGGAAGGACAAGGAACACTGAACTAGGCTGTGAAAATGAAATTTCAAATTCTGTCCTAGACATTCTATGGGAGGGAAAGATCACTATAAAATTTATGTCCTATGATAAACATTCCACTGGGACACAAGGAAGACGCACCATAACTGCTTTAAGCAGGCCTCACGCTGTGCTTTCTGTAATTCTAGTCTGGCTCTTGAAAGCGTCCATGGAAATCCTGTCAAGATAAACATGAAGGTGACTGGAGTCTTAATGCACTCTTAGAAACCAAGGATTAAAAAAAGCAGCAGCAGATGTAAAGGCAAGGAAAGGACTGTGAGGTTATTAAGATGGGTCAAGTTATCAGAAGCTAAAGCTTGGATTAATCTGCTTTGCATGTTCCTGGAGAGTAGCTTCACAGTAAACCAGCAGGGACTGTTACCTGAGCCTAAGAACTTTCAGACAAAAGGGCTGAGAGGCTGATTTTATGGGAAAACCTTTTAAAATCTGGGGTAGCACTCTGTCCCCTCTTCACTCCTCTCTCAGACCCTCTTCTCTTCCTTCTCTAATTTCTTCTTTCAGTCAGTCCTCTTGAAAACAGAAGCAGAGGTGTGGAAAGGAAGAAAAATACTACACTCTAAGTTTGAGCCTTGAACCAGAGGCTCTGGGAATTGAGGATAGAGAAGGTTGTTTGGTTTTCTAAGGGGGAAAGGCAGAGGTCAAGTGTTCAAGCACCACCTTGATCTCTAATATTTCTGAATAGAATCCCTATTTTGAGGCCTCCACTTGCTGCCTCCAGAAAGCAAATGAAATAAGCAGTTTGAAGCTCATTTTCTGCCTCCAGTGAAATCAGAATAGTAACCATAGGCTTCTTTTGTCCTAAACAGGCTGTGAAGACCATGAGGACAGGCATCAAGGGCTCTGCAGTCTGAATGCCTGCTTCCTTTGGCTGCTCCAGTTTGGAGTCATTGCTCCCCAGGCTGTGCTCCCCAGGTTGTGCTCCCCAGGCTGTGCTCCCCAGGTTGTGCTCCCCAGGCTGTGCTCCCCAGGCTGTGCTCCCCAGGCTGGCTACCAGCAGCCTGTACCTCAGAACCCTCTTCTCTGCTCCCATGCCTTCATCCCATTTGTCACTCTGCCCACACCACTCCTCACTGAAACTGTATCCTCGCTCCTAGAAAAAGTACATTCCCTGGAGAAGCCAGAGACTAACTACAAACATCTTCACTCCCTAGCACGCTCATATGGAGCAGGTGCCTCTGCAGCCCCACCGGACAGAAGAGCAAAGTGGGACTTGAAGACCTACTCAGAGGCAGTCAGGTGCTAAACATAAAAAGAGGTTCTGTGATGAGATGAAGTGCATGTGTTGGAGTGTGTGATGGATGGTGTACATTGGGTCTGTTGTAGCTAGCTATTTATATTATCAGCCAAAGCATTTATGATGAACTCTATTCTCTGCACACTGGGTATTTTCTGTAAATGCCAACAGCATTATGTGTTTTGCTGAGAAAATGAGTAATGGCCCATCATCCCAAAGGTTTCCAGGCTTTATCCATTCCCTCCCAGGAGCTGGATTGTCATTTTTTTCATAAGAGCCTTGGGGTTAAACAGAGAGTGTAAATTCATACCTTGGCTTTGATCATGTTTTCCCCTAGAGTCTGCGCCTTTGAAAACACAATCATATTTATCTATAATGAAATTGCTGTATGATTCATTTGCCCTCTGCTTCCCTTTGCTGCTCACATGCAGAGAGGCTTTGCTCTAAGTCTTGTATTGAGGTTGTAACTAACTGTGAGGGGAAGGGAGAAAGACAGGGGTACCTGAGAGAAGGGATGAGACAACCGAGTTCTTATTTAAGAGGCCTACTGTCAGAGCCTTGTCAGAAGAAGAGGGGATGACACCTACCTGCCTGCCAACCTGGAAGCTGTGCCAGGACCTAGAGGACAGGTTAGGTGTCTTTCGAGAACTGTCTGTTTTAAAAGGATCAAATGTGTGGAATACATGCAGTGGCTGGGTTTCCTTTGGAATATTGTGGGTGTTTTTCTCTCCTAAGTATTTCTAGAGCTGTCATTCATCATTCCATCTTTACTAAATGGAGCCTGCCTCCTTTCAAGTGTTATTTTGCCCAAGGCAAAGTGAAACCATAACAAACTGGGTGCTGGTAAGAGGCAAGACCTGGAAAGATCCTACAGGGAAGGACCAACTAACTAATCCTCAAGACTGAGTCCCTCTCATCTGAAGCTATTCTGGGTTCCCTACCTTACCTTCTTAACCAAAATCATTGACTTATAATTTCAGAAACCTCAAAGTCTATTGGACTCTCCCAGGTTATTCTCTTAAAGTGTGATGTGTGCAAGATGAATCACAGATAGAGACCCTGAGACACCCAAGTCTGCTTCCTAGGATAGAGAAAAATATATAATACCAAGAACTTCTGATTCACAAATTAATGTCTTTGAAATGTGAGGATGTGTTCTCTTTGCTTCATGGGAATACAGATATTTCCCTTATGAACTTCACATTGGAGTTGCTTATCAAAGGCCAACTCAGCTGAAATAGGTAGAAATAACCTCAAATGGATTCCGAACTCATTTATTACTTTCATTGAACAGAGTGAAATAGGTTTGGTGTAAAATTAGATTTTTTTTTTACAGTGATCAAAGAGAATGTCAAACAGTGAAATATTTGTTAGTTTGTGTTCAGAAATATTTTCGTAGTAACAGTTATCTAAATGGTGTAATTTTATATTAGCGTGGTTGTCTCTGGGCTGCAGGGATCAAGCTCAGGACTCAAAGGAATTGCTGAGTTTGCTGAACATGGAGACAGCCAGGGCTGGCTGGAGTCGTGACCTCAGGCAGCTCCTACTCACCTTGGATTTCTCTTGATGCAGTTCTATCTGAATGTCTGTGAGTTTGGTCCTGAGGTCTTCGTTGGCAGCTTGCAGGGCGACAATGAGTGCCTCGGGCTTCTCGCCCTTATTTCGCCCTTTCTTGGACATTGTCCCTTTCTAAATGGAGTCTTTTGGGTTTTAATCCTCTCAAACAGGTACTGCCATGTTACTGTTTCATTTCCTGGAGTGAGATGTTTCAGCCACTACTGCGTGGTGTTTCTTGCTAAGGTCTTCTCAAACGCTGCCTTGGAAGCCCTAGGAAGAGACAGAGATGGTGGTGACTATTTGGTGAAGACATGAGTTTGTCTCAGTACATTCACTCCAAGCTGGAGTGGCCTGTAAGCACCCTTTCCTGAGAATCTCCTGTCTCTAGAATCTCCCTTATATATTTTGTAACTAACTTGCAGTGACATTTTCAATTCCATTGACATCTACTTAGAATCCTTTACCTGAAGCATATGTCTCTCACATTTCTGAATTCTCTTCCTGAGGGAACCAACCCATTCTTTTCTCCATGTCTTTCATTAAAACTCTGGTTAATGGAGACTTCCTAGTATACATACCTCAAAACCAAGAAATACTATATATGTAGCTGAATATTATTCAATGGTTAAAATATGAACAGTGGATAATAGCTAAGTAGATTACTGGATTGATTAAGTCACTCAGTTAACATTGTTATAGTTACTTTTAACCGCTTTTGTTAGTACAATTTTTTTTTAAGTCATAGTTTCATGATAGGAAAAATCAGTCAACCTCACCTCGTATCTTCCTATTTTCCATCTGTCATCTATCTACCTAACTTCTAACTAGCCATCTGAAATACACCTACCTACCTTCATCATCAACATTGTTATCTATCTGATCTCTTTGACAGGTGTTTTGATTGCCACACACACACAAATTGCTTATACATGTTGAGACAAGGATCTTTCTTTGAATCTTCCCTACACATAATGGAAGTGTCCCAGAAGATAACACCCTTGGTCTGGTACGTGAGGAGTGGATAGGACACCAGCAATGTAGACACAGGTGAAGCATCTTGGGCAAGAAAATTGCAGGTGCTGTGACACGGCGGGGAAAAGACACAGAGACTATTCTGGATGGGAATAAGATCTAAATAATCAGAGCCCCGGATCTGCCTGCTAAGCACGAATGCTGGAAATATTTGTTAGTAGGAGACTTAGAATAATTCCAGCTACAGGGTGTAGGGCTCATTCTCCAGTAAGCACCTGAAGGGGTGTTGAAATTCTTAACTGCTAAGTATCTAGCAGAGAAGTGTTTAGTTGAGGTTATTCTGGTGGCAGAGTGGGAAAAGAATGGAGATTGGAGAGGAAGTTGTGGAATTGGTCTAGTTAATGAAGACCTAACCAGAATCCTTTCAAGAGGAGAGAAAGGAGGAATATCTTCACTACTAGTCCTGAAACACTGCACTGGAACAAAGAGAAAATAATCAACATCCAACTGTTAACATCGAAAAGGAGAACATGGGACCAGATCTTCTCATATATGCTTCTAGAGATTGATTGGGTGGGATGCTGTCAATGAGAACTAAGAAACTCCCACTGATCATCCATATGTTCCAGCAGCTGCTGCTCTCTACAGACATTGTATTTGGCTTCGAGGATTGGAATCCTGGGCTAGGTGCCACGCTTTACAAACACTGTAGCTGTGCCCTTTGAAGTGTCTCCAGGGGACAGGGGCATGAGGCTAAGATGATCTTGGGACAAGAGAGACTGAAATGGTCTATACACATCATGGATTGATATAGCTCATTTCACCCTGGCACTGTTATTAGGGCCAAGAACCTGAGGCTACCCGGTTATAAGTCTCAGGAGACAATCATTGACTACTGCTCTGCTAAATGGACGTAGTATTAAATCGACTCCTAGTGACTTACTGTTAAACACAGAGGTTAGAGCATCTCTCAGATCTCATTATGGAAGGCTGGTTTTGCAGGGGATGATGATTGATGTTGAGACTCATGACTAGTCTAGGAGTACAGGCTGTGAAGTGCTCAGCCCTAAATGAGAAAGCTGTGCCATACCAACACAACAGTGTTTTCGGGTCACAACACTATAATTACACATTGTGCTGAATAGTTTTATGTCAATTTGATACAAGCTAAAATCACCTGAGAGGAGGGAACCCCAATTGAGAAAATGACTCTATAAGATTGGACTGTAGAACAAGCAGGTAGGGCATTTTCCTAATTAGTGATTGATGGGGGAGGGTCCAGCCCATTGTGGATGGGGCCTTCCCTGGGCTAGTGGTCCTGAGTTCTATAAGAAAGCAGGCTGAGCCAGCCATGAGGAGCACTCCAGTAAGCACCAGTCCTCCATGGCCTCTGCATCAGCTACTGCCTCCAAGATCCTGCCCTGTTTGAGTTCCTGTCCTGACTGCCTTCAGTGATCAACTGTGATTTGGAAACATAAGCCAAAACCCCTTTTGGTAGTTGATTCCTACTAGGAAGGAGAATTTTAGTTTTCTTTAAGGGTATGGCCCCTTGGAAGTGAACAATACTTCAATGGATGTATAAATCTAAGAGTATATAATGATATAAATTGATTTTAATTGTCTTATTTTAAAAAAAATGAGGATGAATTTGGGTGGATAGATGTGAGGATAGATCTGAAAGGGGTTGAGATGTGTGACTCATCCTTCATTATATGAAATTCTCAAGCACTAATAAAAATATTATTTGAAGAATGTATGGTCTGTATTTTCTGATTAAAATGTAAAAGATATTAAGAAGCATCCATGAACTCCTACCGAGTAGTATCTTTTAGCTTATAAAGCTAAAAGATTTATACCTACAAAGAGAAAACACATTCTAGGACACAGTGGATGGGTGAATAGTAAAAGCTCCAGAAGAAACTACAAGCAAATTAGGAAAGCATAAACATTTTATAATACAGCTAGTATGGGAGCCAATCCCACATCATACTGCTTTGTCTAAGTGCCTGGCACTGTACTACACACAAATTCACTGAGCTACCCCAGTCAGACCCTTCTGGCATTGACTCATCTCTTTTTAGACTAAGGAAAAAGAGGGTAGTTAACCTGGGACATGTTGGTCAGTTATGAAATTGTAGAGGCAACACTGGAATGCATATCTGTCACTCTCTGAACCTTAGCTATAGTAATACTTTGTTAAGGAGATAGTAGGATGCAGATCTAGCTGCTGGCATACAGGAAGCACACAGGATAGAAGTTACATCTGGGGGTTAATGAAATGGAATAGTAGGAGATATTCAAGAACCTGGAATTTGAAATCATAAAAACTGGATATCAATTAAGTTTCCTTATTGTATATTCTTGAACAATTAAATATTCTAAGTTTCTACTCTCTTGCAGCAGTATTTGGAATGTAATGTCCTTACCATACTGGGCTCTTTCAAAGATTAAATGCATTGAAATGTGTGATGGAAAGACTAGCAAATATTGCTGGTATTGTCATATTTACAATTCTTCATGGGCATAACACTCTTGATAAACACTAGTAAAAAATATGAAGGGCAGAACCAACACATTTATCACTCTTTTTATATTAAAAAGAAGAGACAAGGAAGACAGGGATCCTGGAAAAGAGCAAAAAAAAAATTATGCTTATGCTTGCAGTGAAATGGGGCTTTCATTGACAGGATAAGTATTCCCAGGGGTTTTTGGCTTTGTGGCTGCTTCTGCCTCAAGCTAGAAGCTGAATAAAATCATAATTAACCTCAAGCTTTCCAATAAGGCTGTTGCTGCTGAGTTATGATTTGAAAGCGATGTGATATGAAGTAGCTAGAGTTCACATGTGTGAAGCCAAATGCTCCAGCAGTTCTGCATAATTGATATTGGAAAATGTCCATCCTAAGGAAGCTTTGAGAGCTTATCTAAGCGTCTCTTCTTTCTGAAGATGATGCTTTTGAGTGAGATGCTGTCAGTGTTTAACATGAATGAATTACACTTGAGTGCATTATCCCTGCCAGCCAGCAGAGGCTCCAGTCTCCAAGCCCTCCACAAATGCAGATATGCTTCATTGTGTGCTCATGAGTTTGTCACAAAAATACAATATAAAGGGCTGCGATTTAAACCTTTTTAACTTGGAGATCTAGTTCTTCTATATGGCTGCTTGTTATTGCTATTGTGTGCTTGGAGGGGAAGGGCAACTCTCCAGTCCATCACACCTGTGTTAGGTGTAGATATTCAATGTAGTAGCGATTATGTACTTTCAGCATGGTAGCTGTTGGCCTTATATATTTATGTTTTTTTAAAGCTCTATCCTCTCACCAAATTGTCCTCTTTTTTCACATAATAAAAATAGCATATAATAAGAATTAGTTTAAATTTAATGCTATCAATACAAAAAGGATACTATTATATTAATACAATCCAAATATGATATTCTTGGTGATATTTATACATTTATAAAGTGTAGGGATGTAAAGCGCTCTTACTACACATGTAAGAAACACTTACTCTCTCTAAGGGGGATGCTCAGTGGAATCAGTGTCTGCTGGGAGAGACAAAAACCCAGCAGGTGACGTTCATCTACTGCATACTTTTGAATTTGGTCATGTAGCTCTGTGTTGATTTCCTTTCTCTTGCCTCAACAGCCCAGTGAAATCCCTTCAGATTTATCTTCGGCAGGTGGCTGCTCTCATTGAAGAGTTAAACAGTCTTGTTTGTCTTGGTACACAAAGTACCTGTCCACAAAAATACCACAAATCACAATTTATGTAGCCTTGTTCTCTATCCATAGAAAATGACAATGAGGAACATAAGACACCAAATCTACTTAAATACTTATAAGATTTATTATGAGAAATTGCTACTACTTTGTGAAAAAAACTTAAAAGTTGCTTAGAGCTTAGGCAGAAGTTAAAGTTTGATGCAGGATTTAATGAAAGAATAAAATTAAAGGTACTTTATCTAGACTTCAGACTAAGCTAGCTTGTCTGTTTCTTGTCTTGTTTTGGTTTTCTGAGACATGCTTTTATCATGCAGCGCAGACTGGCCACAAATTCTACCTTCCCACCTCTCCCTTCTGAGTGTTGAAAATACTTGGGTGTGCCATCAAGTGCATTCATTCACCAAGAGTTCTTACTCATTGTTTCTGCATACCACAGTCAAGCTTACTGTCTCTCCTTGGCATGGGCTTGGCCTTGCATCATATTCTTTTGTCTGAATTTAGAAGTACTTCATAAGGATGGGTTGCCTCATGGGCAAAAGTAAGTCTCTGTGTGACAAATTTCTTCATTCTCTCTAGATTCAACGTGCCTCACAGCTGTCATGGAGTTAGATATATCAATTCTTGGACACAAGGGAGAATCCTCAGATTCAGCAGGAAGTGTTCAAGGTTAGACAGAACAAGGAACACATAAGCCCAGAGCCTCTGCCTGAAGCAGGCACTGTTGTACATGTGCACTGCTCTCAAGACAAAATGGTGTGAGCAGAAAAACACAGATTATTGGAGAGAATTTTATAGAATTTTATTTATAACCCAGAGCAAGCTTTCCTATTTTAGGTGTAAGTGAAATATACATAACCTATCCAGCTGTTTCCTTGGAAACAGTTTGCAAAGACCTTGAATTCAGAAAATGAAAATCTATCAGGGAGACACCTTTGTGAAGTACCAAACATAAATAGGGACTTCTATAAATAGAAGGTGACCCAAGGATGTCAGCTGTTTTGCAAAAAGGCAGAATAATTTGACCACCTAAGTTTATAATGACTAAAGTAATACTACTAAGGCAAAAGCACACAAACTTGAATAAAATAGCTTTAGTATTCACAGACGGGTGTAAATAGAGCTAATATGAAAAGTTATTTAATTTTGTGTACTACATACAATGGCAACATTCTGCTTGTGCTGTGGTATAGCATAGTAATAAACTAAAAAATAATATGGATCATTTACAAAAATAGGAAGGGCAGAGAAACAGCTTTGTGGGGGAAAACCTAACATCCTGAATTTGATTTTCAAGACTCATCATGTGGTAGAAGGAGAGAAGTAACCCTTACAGATTGTCCCCTGACTTCCATTTACACACTACACACTACATACTACACACACACACACACACACACACAATTAAGTTAAAATGTTGCAAAACTACAAAATAAAATTCTGTGTTGAAATTTTTTTCCTTACAGAAGTCAATGCATGTGTGTGTGTGTGTATACATGTCTTTGTAAGTATGTTTTAATTATTGGTATCTTGAAAGAAAATTTTTGGTGTTTATTAAAGTGATTATGCTAACTCTACAAACTGTTTTATAAAGGAAATCATATACAAAAACTAATTTAGATGCAATCTCTGAAAAATAATTATATATGTATACACA
>NW_021604719.1:1418215-1436833 GCF_004785775.1 Grammomys surdaster
ATATATATATATGTGTGTGTGTGTGTGTGTGTGTGTATACATATATAACATTATGTTACAGTTGGGCTTAGTACAAAATGTATATAATAAATGAAGCTTTATATTCTAGATGCTAAAGATTGCAGGCATACACACACACACACATGCACACAGAAAGACAGAGAGAGAGAGAGAGAGAGAGAGAGAGAGAGAGAGAGAGAGAGAAAGTCATGTGAATGCTCAAGTGCACAAAGAAGGACTATAACCTGACTGTAAGATTCTGTTCACTTAAAGCCTTTCTCCTTGTTGACCCCTATTTCTTAGAACAGTGGGCACAAGTGATTGTGAATAAATATTTCAGAGTAGATAAATGATATTACCAAAACAGGACTTTGTAAATCTGGAATTTGAGGGCAAACATGGAAGGGACAGAAAAACATAGAAGACAGGACATATGGTCAGGAATAATTTATGGAAAATTGTGGTTGATATGAATAGATCATTCTAGGCACTCAGAATATGCAATTAAGACTGATGTGTTGGAATCACAACACTCATGAGGCCATGGAAGGAGAGTTGTGTTTGAGGTACACTGTACTGCACAGAGAAACACTCAGAGACCAAGCAACAAACGAAAAAACAAAACTGAAGAATCAAAAATACAAAATAAAACACATAGATGAGGATAGAAAAGCAAGTTCTTGTGACCTAGGTACAGAATTTGCATATTGTTTAATCCTTACTGGGATGCTGATGTTTTAAAGAGAAGAGGCTTAAACCTGCCTCTTAAATGTGTTTAGCAGCCTATGGCTAGGGAGATCCTTGGTCCTAAGGCAGAACTTCGTATTGTTATTTTCCTGAATGGCCCTGCTTGTCAGGTATTATTCTAATCCTTTGCATTTATACCCACAAATCCGGGCTGCTCTCAGTAGAAGCTTCCTTCTTACAGTGTGCAATAGTCAGTTCAGAGATGAGAAGAGCTAAGAATAAGAAACTGAGTGTTCAGCCCTCAATGAAACATCTCATCCCAGTCACTCCCCATAAGCAAGTCTCAGGGAACATCAAGAAAGGGGCAGCAGACAGAACATAAAGAATGTAAATAACAAGGCGATGGGGAAGGGCATTGGGAAGTGCAAACTTCTGGATGTAACTGCTTTCCTCACACCTATTGTGGTTACCTGCATATGACCTGCACAAGGTTCATTAAGCAGAAATTGAGTAGAGGTATCAGTAGGGGCCACACTCTCATGTTCCATCCATTCCTGAGTAACTACTAGCAGTAGATAGCTGTTGGGGAGGGAGAATCATTCCTTTCTTAGTGTGTAGACATGGGTAGATTCACATGCTCCAGTGGCTGCCTCCAACCCCATATATATATGGGCAGTACTAATTGGATTTGATGGGTTACCAGAAAGGACATGAACTCAGGAAAGGAGTCTTAGTGTTAAAGGCTATTTGGAGGGTACTGGAGAGAGGAAATGAGAGCTGGTTATGATAATTTTCCATTGTATACATTTATGAAAGTCTCAAGATTAAGGAGAAATTCATACGAAAATTGCTGGGTTTGTGTGTGTACGCGTGTGCATGTGCATGTGCACGCATGTGCATGTGTGCAGGTATATAAACCTGTGTGTATCTGCATTGAGGCCAGAGGAAGACTTTTGGTGTCCTGCTTATCACTTCTAGCTATATTCCTTTGACATAGGCTTTCTCACTTTACCTCTGAACCCAGAGCTTGGCTGGTGGTCAGGAAGCCTGGGTAACCCTTTCCTTTTTAATCGTGAGGGCTGGAGAGATTGCTCAGCAAGGGCAGGTGCCTGGCTGCCAAGGCTGGTGGCCTGACTCTCTCTTCCCATTCTTCTATTGCCTACCCCCACTGCACTGACTCATTCAGCCATACCTGGCCTTTTATATGTGTGCTGGGATCTAAACTGATGTCCTCATGCTTCTGTAGTAAGAGCTTTTAGCCACTGAATAAGTCATCTTTTCATCTCCCTAAGGGAGATTATCTCCCTAATCTTAAGGAAGATTAGTCTTTACGTTCAGAGTAGTGCAAAACTGAACAGAGAGAAACTACAGCCAACAGTTCCAACAGGAATTTGTTGCAATATCCAGTCAGAAAAGAAAAAGCTTGGAATGGGATGGAGAGCTACACATCTTAAAGTAAACAAAATAAAACAAAGTTGTAATCCATCCTATGTTCATATTTCTCTGTATTATAAATAAACTGTGTGGCGGTGGGCTGTGAGAGGCAGCTGGGTACCTGGTCAAGCTGGCTTTGAATCCTGGAGACCCTCAAGGATAGTAGGAGTTTGGCCTTGCTCCTGGGGCCCTGGGCTCCTTTCACATACACAACCCTCTACAGTCCCTCCCAAAGAGAGGTTTGTGGCCATCTGTTGAGTAGCACGGGGGGGGGGGGGGGGGGGGGGGGAAGGGTGTGACTACAGGCTGCTGAGCCTCAAGACATCTACATATTCATGAGTTACGAAAAGGCCAGAGGGCATAGCCAATTAAGAATTCCTTCCCAGTCCCTCCTCTTCAAAAAAGGTATTTAACTTCAGGCTCGCCTTGAGAATATGGAGTATAGCTTCATCCATTTTCTGCCATGACAATAAACATTTTAAGATCATAGACTACCTCTCTTCTTTGGTGCCCACTGTGGGGAATTATGGAGAACTGTGTCTCCAACTACCAAGCCGCCACCTTCTAACCTCCCACCGACGACCTCTCTACGTTCCAGCCATGAAGGCCACCAACTCCAGTGAGCTAGCTGAGCCAGCCATTACCCAGCAAAGTGAGTCACTGTGACCAAGAGTCTCAACCTTGTGAGACACCACTGGATCTTTTCCCTCTCTCCCCTTTGGCTGTAGGTCGATCCAGCCTGTATGCTCCCAGTGTCTGGTTCCTTTAGAGGCTTCTCAGCAGTGCCTGAGGGCCCAAGGGTTGAGAAACAGTTGGTTCCCAGCAGTCTTGGCCTGGAGATCCCAAACCCAAGAGCTCCCCTCCCCGCCCCCCTTGGGGCGCCTGACTGTGTTCTCTCTACCCCCAGAGTGGAGCCCTTAGGCTTCTCACAGCCAGACATCCACTGGGTTCTGCATGGAGAGAACTCAGTTAAATTCCTGCACTTCTGCCTCTCTGAGCTGAGGCACCAGCCCCTTGGGGTGGCAGACACTGGACTCATAATTCAACCCAACAGGATCCACGCCCACGTTCATGCCACAGCCCAACAATAAACATCTTCTATTTATGAATTTATCTGATGAACACATTACATACATCATGTATATTTCCTTATTTAGGACTTTAAACACACTCTGCATTTGTAGATATTTGCAATTATAACACTCTATATATAGAGAAGGATTCATTTGATGGGAGGTAATTCCTTCACTAAAATTCAAAGGGGAAGGTTAATAGCATCATCAAGACATGCTTGGTGGAGTCTTCTGAGTGCTTCTCCCTGTGTAGTTTGTGACACAGTATAAGCATGTATAATATGCTGGTTGTGGAAGCATTGAGTTAGTGAAGGTTGCAGGTGACACAAAACTCTAGCACATAGGACACCAAAGAGTGCAAAAAGTGTTCCCGTGCCAAAAAAAAAACCCAAAAAGGCCCCTGTGATTTAGAAATAACATAAACTTAACAATTTCAGGGACTTTAAAATCAAAGTCAGACATCATGTTAAACAGAGCACATTCACATCCCCACTACTCCATATTACAAATACAAGACAAAGAGTAAAGATCAAAAAAGAAATGAAAACTTTGCATTTGATCATGAAATATAGAAACAAAGTCACTACAGCTTTGACAGATTTGTTCCAGGAGTTAATGAACACAACTAGAGTACCAAAAATATTGTGGTTATCTATCTATCTATCTATCTATCTATCTATCTATCTATCTATCTATCTATCGATCTATCTATCTATCTATCATCTATGGAAAATTCACATTTGAGGAGCAACAACACTTTCTTTTTATTACTGATTTATTTATTTACCTATTCCAAGTTTGTTTGATACCTTATTTAAAATCAAAATCAAAGCACTTTATAGAAGTAAATTTCAATATAATGGGATCTATGACACTGTATAAGAACCAGATAGTTCCCATTGCATGCGTAAAAAGACAAGTGTTCAAAGAGAAATCAGACATGAGCTTTTTAAATGTCAGATGATGAGGTAAACCACAAATTTACTGAGGCTTTTCTTCCCCATTCCAAAGATACCTGTAATGATTACTGTGTTACTTCTATGATAGGAATTGAATATTGCTTTGGAGAAAGAGGCAAAACACAAAGAATTCAGAGAAGGAAATGCAAGGAGGAAAAACTACAGGCAGACAATCAGCTGAAGCCAGGAATGAGGCGGGACTACAACTGATTGATGTATCAGTACAAGCTGAGATTAACACAAGCAGAGACATTGCTCTGGGACCTGAAGTGGATACTAGAAGCAGTTTCTTCACAGAAAGTCAGAGAGCTACATCCTGCTACAAACATGACACTAAGCTTGGGCTGCCCTGTCTCAGAAACCTATAGTCAGGGTTCAACTAGACAAGAGCTTAAAGATAATTTTGGAATCATTAGATAACAATGTTTTCTATAAGCCTTTATTTCTCTCTCTCTCTCTCTCTCTCTCTCTCTCTCTCTCTCTCTCTCTCTTTCTCTTTCTCTCTCTCTCTTTCTTTACACCAGTTAATTTTTTCATACTTTTGATTATGATCACATTCTTTCCTTCCTCCTTCCCCTTAACTTCTCCCAGACCCTTCCCTCCTCTCTATTCTCTGGGCATAACAGACATACTTCAGGACAGGTCCCATGCCTAGGAATAATTAGCCAACCTGAAATGAATTCCATGGGTAGCACTGTTTTAAGAAAGCTTACCATTTTTAAAGAAGCCGTCTTGTCTCCTCTCATGAAACTAAACTTCATTCCCCATACCTCCCTCCATTTCACCTCCCTCCATTCAGCATCTCAGCTGTTTTTGGCTGGAAGACTCCTTGAGGCTGCCCATGACCCTACTTTGATTTCTGGGCGCAGAGGCTCATAGCAGATAATTAAAAACAAAAGGTTTGTTGAACATGGCAGTACTGATGGAAGAAGAGTGAATTCTGTCAGCAGTCTCAGTGTCCTTCCTCAGCTCCATGGCTGTTACAGGAGAGGGCACAGGGCACATTTATGCTTGACAGAGGCTTGTTATCTCACTAAGCATTGTAATGGACTAATAACATGAGAGGTCCAAGAAAAGTAAGCACAAAATTGTTAAATGTTAACAATCCGTATTTGAGAAATACATTTTTTCCCTCAGTATTTTCTTTGATTCATTACCTTCTGGCACAGAAACCAGGAAGGGCACTTCTTCATTTTAGGTTTTAATCCATCTCTCTAGACAGTTTTGTTAGGACAAATGAAGCCTCAGGACTCTTTCCCTCTGTGGCTCAGCATATCAGAAGGTTCAAGAATTTCCTGTGTGTGTAGCAAGCAATTTTCTATGTTACAAAGTGCTGGAATCCTGACCTATAATATTCTTGACTGCAATAGCTTTGGTAAAGATAATTCTGCACCTCATCTGCTGACTCCCCTCATGCTGTGAAGGATGAATGCTCCCAGGCTGCTTGTCATCCTCATCATGGTCATTGACCATGTATTACTGCTGGTCACTGTGTGAAGTATTGACATGCATTATCTGCTCAGTGCTGTGGTGGGGGATGGAGAAGTGTTGTAGTCACCTCTGAGTGTATGATTTATGAATCCTCTCTACAACTCTCCCCACAGGGGAGACCAACATGTAAATAATGAACTCTAGTCTGCAGATGTAATGAGAGCCAAAGGAGCTGTCACCCAGCATCGGTGCACAGAGAACGGGATCTGATCTCTGGGGAGGAACACACACATCTGACAGAAAGGATGGTAAAAATGAGTCTTGGAAGATGATACAGGATCTGCCATGTCATCTGGAGACTAAAAAAGGGTTGAAAAGAAATTAACATGAGAAAAGTCAGTCAGAACTAAGGAGGAATCAAGGCTCTTGCTTGCCTTGGACATGGAAGGAGAATGGAGGAGAAAGGAACAATTTGAAAGGGCTCTGTTTTATACATGATAATAAATTTATCAATATCCTCATACCTCAAGTGAGATATTTGATATGGGAGAAAAGGATTTCATTTTCTGATTTGTGAAGAGAAGTGCAGTGCTTACTAATGACTCTGCTGGGCAGCCGTGAGTGGAGTTTGCAGGATGACTTCTAACTGGCCCCACACAGCAAAGCATGTCACAACTCTACTAGGATCTACATGCATCTCATTCTTTTTGTTCTGCTTTGTTTCAGTTTTTGAGACAGGGTCTCACTCTACAGCATAGGTTGGCCTTGACATTACTATGAAACCCAAGCTGACCTCAAACCTGTGGTAATCCTCCTGCTTCAGCCTTATATCTGTTTGGATTAGAAGTGTGAGCCACTATGCCGAGCTAGGATGCGTGTTTCTTATTGAGAGTATCGGGAACATTTACATATTATGTGCACAGTTCATCACTGATGCTCTAGACACTCTCACCCAGCTTTAACCATTGCAAAAACATTTTACCAAAACAGATTTATTTATTAGATGGTACATCCTAATATTCAATAAAGGAAATTAATTTTTTCTATTTGTCTATGTAGGTCAGAGAGTGAATTATGCTACTGGGATATATTTGAAGGCTGGAAGGGAGTGGGATGGCCATCTAAGGGGGAAGCATTCCAGTGATGGAAGAGCTAGTGCAAGACTCCAAAGTAGTTTGAGATGTCCAAGTTCTGAAACTGCAGGAAACCAGGAGGCTAGAGGGAGGGAGGGAGGGATTCAGGACAGCAGCCAAGATGAGGGCTGGAATTAATGGAAGAGCAGCATGTATAGACCATGCTGTGCTTTTTAGACTTCTTTTCATCAATTCTGGCTTCTACTCAGATGGTGGGGATCCCCTGGAGGTGTTAAGGGCAATATCCTAATCTGACTGGGTTTGTAGCATGTTTAGCATTTCCCTCTCTAACTGTGCTAGTTAGAACAGAAAAGAATTAGCATGACAGTGGATAATTTCTGAAAAACTCCAGCCTGGAGATGGTAGCACAATGTCTGAGACCAGAAAAAGAGCAGAAGGAAGCTGGGAGAAAGCCTAGTTAGACTTCTCTGCACCAGAATGACAGGTCCTAAGTTGCTGAGTTGGGCGGAGCCAAGTTTATCTGAATAATTAAACTGTGGAATATATTGTTCACCTCTGAAAGCAACTAAGCCTGTCCTCTGTGCAAGGCATTGTGCCTCTACTACAATGAAAAGATATGAAGTGATTGTCCTTGCCCTCACAGAGCTTCCTGCCTATGGAAAGGAAAAGGGGCTGCATCTTACTGTTTGTAGTGGCAGAATGAACATTTGTGTTGGTGAACAGTTTCAGAGGCTGAAGAGAGATCTTCAAAAACAATGTATAAAGGTCCTTGTTCACATGGAGTGTATATTTTAGTAGAATGTGAAAAAAGTTAAGAAGAGAGATATGTACATTTTATAGCATACTAAAGGTGATAAAGAGAGATTTCATGGTTATCAAACTCTGTACTCTAGAAGTGAAAAATTAGATATGAACCAATGTCCACATAAGAGAAACGGCCTTAAAAGGTTTACAAGATACTATGAAGTGACTTTAAAATACATAGGTTCATCTATACTTACCAATAGTCAAGCTGTACTTCAAAATATATGATGTAGCCCTCAAATAATATATACAAAGTATAATGTCATTCATGTAAAAATGAAGTATATTCATTCATACTTACATAAATGTATACACATGCAAATATGCTTCCTTGTGTCTGCATGTATATATAAGTGCACAAAACATAAAAGAAAAGCATAAAGAGTAAAGAGTTCCATTGCACTCACAGTCTTTTTTCATGATCCATGTCTAAAGCTCTGTGAGGAATGTGGTTCCAACCCCAGTAAGTCCACGAATCATTCTCCCCAGCAGTCCATAATAGACCTGTGCTATGCTCTATGTGACTACACCTCTGACAGCTACACATCTGACCCATTTCTGAAGCTCCTAAGCATACATACACAGGGTTGGTTCTGAGTGAGAGTAAGACCTGTCCAGCATCTCTCCAGTCCAGGCCACTTCAGGGCTTGTTGGTTAAACTTTAGGCTGTCCTGTTTTCTCCCTTTTTCTGCTTATTATTGTCTTGTCACCTCCTCCCTCTAGACTTCTCAAGAGCAGTTGAAGTGAGAAACCACTTGTGCCAATGCGCCTGCCTATAATAAGGTTTTATCTAAAACCTCCCCCGGGTATATGAGTTTTATTTTTAAAAGTAGTTTTGAACACACAAGCAGTACCAGACTCTGTGAGAAAGGACTATTGTCCCTAAAGCAGCATGAATGTGGTCAGCCATTAAAACGATTCCTGAGAGTTCCCTCACATCCTCCACTGTGCCCAGTTTAAATGCTAATGTCATGTACAACCTTCCTGCTTCCTCCAATGGTGTATAGATTGAGAAAGACATTTGTATTCATTGTCCCAGTCCAGATTCTATTTTCACTGTAGAAATATTTTTGGTTGAACTGTGCCAAATTTAAAAGGTCAGGGTATCTATCTATCTATCTATCTATCTATCTGTCTGTCTGTCTGTCTGTCTGTCTGTCTATCTATCTAATCTATCTAAGTATCTCTCTATATATCTATTATCTATGTATGTATGTATGTATGTATGTTTATATCTATCTTTGTTCACATGGTTGATTTTCATTAAATGCTTAAAAATACTGTAATGTGCTTTTTCAAACCCAATATTCACTATGACACTCTAAGGATGATATGGCTGTCTTTACTTTGTAGATAAGAAAACTAGGGCTTAGAATCTGGGGTTACTTGCTCAAATTACCACAAAGCTAGGTTTCATTTCATCCATCTTCCTCTAAACCAGGGGCTCTCAACATGTGGATCATAAACTTCACAGGGGTTGAATTTTGGATATCCTGTATATCAGACATTTACATTATAATTTATAACAGAAGTAAAATTACAGTTATAAAGTAGAAGTGAAATAGGTTTATTGTTTGGGGGGGTCACCACAATATGAGTGGCTGTATTAAAGGGTCATAGGATTAGAAAGGTTGAGATCCACTGTGTCTCAAGCCTGTGTTCATGCATCACAACTCAAGCTTTGGCTCTGGAAAGAGGCTGTACCTCAAGGGCTTTCTCTCCGGAAGTCCTGCTAGAAAAGGGCCAATCTTATTCTTTTCCATTTGCCTGGAGTAGAGTTGCATGAAGATAATCAGTGACATGCACACCTCCCAGGAGGGCATCCTATACATGAAAACCTGTGCTTCAGACTTTGCTTCTGTGTTCCCTGGGGGATGTGTTTAACTTTATATATTCAAGTGAGACACCATCAGGACTGGTGCAGGCCCACTACATTCATAAAGTACTATTTTTCTCAGATTTTAGTACCTCAGCTCAAATGTAATGGTCTCAGGAAAGCTTGTGTAGGAGGAGAAATTGTGAGAACCTCCAAAAGGCATGTTAGATTTCCAGCTTCTCGGGAGTGTCACCTTCTTTGAAAATGTGACCTTGCAGATGTGGTCAAGCTAAGCTTAAGTCATAACTAGACTAGGGGTGGGCCTCATCTGATAACTGGTGTCCATTCAAAAGGAGAGAAATTTTGAAAGAAATGCACACTCATGCAGGGGGCAAGAAGTTGAGATAGGAAAGGCTTGTCTACAGTCCAAGGAGCAGACACCTGTCTGTGTAGAAAGAACCACTGCTCTGGACACTTCATTTTATACCATTTTTCTTCCAGAGCTATGAGAGAGTACATGCCTGTCATCTTAAGGCACCTAGTTTGTGCTAGTTTCTTATTTTAGCTGTAAGAAACTCAGTAAAGTCTGCCTAGTTTCTGAGATCAAGGCCAGACCCTTAGGGTGTGTTTGCATAGCAAAACTGTCACAGATTGTAAGCAGATGTTTGATTTTCTGTTTTTTACCAGAAGGGTAGAACTCTGGTGAATGCTGGGATTGTACTGGGTTAATGACACCGAGTAGTCAATAAATACTTCTGAAACAAATGAAAGAGTTGAATGCATGAGTGCATTGGTAAAGTCAAGAGACCAAATTGACAAGGACAGTACTTGTCATTTGGGGCCTGGATACATCGAGAAGGATTCATTACAAAGCAAAGTAAAGATCCCTGCCTCAGTAGACTGTTTTCATTTAGTTTGATTCAGAATATATGACATTTTTAAAGGGCTGGGAGTAGTGATAACAGTGGTCAAAATAACCACAGTATAAAAACTGATGATGGAAGCTATAAGACAGTGCAATATGGAACAAACCCCTTCTTTCTATAAGCAGAGAAATTGAGTGCCCTTCATCATTGGATCTTATTATAAAACACCACAGGGATTTCCAGGTAAAATACAGAACTAGAAGCCACCTCTATGTAAATCAGTGAAAGAAATTAGTTTACATGGAAAACAACAAACTATTCCTGGGAAGAAAGAGGAGAGAAAGAAAACTAAATGAACAGGGCCAGAATTTTCTCCACAAAGAAATTCATATCTGGCATCTGTAGTAGATGTCTATGGAATGCTCTTACTCATCCTAGAAACCAACAGATTATCAAGGCTGTGGAGATGCAACTGGAAGCCAGCTACAGCAAGTACAGTGAGTTGCCTTAGCAGAGTAAGTGGCAGAGACAGATAAGTGCTCCTGGTGCAGAAATTTGAAGCTGAGATCCTTAGAGCTTATCCTGACATTTCCTGATGGGTATGATCCCCAATGTTGCTTGAGAAAGCTACAATGGAATGTAGAAAGCTGTTGAACTTGCCAAAGTGCCTGGCTGGGAAGATACTTGAAAATGACAGAGATGAGGCAGGCCTTTTATTACCCCTTTGAACCCCAGTTACATAAAGCCCTGTGCATATAAAGATCCACATAATAGCAGAGACCAAATTGTAATTGGGAGGTACAGAGGCCTTAGACTAGGGGATTCTGGAAGAAAATAGATTTCCCACACAAAATTCCTGTCATTATGTAGGCTACATAGGTAAACTTGTTTAACTTACTGAGACTAGCAGCCTTTCCTTCCATCTGTGGAGACTGGTAGAGAAGAAAATTCAAGGGAAACAGGAATCAGGTCATTCAGAAAAAAAAATACTGAGATTATAATATATCTAATGGTTTAGTGTACTTTTATTTATTATTTTATTTTAATTTGTAGTTTTTTGTTTATTTTCAATGATGGGGACCACACCTAGTGCTTTGTATATGAATACTCTGACACTAAGCTAAATCTCCAAATTCTATTATTTTTTATTTATACCTCTCTACTCTGGTTATTCTGCGGTTTTAGTACTGCCTAAATAGGATTTTACACTTTCCCTTTCTTCCTTTAAATCTATTTTTCAGTATGTTCTCCATTGTATCTCATATTTTTGACCCATATACTTTCCATCCCATCCATAATGTGATCCTTCTTCTTCTCCTTGATCATTTTCTTCTCAATTTACTAGCTATAAACACTCTTAACTTTAACAAACTACAAACTACATACTCACCAGCCAGTACAGTAGTACCATTGTCTTAGAATAATTACTGGGAAGCACAAATATCTCCTACTGCAAGTTAAACAGTGAGATGTCTATCAAATCCAAAATTGTTACATCTGTCACTATAGTTAACTTCCCTGTTAAACAATACAAACAATCAAAAAGAGTAAGAAAAAAGTGGAAAGTAAAGCTGGAGAGCAAATTTATTCCAACAGCTGTGCAAACAAGATAATGAAACACATGCAAAGAAAAAGAAAGAAAAAGACAACAACCCACTAAAAGTCTTCCACAAAAATCACATGTCACCAATATGGAAAAATGAAGATAATGGGATAACTGAAATAATGGAAAAAGAAATTCAGAGTTATAAAATTACTCCACAAAGATGCCTAAAATAAGCAGATGAAAGAATTAAGAAAATCAATCAAGGCTTTGAAAAGAGAGCTCCCCAAGTGGATGAAATGTTCATTAATTCATTGACATTGGAAAACATGGAAGAAAAGTTCAGCAACATAATTGAGACATAAATATAAAGTCTAGAAATGAAGGAGTTTACCAACAAAATAAAAGTCATAGTAGAAGATATCATCAATAAAGAAAACCAAGCAGAAGGATACATCTCAAGGATGGAAGACAAGGTTAAGACAACATTTCAGACTTACATAAAGGAAAACAATGAAAATGATCAGAACTTGAAAAACTCCAAGTTATCATCAGGAAATGAAGCAACTAAGCCTCAGAATTGATGGGGAAGAAGGATCTGAAATAAACTCTAACATATAGTTAGCTTACTCAGTGAAAATAAAGCAGAATATTGCTCAAACTATGAGTAAGAAATGGACATCTAAACACAAGAGGCATATAGAACTGAAAATAGACATGGCCAGAGAAAAATCTCTCTACAGCATATAGTTAAGAGGCCAAAATTACAAAACAAAGAACTAAAGTGCTTCAGTGAAAAAATACCAATCACCAACTATCTCAGTTAGGATTCGGTGGCTATGACAAAATACTATAACCAACAACTTGAGGACAAAAGGGTTTATTTCTGATCACACATCCTTATCATAATCTATCCTGAAAGGACATCAGGGCAGAAACACAAAACAGGAACCTGGAGGCAGGAACTGAAGCAGAGGCCATGGAGGAGTGACGCTTACTGGCTTTCTCCTTATGTTTTGCTCAGTTTGCTTAAGACCACTTGTCTAAGGATGATATCATACCCAGTGGTCCGGGTCCACTCACATCAATCATAGACTTGCCTAGAGGCAACCTGGTGGAGGTACTGTCTCAACTGAGGTTCCTTGCTCCAAATATATCTAGGCTTATGTCAAATTGAAAAAGCAATGTACCACCCAAACCAAATAACACCAGATTTCTCATCATTAACCATGGAGTCATAGAACAATTAATTCCAAGCGTGGAATATAAATTATGTCCAGCCAAGATATCTATTACTATCAAAATCTATCTCTTTGAACACAAATATGAAAACAATTTGAAGAAGTATTTACTGGCAGCATGTTGGGAACATGAGATATAAAGGAATGCTGAGGTTAGACTCGGAAAGGCAGTAGACTTTCTTAGTCCTACTTTTCCAATTTCAAGATTAATAACTTACTTTATTGATAATTTAGTTTAGAGGCATTACATAAGCTAGCTAATAAAGTTGGTTAGAAGTAGAAAGAATGAGCTACTGAGCTGCTGTACCAAGCTGTTTGTACAGACTCCCCAACTTGTTGACCAGTGTTAATTATACAGAACAGCAAAATTCTTTTGTGAATGAACCCAGGCTACCCAACACTGGAGCCAACTAAGAATACTGATTCTGTTGCCTCTGTCCCACCATCTTCAACTGCTGTAACCATGAGATGTTAACAAGAGTGGCACCGGGAGGTTCAGAGAGAGAAGATCTGGACTGCTGAAAAGCCAACAGTAGACAAGAACATGATAAATATGTGAGTGCATAGCAGAAGAGTAGTCAAGGAACCTGAACCTGACAAAAGGGGGTCCCTCCCTGCCATTGCAAGTGTTAGGCTAAGCTATTCCAGAAGTATGCTGTGGAAGCTAGCAAGATGTTTTGTTGGAAAACAGATGCACTCAGGCACATCGGCCTTCCAGACTCCTCCAGAGCCTGAGTTGGAGAAAGCCCTGCCAGTGGAAAATCTGATCTTTGTTTTCCACAGGGGGAAAGATAACATGTTTGGGGCCAGGGATGGTGGCACCAGCAGTTTGTCCAGAGAATTCTGGAAGAATACTCTGTTCTCACAGAGATCCTCCTCATCTGGAAGAGAACACTAACTATGTGTGAGGTATTCAGACTATTAGTCTTCATCAGCCTTTTGTAAGCCTAAGGAAGATAGCAGCCCAAGATGGGAGAGAAAGAAATATCAAGGACATTATACAATTTCATGATATGGATTGTTTTCAATAGCATATTCATTCATTCATTCATTTATTTATTTATATACTTTCTTTTGTTTCTCTTTATATTATTTCAATTTTGTACTTTCATTGGTAAGTTGCTATATTTTAACTTCTATTTCACCAGAAAAACTTTTAGGACTTCTCCTCTTTTTCTATACCTTCAAAAATCTTCTTTCCAATATTTCTCCTTCCCCAATCAGTTCTGTAATGTCACAGGGTCTGCACCTTATCTGGGACACAAGAGACACACCAGTGTTCCCTGTCACAAGTTAATGGCAGGACTAGTGGCAAATGTTAAAGTAACTACAGCTGTCACCTCACACAGAAGCATCAAGAGAAAGAAAGTGAACCCACTAGGGAGACTCACATGAAAGAGCAAAACAAAAAGAATAGCATAAATGAGAAAAATTAAAATGTGAAGAAACATTCATCTCAACACGTGCACAAAGTACACCCAAGAAGTGCATACACCCAAGAAGTGTACGAAATGAGTGAGTATTAGGGCAGTTCATATTAGAAATCAAAACCCTGGAATAGCTACATGTCAGAGAAAGAATTCAGAAACCTTCATCTAGAAATTACCAATAATCACATAGAGGGCTCAAGTAGGTGTGGGAACAAAGCCCTTTTAATAGCTAAGGGGACTTAAGTAGCATTACTACATACCAATAAAGAGAAAAATTAACCAAGAAGATATAAAAGCATAAATACTTGTGTACTGAACCTGGAGGGTTCCAGTTTCATAAAGCAGAGTTATAGTGGGATTGTTAAGGATCTGACTCTTGAACTTAGATAGTTCTCCCAAACTAAGAATTAGCAAAGAAACTGTAGTCTCAAAGAAAGTAAACATCTTGGAAGGAAATTTACTTAAGAAGAGGAAAAACCTTACAAAACCACTTTAAATCTCTGAAGAAAGAGATTGACAAAGAAAGCAGAAAATGGTCATTTGCTCAGTAATGATTGTAGTCACTCCAGTAACACAATAGCTTGGGAATTAAAATACTCTCAGTGTCCTTCACCTGATGAATGGGTAACGAAAATGTGGCACATGTGCACAACGGAACAGCATTCATCTGTAAAGAAAATCATGAAGCCTGTAGGTAAATGCATAGAACTAGAAAAGATTATGTTGAGTCAGTAACCAGGACAATGTTACATGGTCTCTCACATGGGCAGTTCCTGGATCCACATCCTCAGATGTGAGTATATAACCTGGTGTAGCCACAGAAACCAGGAAAGTAACAATGGAACATGGGAGGGGAACCCTTAAGAGGTGAATGGCAGGAAATAGGTTATATCAAAGAAGAGGTTGGGTAAAGAGAGGACAATATAGCAGGAAAGGGAGGGAGAAAAAATATTGACATTAGGATTCTTGAAAAAAGTGCACAAGTGAGTCTCATTTTATATTTACCTAAAGTTACATACAACACAAATAAGCATATGTGTATATATAAAACATATGTAATTTGTATATATATATACATATATATATATATAATTTATGTATGTATAATTTATGTAGTTTATGTATAATTTATGTATACATAAATTATATATATATGTATATATATATTAAATGAAATGACGACACTTGTATATATTTCTTTTCTCCTAAGCTCTCCTAAGCCCACCTTTGCTCCTCCCAGCTGCCTTCCAAATTCATAACGACAATTAAAAACGAGGAGGTTGGGGTGGGAGTGGCTAGGAGAAGAGAAAGGGGTGACACAAATGTTGCAATTGTACTTTAATTAAACAAAGAAGTGAGAAAGATTAAGGTGATAGAATAAAAGAGACATGAGAACAAATGTATTCTTACTGGGAGAGGAGAGGGATAAAGGGGAAAGGGAGGTTGAAAAGGGGTAGTGTATGAACACACTTGTACAATGATTTGCATACAGCAGGTAAAATTACACACGAAATTTATTTGCTAGAACTAATAAAAGTTGTATCCTTTTTTTTCTACATTTAGGGTTAGGTAACAACAAACACGATTTTATAATTTAATATCTTAAAAATTACTGGACTCAGAAACCAGACTGAGAGACCAACTCTAAACAGTTGCTCACTGTGTGACCTTGAGCATCCTAACTTCTTTTGGCCTGGCTTTCTGCCTGCTGGGGAGCTGTTTCATGGGCTAAGCTAATACATGCAAACCCATGTGGAAGTGACTATCTCCATCCATTTTAGATATCACCATCACAGCAGGATGTCCGACATGATAACACCATGGTGAACAGTCACTGAGACATCTCACCTGTCTATGTCAGAGCTACACCTTTACACATCATTTTCCTTTTCATCTTTTAGCATATAAAAACAATGAATAAAATAGGTGGGTAATATGTTAGACTGTGAATAGTAAGGATATTTTGCATATGTTGCTTCAGAATAGAAAAAGATAGTGATGTTAAAATAAGCTTTCTGTTTCAGCAACAGAGAAAGGAATGTGAAATTTAATATTTAAAGAGAAAGGAATATGAAATTTAATATCTTTTAAAAATCCAGGACCTTTCCTATGACCTGCTTCTATTCTATATAAAAGCCTTAGTTTAATTTTGTTCTAATTAGTATAATTCACGTTTAAAGTCTATGAGATGGCAGTGTTGGTAAGGGTGCTTGCAGCTTGCCAAGACTGGCAACTTGAACTTGATCCTAGGGATGTTGTGCTGGAAGGAGAGAACTAACTCCTGTAAGGTGTTTTCCAACCCATGAACACACACACACACAACACACACACACACAAACACACACACACACACACAAAAGAGAGAGAGAGAAAAGAGAGAGAGTGTGTGTGTAATGAGATGGAGAAAAAACTACTTTTAGAACTATAAAGTCGACATTTCAAGGGAATGTAAATGTCCCTAGTTAACTGAAAGGTTCCAACAGACAGAGCTAAAATCAATTCAGGAGTAGAATTTCTGATCAGACAAATTGTATTTGGAATAAAAATCAAAAACCCATCAAGCATATCCTTGGTGTTTGCCCTTCTCAAATAACTGCCATCTCCTAAAACCACTGCAAATCCTTGTTGCTTAAACAATTTTAGGGTCAATTAACATATTGAAGTTCATAACATCCAAGGTAGAATATGACTCTTTTGATGTTAAATTATGATCACTTGTGTCCAGTCTAAAGTTTAATGTGGAATATTCTGCTGGCAATCATTGATACCCATGCTGGAGAAATACCATAATTTAAAGCATTCCCTCAATGTTCTGTTTTGGCTAGAGAGGGCAAGGGGTATGCCAGCAGCTTGATCCCATTTTGGATACCTCTTGTTTAATTTGTGTGGTTAATCACGGGCTGACATTCATATCCTGTACATCTAAAATAAAACAAGCCTGACTCCTCAATGGCCTCTGTATATCACAAGCCATTATTATGCTAGGCCAGCCCTCCAAGAGCTGAAGAGGCTCTGTAGAAAAATGAGCCGCCAGCAAGATTCTTCCTGGTCCCATAATTGTCTAGTGAAATTGATAGGCTGTGCTTGTCAAAGCTGCTGTTTGCCATTCTTACTGCCTGCCTTCCTCTGTCCCTCCACATGGTTGACTGTTTCCATCTCCAGTCTTATGGTTTAACATCTAATTTGGCCTCATGATTAGGTTTCCCCAATAGGGCCTTCATGATACTTTCTTTCCTGAGACATTTCTCTCTTAGTATGGAGCTCTTGAATAGTCAGAGTTAATCTGATTAAATAGTCGGGAAAACAAAGAAATGAACAAATGAAAAACTGATGAAAGAGAGTAAAGCATGGAAAACAAAACCATTTTCTAAGGAACAGAAATTAAATTTGTTTCCTGTCATTTTGACAAAAATCTGCACGTATGGATTTGGTACATGTGGGATTGTGACATTTGTTGTGTTTAAGGTGCTACATCGCAGGCTGATTGACTTGTAGCACAGAATAATACAAATAGAAGCAATCAGGGCATTTTGTTTTCTATGTGGCCATTTTTAGATGTCATGTTCAGAGTACTCTATCTCCTCCTCAAATAAGGGATGTTTATTAGTGATCCAGGCTAGCCGTGATTAGTATTAATGCCCAGGATGCCTATGGAATGATTTTTGGACTGAATTTGGCAGTTTTAGAAAGTTGCCAATGATCCAACGCAATTAAGTGCTCTCTAACAATAGCTAAAAGAAAATAAAAAATATTTGGCAGTAGATAGTATAATAAAGAAAAAGAAAAATCAGTTGAAATTGCCTGGCTTGCTTCCATGAGCACTGTGAGAGATGGAACACTGTCAAGGCTTCGAGCTTTATTTCCTTGGTCTAAAGATAGCTGTAGTGTATGATGGACATTGGGTTAATAGGTTTTCTTAGTCTGCAGGTTGGTTTTACCAGTTCCTGCATTTCCTGTCTAGAGTGCCAGATGAATCAGCTTCTGTGTGAGGGCTCTATGTACCAGGAATGATGCTGCTCCGACTGCCATGTCTCTTGCCTGGGCCTTGGGCCCAACATTTATGCTCCTTCCTAGCTTCTGAGCAGCAGAGAGAGTCTTGTTTTTCTCTTTTCTTCCCCAATTGTTACACAATTGAATAGACTATGTATGTGGGTTTGTGTGTGGGGGTTTGTGTGTGTGTGTTTTAGAGAGAGAGACAGAGAGAGAGAGAGAGAGAGAGAGAGAGAGAGAGAGAGAGAGA
>NW_021604719.1:1436933-1463742 GCF_004785775.1 Grammomys surdaster
GAGGGAGAGGGAGAGGGAGAGGGAGAGGGAGAGAGAGAAAATGGGAAGGAAAGAGGAAGGGAGAAAGGAAGGGAGGGAGAGTGCAAAAGCTAAGAGACTTTATTATGTACTGACTTATAGAAGCTGAGGTCTAAATGCTGGCATGCCTCCTTGATTTATATGGAGACATAAGTTATATATAAATCGAAACATGTTTTTTCCTGAGAAGATTATACAGAATAATCCTTAGTTCTGTGTATTACATTATATATTTTAAGGCTCCAGCAGATCCAGTGACAAATATAGAAGTGTAATATTATGACATTTGCTTCAGTTTTCCAGGAGGCAAGGGCATCATAACACTCCATGGAGATCCTTCACATTCCTGCTTCAGTTATGGCTAAACAACCACAGTGTAATATGAAAATGGATCCCTTATGGACATTGGGCAAACTCGGGAGGCACAAAGCAGTGCCAGCAAAGTTTAAGCACAAAATTGTTGGAGACCAACACTGTCCCACTGCAAGGGACAGGACTGTCCTTCATTCCTGCTTTCTAAAGTTACAGACAAACATTAGTAAAACCATTCATACAGCATGTGCTGTATTGGTTCCCTGTGTCCCACAAAACAATATCTCCTTCACCATACTCTAACAACGTGGACTGAACCACATTTATCACAATCTCTGCTGATGAGATTTCATGCTATATAATCTATTTACTGCAAACCTTTTCCTATAATTGACTAACACCCTCTTACAGCCAGGGACCTTAGTTCATGCTGTGATTCTAATATAATAAAGCACATGTAATATATATCCACTTATTCCATATTGTAGGGGGAACACTATTGAACAGTATGCCTTACTGCAGGATAAAGGAGATTTGAGGACAGCAAAGCTAGAAAGAACATTTAAGGTAAGGAAACACCTCACTTAATGAACTGTAGGATTGCCAACAAGTGTGACCTGTGCAGATGGTATGCTAGCAAGTCAAGCTAGGCTGCAGTCAGAACACTAATACAACTGTTAAACAACACAGAATCAGACTCTGGCCTGAAGTAAAAATGGAGAAAGATTAATGTAGAGAAATTGCCAGGGGATGATAAGATAATTAGAATCTATGCTCTTGGTAGTTATTGTGTTTGTGGGGGTGGTGGGGTGGATGAGTGAAAGAATTTTCACATTAGAGATGGATACAGAAAAAGAGGTTAGAAAGAGAGATAACAGGGTTAGTATAGGGAGGTGGCTTGTGCAATAGAAGGAGTTGAGAAAACAGATTTCCTGACCATTTTATCCTTTTAAAAAATGTTGCCTTTAATCATCCAATTGCAAACAGAAAAATCCAATAGCAGAATCAGAATAGGATTCCAGAAAGACAGAAATATCTTACACATGGGGTATTGGTTGATGCTCTTATTTCTGTACAAAATATGTGAAACAAGCAGTTTAATGAAGGCAGTGTCTACTCCACTCTTACTACAAGGGTGCAGTCCATCAAGGTGGGAAAGCATGAATACAGAATAGGAAGACAATCACATTGCATCCACAGTCAGGAAGGTGGGGGGAAGGGGTGGAGGGAGAAAGAAAGAGGGAAAGAGAGACAGAGAAGGAGAAAGAGAGGTGGAGAGGAGACAGACAGAGAGAGAGAGAGAGAGAGAGAGAGAGAGAGAGAGAGAGAGAGAGAGAGAGAAAGAGAGAGTTTTTTTTATTCACCCTGGGACCTCAGTTTATGGATAGTGCCACTCACATTTAGGATGAATTTTATCTCTTCAGTTAAACCAGATGTGTTCAACCTTTTGGTGTCTCTGGACTATAATGAACAAAGCAACCTTTCTGGAAATTCAAAGAGATGTTTCCACCGTGGTTCTAAATCCTATCAAGCTGAAAATCACTATAAATCATCACATGGTCTGTGTTAGATAGGTACTAACACAGGGCAACTAGTGAGCTCTGGAGGCAGGAAACAAACGCTAACACTAAAGTAGAATTCATCTATTTGGGGTGACCTGAATAGAATCATGTTCCCAAGGAAAAATGAATGCCAACTTGGTCCATAAGAGTACTCAGGTGAGTTGCCTATTTCAAACTTTCTGATGTGTGACTTAAGGGGAATCATCTGACACGAGCCACAAGCCATCCTTCATGGCAATGCATCCTGCCTACAACAGTTAAAAAATACTTGCTTGAGAAGACCACTGATTTCAGAAACAGAGAAGGGGGGCGCTCAAAATCCTGCTCCACACAGACCTCAAAAACTTCTTCCATATATATTTCAAAAGTAGAAAATTTACTGGGAGAAAAGTAGCTGGTAGCAAAATTAGACCCATGAACATTTATATTTGAAAATTATTGGTCACAGAAGTTTTATATTAGGGCTGTAAAATATAAGAGTTCACTAAGGATTGAAAATATAAGCAAAGAAGTAAAGAATATTAAAAATAAAGAGTAGTCAACGAAATGAGGTCAAAGGGATACAAATTGGAAAGGAGGAAGTCAAAATATCACTATTTGCAGGTGATATGATAATATACTTAAGTGACCTCAAAACTTCCACCAGAGAACTCCTAAACCTGATAAACAACTTTAGCAAATTGGCTGGATATGAAATTAACACAAACAAATCAGTAGCCTTCCTCTACTCAAAGGATAAACAGGCTGACAAAGAAATTAGGGAAATGACACCCTTTACAATAGTCACAAATAATATAAAATACCTTGGTGTGAATCTAACCAAGCAAGTTAAAGATCTGTATGCCACAAACTTCAAGTCTCTGAAGAAAAAAATTTAAGAAGATCTTAGAAGATGGAAAGATCTCCTATGCTCATGGATTGGCAGGATTAATATAGCAAACATGGCCATCTTGCCAAAAGTAATTTACAGATTCAATGCAATCCCCATCAAAATTTCCACTAAATTCTTCACAGAGTTAGAAATAACAATTCTGAAATTCATTTGGATTAACAAAAAACCCAGGATATCAAAAACTATTCTCAACAACAAAAGATCTTCTGGGGGAATCACCATCTCTGACCTCAAGATGTGCTGCAGAGCTGTAGTGTTAAAAACTGCATGGTTTTGGTACAGAGACAGGCGAGAAGATCAATGGAATAGAATTGAAGATGTAGAAATGAACCCACACACCTATGGTCACTTGATTTTTGACAAAGGAACTAAAACCATTCAGTGGAAAAAAGACAGCATTTTCAACAAATGGTGCTGGTTCAACTGGGGCTAAGCATGTAGAAGAATGCAAATTGATCCATTCTTATCTCCTTGTACAAAGCTCAAGTCCAAGTGAATGAAGGACTTCCACATAAAACCAGATACACTGAAACGAATAGAAGAGAAAGTGGGGGAAAAGCCTCAAACACATGGGCATAGGGGAAAAGTTCCTGAACAGGACACCAATGGCTTACACTCTAAGAACAAGAATTGACAAATGGGACCTCACAAAATTACATAGTTTCTGGAAGGCAAAGGACACTGTCAATAGGACAAAATGGCAACCAACAGATTGGGAAAAGATCTTTACCAATCCCACATCCGATAGAGGGCTAATATCCAATATATACAAAGAACTCAAGAAATTGGATTCTAGACAATCAAACAGCCCTATTAAAAATGGGGTGCAGAGTTAAATAAACAATTCTCAACTGAGGAAACTTGAATGATCAAAAAGCACCTAAAGCATTCTTAGTTATCAGGAAGATGCAAATCAAAACAATCCTGAGATTCCACCTCACACCAGTCAGAATGGCTAAAATCAAAACCTCAGATGACAGCAGATGCTGGTGAGGATGTGGAGAAAGAGGAACACTCCTCCATTGTTGGTGGGATTGTAAACTGGTACAACCACTCTAGAAGTCAGTTTGGCAGTTCCTCAGAAAATAGGACATAGCATTACCTGAGGACCCAGTTATACCACTCCTGGGCATATACCCAAAAAATGCTCCAACATATAACAAGGACACATGCTCCACTCTGTTCATAGCAGCCTTATTTATAATAGCTGAAGCTGGAAAGAACCCAGATGTCCTTCAACAGTGGAATGGATACAGAAAATGTGGTACATTTACACAATGGAGTACTACTCAGCTATTAAAAACAATGAATTCATGAAATTCTTAGGCAAATGGATGTAACTAGAAAATATCATCCTGAGTGAGGTAACCCAATCACAAAAGAATACACATGGTATGTACTCACTGATAAGTGGCTATTAGCCCCAAAGCTCAGAATACCCAAGATACAACTCACAGTCCACATATGCTCAAGAAGAAGGAAGACCCAAATATGGATGCTTTGGTCCTTCTTAAGAGTAACAAAATACTCAAGGGAGCAAATACAGAGACAAAGTGTAGAGCAGAGCCTGGAGGAGGGGATGTCTGAAGACTGCCCTACATGGGGATCCAGTCCATGTGCAGTCACCAAAGGCAGACACTGTTTTGGATGCCAGGAAGTGAATGCTGACATGAGCCTGATATACCTATCTCTTGAGAGGCTCTGTCAGAATCTGACATATACAGAGGCGGATGCTTGCCTCTAACCTTTGAACTGATCATGAGATCCCCAATGGAGAAGGTAGAGAAAAGGCTGAAGGAGCTGAAGGGGCTTGCTGGTCCCATAGGAAGAGCGACAATACCAACCAACCAGAGCTCCCAGAGTCAAAACTGCCAGCCTGGGAATATGCATGGAGGGACCCATGGCTCCAGCTGTATATGCAGTGGAGGATGGCCTTGTCAGGAATTGGTGGGAGTGGAGGTCCTTGTTCCCATGAAGGTGGGATGCCCCAGTGTGGGGGGAAATCAAGGGCGGGGAGGGGGAGTGGGTGGATTGGTGGGGGCACACCCTCAGAGAAGCATCTGGAAGGGGGACGGGATAGGTAGTTCCTGGAGGGGATGGAGACAGGGGATAACATTTGAAATGTAAATAAGAAGAATATCCAATTTAAAAAACACAAACAAACCAAAAACCAAAAACAAAGAGAAGCCTAAGAAGTCAAAACATTCAGAACATGAGATCCAGAGAAAAACATCTAGAGAACCAGGAGATGGAGCCAAAGAAGTAACTTGGTTGTATGCAGAAAGACATAAATTTAGAAACACACACACACACACACACTCAATCTAGATATAGATAGATAGATGCATAGATAATAGATTGTTTGTGTTTGTGTTTGTGTTTGTGTGTGTGTGTGTGTGTGTGTGTGTGTGTGTGTGCATTTTTATAGGAGAAATGTAGGAAATGAGAAGGCAACAATCCTTGAGGACCAAGCAGCAGTGTTGGAATTCAGTATCTGTGTGGGGAGATTTAACTTGTTTTGTTTTGTTTTGCTTTGCTTCTGCTTTTGTTTGAAAGTTTCTGTGTTTCCTCACTGCTGCCTGATCAAGGCTAATCTCTGACCAAGAATCAGAAATTCTCCATGGGAACAGCAACAGCAGATCTTCAGACTGCCTCCTGACTCTCTGAGCTTGACAGTTCCCTTGTCTCCTTGCTGCTGTAGCTCTCTAGCCTTCTAAAATGATGTGTTAGCAATATGTTAAAAGCAATATGGCTTGTTAAATTGCTTTTAGTGAAAGCACAGAACTCTTGGTGACTATTTCATTTCAGGAGAAAGAAAAAATTTAAGATGGAGATATGTCTTTGACACTGGGATCTGTGTAACAGGTTGTACCATCTATGAAGGCCAAAGTTCATCCACTTCCTAACCAGAGAAAATGAGCCCTGGCTGAGCCATGGGACAATGTATTTTAAAGAGAAAGAGAATACTAATAACTTCACTCACCCTCTAGGTTAGTAATAGGACAGGCAGACTTGGCTTGAAAATAAAGCCTCCTGGCTAGCAAGAAGTAGATTCCTGTGATCCTGATGTGATTCTGCTGTTGTATGATCGCTAGTCTCCCTTTCTCCACAATCATATGCTGAAACCCAGCTCCCCAGTAATGGTTTTAAGATGGCATGTCTTGAGGGGGCAGAGGTTAGGTCATGAGTGTATGCCACTCTTACAAATCCTTCCAGTGATGTAAGAGTCTTGAGAGTGAAGATGCAGGAAGATGCCATGTAACTGGAGTGTGCTCTCACCAGATAAATGTTCTGGTGCACTGATCATGGGCTTCCCAGCCTCCAGGGTGTGAAACAGTTCATTCTGTTTATGAATAATCCAGTCTTGTGTATTTTAGATCAGCATTATGAATAGAAAAATTTGCTTTCCTGTCATCTCTTCATTCTTCTGATAATAGAGCCACCTTAAATTACTATTACTCTTCCATTTTAATTTCTGGTTTCTACCGAAGCAACAACCCTTCCCCATTCAGCCTATCTCCAGCCTGTCTCAAAGCATGATTCACATATAAATAATCCAAATATGATGCTTTTAGGACAGAGAGAATGCTTATTTTCTACTTCATCCTATTCTCCTTTCTCCCTCTCTATCTTCCTCTCCTTCTCTTCTTCCTTCTCCTTCCTTTTTTTTTACTTCTTTCTTCTTACTTTTCCTCTTCCCTCCTTCTTTCTCCTTGTCTCCCTAACTTTATTTCTAGTAAAACTCAATTCCTGGAATTTGGGTAAAATTGTTTTGCTGGTGTGAATGGGACATTACTTGGACTTGCTAGAAGCATCCTTGCAAAACAAGAGAAGAACTAACCCATGGTGGACCACAGAAGCTGAGAAGAGAGAAGACTAAGAGAAAGAAAGACACAGACTGATGAAATACACATGCCTGCATGCAGCTGACTCTGTACTCAAGGGACACTAAATTTGTATTTGCAAAAGATAATAAATGTTCTCTCCTGTTTGTTAGAGATATGTTTCTAAGTCTTCCAAAAGAGAGACTTCTGACAAACACCCTTTAGAAATTTTGACATGTATAGGATTTTCTTGCAATGGGAGTGTATGTAATCATGGACACAAAAGACAAACAGCAGCCAAAGCCAAACTATCCTACAATAGAACTACAATAGGTAACAAAGGTAGATATAGAATACCCTTGGGAATATTTGATTTGTTTCTAGCCTTCCAGTGGGCTAATGATAAGTGTAAAGCTAACATTCAGGTCTCAGATATGTTTCTTCTCCAAGATCCGACAGGACTATACACACTTTTCATTTCTCTCACATCATCTTGCTATTGGGTTTTGTTATTAAGAAAACAAATGGTGTGCGTGCGTGCGTGGGTGCGTGTGTGTGTGTGTGTGTGTGTGTGGTGTATGGGGGCTTTCCACCATTAACAGAAGGTAAAGTATGATGTGTCAATCAATGAGTGGGGTGACTTGCTCTTCTCATGGACTTCATTAAATATTGGTAATCAATTGGCCTCTTCATGGAGCCCTCTGCCAATGAATCTGCACAGTCGTTACTCAGTGGTAAAATCTGGAAAAGGATTCACTTCCTTGACTTCTAAATATGGCTGTCAATAATGTGTAGCTGACCTTATTGCTTATTGTGACTTTGAGTACAGACTACAGAGTGGATTTTGGAAGCTCTTCCAATGAAGTAACACCTTATGCAACTATTTAAAGCCAGTGAAGGCCCTGTGATAGCTGGGTTTCTTCAGGTTTCAGGCCACTGCATTCATTCGATGGAACTAGGCAGAGAATATAACAGCAACAACATAATAGAGGGAGAATGGTTAGATGCAGGCAAACATCTGCACACAAATCAGGCAGGGCAATTTTATCTCATCATCAGCTATGCCCAGGATATGTGTGCAAAATCTCTTTGGAATATGCTCAGTTGGTGATGATAGACAGACTATTTCTCTACTCTTAATGATAATTGTCCTCTGATTTCTTGGTTGCTCAATAAACCTATTAAGATGCATAAACGACTTCTATTGCTCAAGCTGAATTTGAATTGCAAAGTTTTTGTAAGACACTTGTTTTCTGCACCTAAGTAGTAGTTTCCTAGGGCTGTCTGAGAATTCAGAGAACACTACACTCTGAGATAAGATGGTAGCCAGTTAAGTAGAGAACATGTTTAAGACCTTGAGTGGCCATTGTCAGAGCTCTACTAACCCTTGCCTTCATTTTTCAGATGTTCGAAGTGAGAAAATTTGACAAAGTGAGATCTATTCTCAGTACCAGAACAGAAGTGTTGTGACCAGCTGTCTAATGGCAAAGTGTAGCACTGGGAGGTCCTCATTCATTTTGGCACAGACAGTAGAAAAAGAAGATTTTCAAGCCTATATACAATTAAGAATTTTCAATTTGCATTTTAAAAATCCATTGTTAAAAGCAAAAACAAGACAAGGGGATATCCCAGTCTGTACTGTGTTTGCCTTGGAAGTACAGGGACCTTAGTTGGACATGTAGTATTAGTCATCCCTGCCTATATTTTCTCCACTGCTCTGTCATACCTAAGACTGTTAACAGGCCAAGAATAGATGACTATATAGTACATAGGCCTTAAAAGAAAACTTTGTTCTATTATTTTGCTAATTGGACATAATATTAACAGGATTCCTAATGACTTACTGCTATACACACAGATCAGTCTATCTCTCAACCACCATCAGAAAAACTTCTTGCAGTAAACACCAATCAACACAAAAAACCATGACTAGCCCATGTGTAGAGAACAAGACACTGAGGAATGTTCAGCCTGTAGACATCTACATCACACCCCTCTCCCCAGGGCTCATGAGTCTTTGGTGAAGCGAGGACAGAACTGCTTCAATACCCAAGTAGTACATGACTTCAAGAAAACCAGTATTTCTAGATTCAAAAGGGAAACTGCATAGGAACATTCAGGGGTTCGGATAGCCTGCAAAAGACCTGAGCAAGCTCAGGGCAGACAAAAGAACAGCATAGAGAGGGAAAGAGGAACATCAAGTCTCACCCCTGCCTAAGGAGCTATTGGCAGGTTATACTTTCTAGGGAAAAAAGAATGAGTGGATTTTCTGTAATAGTAGGACTCACGTTGGCCCAAAACACTAAAAGATGAGCCCCAAATGCAAGAGTAGTTGGACAACACAAATCAGAGAGGATAGCATTTAAAATATCAGAAGTTACACACACATTCTCATCAACATGACTATCCAAACATGAGCTGAAGAAGGATAACAAATGATGAGTATGCCAAACTAAACAGAGAAAAGTCCATGAGTCCTCAGCCTTACACAAAGAACTCTTGACAATTGAGGAAAGACAGGAACAGGAGAGATGGTGTTCCTCAGAAAAGATTATACACATTTTCTGTTCAGTGCCAAATGGTCAGCCTTGAAAACATACATATAAATAATGTTATACAGACTGAACAGGTCATATTTAGAAATACACACACACACACACACACACCCTGCTGGAATAGCAATTAGTGAACAATGAGGCCATGATTTTGAAGGAGAACCAGGAATGATGTATGAGAAGGTTTAGATGAAGTAAAGGGAAGAAAGAAATGTAATTGTATTATAATCTCAAAAAAAAATACATAATTTGTTTTTAAAGAGAGCATGGGCTCTCTGCTCCTCCCTGTTCCAGAGATCGCTGCATCTTCTTGTGCAGTGCCAGCCTCATCCCGTAGACAAAATGGTGAAGGTCAGTGTGAACGGATTTGGCCGTATTGAGCGCCTGGTTACCAGGGGTGCCTTCTGCTCTCCATCTGGTGGAAAAGTGGAGATTGTTGCCATCAACGACCCCTTCATTGACCTCAACTATATGGTCTACATGTTGCAGTATGACTCCACCCATGGCAAGTTCAACGGCACAGTCAAGGCTGAGAATGGGAAGCTTGTCATCAACAGGAAGGCCATCACCATCTTCCAAGAGCGAGATCCCGCTAACATCAAATGGGCCGATGCTGGTGCTGAGTATGTTGTGGAGTCCACTGGCATCTTCACCACCATGGAGAAGGCTGGGGCCCACTTGAAGGGTGGGGTCAAAAGGGTCATCATCTCTGCCCCTTCTGCTGATGCCCCATGTTTGTGATGGGTGTGAACCACGAGAAGTACGACAACTCACTCAAGATTGTCAGCAATGCGTCCTGCACCACCAACTGCTTAGCCCCCCTGGCCAAGGTCATCCATGACAACTTTGGCATCGTGGAAGGGCTCATGACCACAGTCCATGCCAACACTGCCGCTCAGAAGACTGTGGATGGCCCCTCTGGAAAGCTGTGGCGTGATGGCCGTGGGGCTGCCCAGAACATCATCCCTGCATCCACTGGTGCTGCCAAGGCTGTGGGCAAGGTCATCCCAGAGCTGAACGGGAAGCTCACTGGCATGGCCTTCCGTGTTCCTACCCGAAATGTATCCATTGTGGATCTGACATGCCGCCTGGAGAAACCTGCCAAGTATGATGACATCAAGAAGGTGGTGAAGCAGGCATCTGAGGGCCCACTGAAGGGCATCCTGGGCTACACTGAGGAGCAGGTTGTCTCCTATGACTTCAACAGCAACTCCCACTCCTCCACCTTTGATGCTGGGGCTGGCATTGCTCTCAATGACAACTTTGTAAAGCTCATTTCCTGGTATGACAATGAATACGGCTACAGCAACAGGGTCATGGACCTCATGGCCTACATGGCCTCCAAGGAGTAGGAAACCCTGGACCACCCACCCCAGCAAGGACACTGAGAGCAAGAGAGAGGCCCTCGGTTGCTGAGGAGTCCCTGTCCCCAACACTGAGCATCTCCCTCACAATTTCCTTCCTGGACCCCATAACAACAGGAGGGGCCTAGGGAGCCCTCCTTACTCTCTGATATACCATCAATAAACGTTCTCTGCACCCCTCCCAAAAAAAAAGAGAGAGCATGAAGTTGGTTAGGAGTGGATCGTTAAAGAGTTTGTGAGAGTGGATATGACCAAAATACAATGGATGGAATTCTCAAAGAATTAATTTAACATGCCAGGTGTGGCAATTTGTCCTTGTAATGCCAGAGTTGGGGAGGTTAAAACAGAAGATCTTACAAGCCACTCCTTGGTGAGCTCAGTGAAAAGTTTCAGTGATATTGTCTCCAAAGATTGTTTCTGAGAATGACACTCAAGGATACCTTCTGGCCTACAAGATACATACACATGTGCGTGCACATACAAGAATATGCAATCAAACATAAAAGTATATATAAAGGTGTGTGTACATGCATACATACATACATACACACATGTGTATATATACATATACAATTGCATATTTTTGCACAGAGTTAAATGATCTTATGTTTAAAATGTACCATTTTATGCAGATGTGAAAAAACACATCTGCTTTCTGGTGGGAGTGTAACCTTCTATAAGTTTATGTAGAGAAATCTGGCAATGTTTCACAGGTGACTTAGACATGGTGCTTTTAGTAATTTATGACATAGATGTAATCGCCCATTTACAGAATGGCTTTCTAATAAGGCCAGCCCCCCAATTATAGAAGTTTCTAATAGCCAAACAATGGAGGTACCCTAACTGTCAATATCTATGTGAATATTTCTAATTGAGTATCTGTGGTTATGGGAAAAAACCCTAAAATTTAGGTTATACAGGAAAATCTCAAAGGTTTTTTTTTTATCTCTTATAAATTATAAGGCTAATTTACATTAAAGATAGGCTCAAAAATTATGGTGGATTTTCTCTGAGGTTATGTATTGAGAACAGTTGAAGTATATTGTGAGCATGTCCATGTCAAGAACTCCAATGTCTCAGGTCCATGAAAATGGCAATGCTTTCACTGGGTGAGGTTCAGAGAAATGGCAGTCTTCCTCTAGTCCAAGGATTGATGCTGCCAATAATTGTTATTAACTGAAAGGGAGTAGAGGGCTGGAGAGCAAGCTTAGTGGTGAATAGCATTGCTTTGCAATGATAAGGACCAGAGTTCAGACCCAGAACTCATAGAACAAGCTAAGTGTGGTGTTTTTAAAAAGCGTGATCCCCATAGCTCATATATTTGAATGCTTGCATCCCGGTTGGTGGAATTGCTTTGGAATTAGAATTGTGGCCTTGTTGGAAAAGGTGTGTCACTAGGGACAGTCTTTGATGTTTTTACAAGCTTACACTATTTCCAGCTGGCACTCTCTGCTTATGAATCAAGATATGACTCTATGCCATTGCTCCAAAACCATGTTTTCCTGTCTGTTGCTATGCCCCCAAAAATGATAGTCGTGGACTCTGAAACTATAAGGTCCAAATGAAATGCTTTCTTCTATAGATTGGCTTGGTCATGTTGTGTTAGCATAGCAACAAAAAGGGAAACAAAATAATAGGTGTTCTGCATGCACAGTGTCCTCAATTGGCCTCTACATGCATACAGACATGTATGAGAACCAAGACATACATAGGTTCACATATCCACACACACATGCATATGTACATACACACAGACTTACATGTAGACACACACACACACACACACACACACACACACACACTTTTGAATGATATTATTCGGGCTAGAGGGATAGCTTAGCAGTTAAGAGCACACTGACTGCTCTGTGAAAGGACCAGAGTTCAGTTCCCAGAACCCACATGAGATGTTTCACACTCACCTGAATCTCCACCTGCAGAGATGTGGTCTCTGTGGGCATCTACACTCACTAGGACGTACTCTTTCTCACATAGACATATACACATGAAGAAAACCAATAACAATAAATCCTGAAAACATCATGGATACATTAAAATATTATAGAGACACTCTGCTGATACATATACTTTTATGACATTTGGAATAGATACATGAGGTACCAGAAAAGCAACGTCAAATAAAGACCCTAAGATCATGCATGAAGTATAAATTTTATACAAGGGAAAGTGTCACAGAGAAGAGAAACTTGCAAATTCAAGTGTTAAAACCCAGAGCTCCCAAGTCTAGACTTGGCTTCTTATCATGTAAGCTGGATGACCTTGAGAAAAGTCAATTATTAATAATTTCTGAGGTTCCACTTGCTGATGTGTAAAATGACGGTGATGGTAACCGTGCTCCCTCTGTCTTGCGCTGCTGTGAGATGCATTATGATAATATATGAGAAATCAGTTCATATGCAGCTACACAAAGGAAGGCAGCACTTTTATCCCCATACCAGTGCTTTAATGGCATTCAGTTAGATATTATTATGGCAACATGAATTTAGAGCTCACCAAGGTTCTGCCAAACGGAAACATAAAATAAAATGATAGATGTGATGGAAAGCAGCTCCAAGAAGATAATTATGTTATGCAAATGAACTATAATATTATTTTACATTTTGATTCAGATTTCTGAGGCAGTTTTAACTGCCTCAGTAATGAATGAATGCTTCTGCATGGAAGAACACTGCTATGCTATTTCTTACTTAAGCTAAAGTCACAGGTTCTTAAATCTTTCCGAATATTACTGACTGATGTTGAAAAGATAATTGTTAAATACAGCTAGTAACAGCAGTACATGAATAGCTCTACATTGAAAAATAGCTGTAAAAATTTCCCGATAACTTGAAGACCATGAGCTCAATGGCAAACAGAAATATTTAATGATAAAGTCCAATAAGGGAGAAGCTTGTGCTGGTAGCTATGAAAACATACGAACAAGGCACAGACTATAGCTTTTAGAGTCATTACAAGCAGGTATCTATTTGTATGGGTGATTCTAATAAGGATTGCTCTTTTAACTTACTCATTTGTTAATTTATGCAACAAGTATTCACTTTTGCAATTGGGCATGTTGTTTGGAAGCAAAGATTCACTAATGAATACGAAAGATAAGTTTTCTTCCATCTCAGACACCTCTCTAGGTACATAAAACAGATGTTAAAGGACACAGGGAAAGGACTGAATGGTGGTAAAGTATAGACAGATTAAAGAAACAGATGTCTACATGATTTGGGAGAAGTTAAATTTTCTCGATGACTTGCTGGTTAACAAAAAAGGGATAGTGTTACCACTGAACTCTTCAGTCTCCGAGAAGATTAAAGGGAGCAAAAGCTGTAACTTGTAGTGTATGTCACTGAAAACCTTAACAAATGGTAGCTGTTACATAGTTATCAGGGGTGGGGAGATGGCTCAGTGCGTGAGAACACTTGCTCTGCAAGTGTAAGGTTCTGAGTTTGGTCCCCAGAAGCAAAGTAAAACGCCTCTGAGCGCTCATGTCTGTGAGTGTGTTCAACTCAGCACTGGAGAGTGGAGAAGAGTGAGCCTGCTGACCAGCCAGCCCAGCTGGGACAGAAGCTTCCAGTCCAGTGGCAGACTGTCTCAAAGCAATAAGGCAGACAGAGACAGAGGAAGACATTCACATCCAACATCCTGTTCTAGTTTCCATACGTTCACTCATACTCATTTGTATGAACTACTAACAAAACATACAAAACACAACATACAAAACATAACATACACTACATACAAAACAAAGCACACAGACACACACATATACACACACAGACACAAACATATACATACATAGACACACACACAGACACATACAGACACACACATATACATACACAGACACACACACAGACACACATACAAACACAAACATATACATACACAGACACACACACATACACTTATAGACACACATATATACATACACAGACACAGACAAAGACACACACACACACACACACACTACAGTCTATTACACACATACCAGACACATGCTCTGAATTGTCTTCTCAGGCTTAAATTTATCATTTCAGTTGATCTTCACAGAAGTCATGACTGACTTCTGAAGTCACATTTCCTACCTGTGCCAGGAAATAGCTGCCCGGGCCACAGAATTAAGGTTCCCTTGTTCCTAGAATCAGGGAACCAGTTCAGCCAATTCTGTCAGTGATGAAGCAGCTTATGCTGGCTTCTGTCTCGATGTCTGTATCCATTAACTTACTAGATCTGATCATATATCACATTCTGTATTGTCATAAATGTCTGCTTCTCAATTTTAAAACTAATTTTAGTGTGAAAATCATTACAGTTTTGAGAGACACCCTTCTAAAATTCTATGGAACCTATTGAGACAATAGGAGCAAACACGAGAGTCTTTTCATTCTGTGCACTTGCCTTTCCTTTTCTGCACGGCTTCCCAAATTAGACAATGTCTTGCCCATATCATTAAGTGGAGGGAGGGGGAGGCTACATTTAGAGCCAGGAATTGGATGTTTCACTTGGCTGCTCTTTCATCCATCTTCATTTAGACAGCCTAACCACACAGCATCTAGCACACGTCTCTTTTACCCTGATGGAAATAATGATTACGCCTATGAATCTAAAAAGAAAATATGGACGAATGCACAACATATCCTTTCAAAGACAGACACATCCCATTCTCTTTTTCAAGTAAAAACCTGAGCACTCACCCTGTCAAGGATGCTAAGGGTTGAAATAAATTCCTTGGGTTTTGTGGAGTCCATAAATCCAGTAGATTATATGTAGGCAAGGGTTCCTTTAAGGAATATAGCTAACGATTTGGAAATGTGCATGATAAGGGAAGAGTGAGAGTAAAAGCCCGTTCTGCACAGTAACCCTGCACATTAATAGTACACTATGTAAAGCGAAGTTGCTATGGTTTACATTTACTATCTCTAGCAAGGAAGTAGATGATAGAACCACCGAGGATTTTTTTTTCACGTGAAGTCATTTTATGAAGAAAACTAGCATACATTACATTTCTATGAACATTCCGGATGTGATTTTTATTCCTGTTGAAGCTTTGTATACGTCAATTTACTTAAAATGGTCCAAACAGGCAATCATATATAAGAGGAAATGTACAGCAGGAAAAACAGTAAGCACCCTAACTGCACTGAGGATGTCACTTAACTGCGGATAGGACGATTCCCGTCAAGCCTACCTGACAAATACAGTTTAAAAGACTAGAAAAAAATAAAGTCTGTAATTTTCAAAAGCATTAGAGAGCAAGCAAAACTATAAAAAAAAATGTCCAGGTTAAGATTTAGGGGTGATAAAAACCCCTATCTAAGAACACATGACTTTCAGGAGGTGTGTCCGTGGTATTTGTTGATTCAAGAGAGGCAACTAAAGAGCTGACATGAATTTTTGGTAGATGAATGGGGGTTGACAGAGGAAGAGCTGGACTCTAGATCCTTGGTTTAGGATTAGGATACCACATTCCAAAGCAAGAGGAAAGGAAATTGTCTTAGTTATGGTTGTATTGCTATGAAGAGACACCAAGTTCAAGGATACTCTTACCACAAAGGCTTTTAATTAGGGGCTGGCTTGTTTGCAGTGTTAAAAGGTTACTTCATTATTAGTATAATGAGGAGCATAGTGGCAGGCAGGGAGACATGAAGTTAAAAAAGTAGCTGAGAACCTGACATGTTGATCTCCATGCAGACAGATGCTGGGCCTGGTGTGGGCTTTTGAAATCTTAAAGCCTACCCCATTGTGTTGGGAACTGGTTCTAAAGCTTTGTCTTAATTTGGCTCCCAAAGCCACCATTCCAGAACTAAGGCTCCCTGCCTCCAGCTGGCTTAGATTGGTAATAAAGAATTGCCATATAGCCAATGGCAGGGCAAGGAGAAGGACTTGAGACTTTTAGATTGAGTGAGCAGGAGACAAAGAGAGAGGGGGTAGGGATAAAAGAATAGCCATGATGAGGAAGCAGAAAGATGAATCATAAAGACCCTCCAACATGTAAAAATCTGGGAGGGTGGCCCTAGGGGCCACTTCCCCAATTGGGTCTGGGGTAGCAGAGATGAAATAGAGATTTTAAAAGATGTTAACTTAGGAATACTGTAGGGAAGTGTTTGCTAGTCTTGGGTAGGTTTAGAAGTGTCCAGCCACTGAGATAGTCAAGGCCTATCAGAATTAGCTGGAGTATTTTTCATTTGTGAATCCAAAGACCTCTTGGTTAGGTACAATGCACACACAACCTCCTGGGAACTAAAGTGGTTTAACTAATTCACAGCTACACCACTGACACACATCCTCCAACAAGGCCACACTTACTCCAACAAGATCATACCTCCTAGTCCTTCTAATCCTTCTTAAACAGTTCCACTCCAGGTGACTAAGTACTCAAATATATGAGCCTATGAGGACCATTCTCATTCAACTCACCACAGAAAGTGAGTCAGTAGCCTGAATATAAGCCTATGGGTGACCTTGGAGAAAACCTCAGATCCTAACTTTAGATGAACTTTTCAGATTGTTCTAATTCACAGGCCAGGAAGAAGCAAGAAGTGAGTGAGTACAGATGAGATAGCTCAAAATATTCCAGCTGTTGTCTAAATATCACTTTCAGCATATAGTAAAAGGAAAACAGCCCAAGGAAGAGACAGCAAAAGTGAAATTCAGCAGAATCAAGAACACACACGGCACATGAAGACTTTGAAAATTAGCCAGTCACATGTTTCTCCCTCACATATTCAATTCAGATAGACCGAAACCACCATAACAAAAATGAAAGGCTACTTGAAAAATTTTGAAGATATAGAAGGAAAGGGCAAAAACTAAATTAAAATTATGAAACTTATATAGGTAGCAACCAAGTGTAAAATGTCAACAGATGAGTCCATCAGACATATAAAGACAAGCAAAGAAAAAGGTGTCTGAAACATGGAGAGACCAAGAATGGGAAAGGATTTGAGAGAGAAAGGATGGAAATAAAAAAGAACACAGGATGAAGGTCAGCACATGCTCACTGGAGACATAGAATAAAGGTCAGCGCATGCTCACTGCGGACAGACAAGGAGGACCTGAAAAAAACAGGGTCAAAAAAACGGGGTCAGGACAATGAATGTGTAGATTATGGCTAAATTTGGTATAAATTGTTTGCTGATGAAACACACCAATCCACAAAGTGAAGACGTCTGCTATGTACCAGCAAGAATCAAAGACAAGGAGGTAATGGAATCTTACTTGCTGCCAGGACTCTAAAGGACTCAGCCCGCAAACAGTAAAAAGCAGAATCAGGAGTGAAGCCATGGGCCCAGTGTTTCCAGTAAGTTGAAAAAAATTAACTGCCCAATTAAAACCTGTACTTACTGAGGATCCCCTTCTAAGATGAGAGGAGTAGCTGGGGGTGTGGCTCACTGAGGCTCTGAGATGTATATCCCTTGCACAGGACAGAGAAAAGAAATGAGTGTGAATCAAAGACCAGGGGAGGCAGGGTTTATGTGCTTCAGGCACAAGGAAGATGCAGTAAAAAAAAAAAAAAGGGACAGGAAAATGTGGCAATCATCTGGCATACTGCAAATACAGATTAATTATTTGAAAATGTATTTCTGATGAGACATACAACCACAACTCACAGAAATGTACAGAATTTAGTCACACAGTTCAAGAGGAGTAAATATAGTTTTTAATAAGTTTGTAAAGTTTTGATAAGAATATGTGTAATGGGCTGGATTAACACTAAGATACTTCATTCACCATTTTATGAATTAAAAAAATAAATAAATTGAATGGTTTTGTTTTATGTAAATATGAACAAGGAGGAAGTGAGCAAAAAGGCTATAGTGGGCTGTTTGGGCTAATGGAAACACAGATTTAGTGGTAGACAAACCAAGCATCAATATCTCAGCAAACATAGGTGAAGTTGCCATATCAACTTAAAAAATACAAGCAAGCACAGTTGGGGAGAAAGCCTGGTATAGTCATAGGTTTCCAACACTAGACCTGATTTCCTTCCTGTTGAGTAGGCCTTATGTCGAACCAGAATTGATGGTTACTGACGATATATGAGTGACACTGTTGTACTCTTAGGATATCTTGCTATACTGGCCATTGTTGTGGTTCCTAGGACATCTCTGGATTCAACTATTTGTTGTATCCCTCCCTTGCCAGCTTTCATAATATCAGAAGATACTAGGAAAGGTAGTCTTCAAGAAAAAAGTTTTAGCTCAAATCTACCTTGGATCCTTCATGTTCTGTTTTGGAGATTCATGCTGTCTTCAATACTATCAGTTTATTTTCATTTAGTCAAGTGGAGTAAAGTGTATTTGACACAAGATTTTAAAATAAAAGGGAAGACCCATCTATCCATAGTCAAGAATGGATATCATGGAGAGAAATACCAGTCATAGGCAGAAGGAGACAATAGTGTGATCTTATTTAAAATGAAAATAAAATGAAGGGGAAAACGAAATAATTCAGGTTTTGTCAGTGGAAGCAAGATTATCTTAATAAATGCAAAAATCTACTTTAAGAATGAAAGGGAGATGGTTTACCTAGTAAAGCACTTGGTTTGCAATTTGCAGGCAAATGTGAAGACCAGAGTGGAGATCTCCAGAACCCATGTAAATACCACATGGTAGCTAGTCCAAGTGCATGCAATTCCAGTACTTAAGAGGCAGAGATGGGATTTTAGAACAAGCTGGGTAGTAAGAGTGGTCATGTCAGTGAGCTCTGAGTTCAATGGAGAGACATTGCCTCAACAAAAATGTGAAGATAACTGAGGAAGACTTGATGTTAGCCTCTGTCTCCCATATCACTTTCACATATATGTGAGGGTGCAGGAACACAGGAATGCACATACATACATACATACACATATACAGAAAGAGAGAAAATGAGAAGGGGGAGATGAAAAGGGAGAGAGAGATAGAGAGGAAGAGGAGTATGTAATAGATGTGGTTTATTCTGATTGATACATTTTTTTTTCTTCTTTCCCTCAGCAGCTGTTTCATGTTGTTGCTTAAGAAAACTTGACCTACACTCAAAAAAAAAAAAAAAAACAAGATAGTTTCATGGTATTAGAGAAGCATTTGGAGAGGGATAAAAGACATCCATGTTCTTCGTGACATTGTTAAATTTTGAAAAAAAATGATGTAACCCATTCATGGTTCGTATTTATTCCCATTAAAGAAGCTGCTAACAATTTAAAGAAATAGCCACTACATTTACAGCCCCTTGGGCTGGCTGGTCTTCCTATACCACTTGCACTGTGGATCTCATCATCAGATCAGAGAGAGAAAAATCACACTCTGCTGCATATACATCCACAGAGAACCAAGATCTATATGTATGTAATGCTATGGTTCACACAGCATTTAGCATTCCAGCATCTTATGGAAATTTCTAAACTAGTTACAGTAGTATGATTTTTAACCTCTACTGTCTAGCTTGCATATATCTTTAAGAAAAAAAAAACAGTTTTCATTTCCTGCACTTAATCTGTCTGTGAAAAAGGCTTTAAAGAAAAAAATAGAATTCAACTCTACAAATCAGTAGCCTCCCACATGTGCTAGCTGGAAGCTTCTCAAATTAATATATAGATATGTAAAATACTGTTTGAAAAATAAGAAACATTTGTATGGCTAAAAATTGTTCTAATAGAATAGGTGAAGAGTCTAATAAATCCTGGGTGGCTTATACAGTTGTTTTCTTTATGGTTTATTAATATAATTTTGGGGTAATATGGTAGAAGACTGGTCAATTTTCAAAGACCTTTTTGCTTATTGTCATATGTTTAGTTATAGGATGTTTTAGATCTATGTATCTATTCATTCTTCTATGTGCATGTGAGTGTGAGGTGTGTGTATGTGTGTGTTCACATCCTATCAAGGTGTATGTGGCCAGGTCAGAAGACAAATCATCATTGTTTTCTTTGTTTGTTTGTTTGTTTTTTGGGTTTTTTTGTTTGTTTGTTTTTTTCTACCATGGGCGTCCCAGGATTGAATTCAGACAATCAGGCATGGTGGTAAACACTAGTGGCTGTAAAGTCATCTCACTCATCCTACTACAGGGAACTTTTTTAAACAGGTAAATCACTGGTTAAACAGTGAAAACCTGGTACTTCTTAATACTCATAGGATAATTCTCTTGTACATTTTTATGTCTTTGGCAGTTATTTTTAGCAATTACTGCTCTGCCTTCTGTCTCATTCATTATGCAGTTTGTATAAACCACCACGTGGCATGCAGGAAGGAACACTACATAGCTTTAAAAATCCTGTCTTGTCCACTTGTTCACCTTTAGCTGTTTCTTCTGTATTCCTAGGAAAAAAACCCACACAGACCCAAATATAATGAATAATATTAATCTCCAAAGGAAAAGTATTTGATATATCTGGAAGACAACTATGTTAGAATGACCAAGATCTTCCTTAGTACCCAGTAGAAAGCATTTCTATAGCTAATGAGACATCAATCAAATTTAATTCAGTATCCAGAAGATACCTTTTATTACAAAAAACTACTCTCAGTCTGACCTTTAATTGAAGACTTACTTTATGTTAAACACACAGCAAGATAAATAGAGCCACAAACATATGAAGCTAATTATATTATTTTTATTGATATTTATAAAGCACTTAACTATGTCTAGAGGATACATGATACTTGGCTTCACTCTTTATTATTTATTCTGCAGTGCCCTGTCTTTTTTGTCCCAAGTGCTGTATGAGCCTAAGTAATGGGGCATAGAAAACAAATCAAGCACATACTTCCCAGGACCATTAGTTGTAGAGAAGAGAAGCTAATGAGACCTTTGCCATCAAAGGTATGGCCTTATATTTTTAAGAAAACAAGCTATTGATAATTGAGGAAATCATTTAGAGCTATGAGATAAATCTTTTGAATACAACAATCATGTTGCTCTTGTTCCCTTTGCACTGGCTAGATTCACATCTGCTATGCTTCTTGAACTTAGTAGAATTCAGAAACATCCACAATCTCCTCTTCTAGAGGCTTTCGGAAGGAGAGAGAGAGAGGTTATCTGAAGAGAATCTAGATGAGTCTCTGGGGAAGTACTGGGGAAGCAGTACTTCTTGAAAGAACAGATATTTAGATCTGTGGTCCTGTTCAGTCAGGAAGACTTTAAAGTTTGAGGTCCAGTGAGCGCAGCCTTACCTCATCTTCCCGTTATCTAGATTACCGCTGCTCTCCACCCAGCACACAAGATCATCACAACAATAGTTTTGAGAAGTAGGTCACCTAGATATCAATGCTATTTTATTTCAAGCCATCTGGAGTGGAAGATGGCTTTGAAATGAACTACTCTTGGTTCCATGACAAACCCCCTTAATAACATACTGGTGTGCACGTCCCCAGCATTGCAGCCTTGTTCTGGGTATTTGCTATTCAGAAGGCGTACCATGCATGCATTTCAGCCTCTGAGAAACAAACAACTCAGCATTTCAGTTAGGATCAGTGCACTGCACACATATATAGAAAAATCACATATATAAAAAATCTTGGATGGAGATATCTTCAGAACCGGGTATCGGCTGGGTGAAGGTTCAGGGGACAATTCACTATGACTCTGCCTATGACTCGCTTGACCTTATCTAAGTTGGTATTGCCTGCCAAGGTTACCTATTTACAAGGTCTATGGCTACTCAGGCTTGTAAATTTCCACAAAAGCTGCCTATTTACATTCGCTTATAGCCATCTGTTTCAATGTTTTTTCACTAAGACCCAAGACTTGGTGTTAGTATACATGTATTACAGGCCTATTGCTGATTTTAGGCCTATGGCTGATTTTAGGCCTTCAGTGTGTAAGCAGGGCTGCCCCTGACATCTCCTCCCTTCTCTAAGTATAGAAGGTCTGTGGCAATTTCTGCATCCCTCCTGAACACCCACACTCCAGTGTCATTCCCTTCCCCACATCCTGCCTTTCTGTGTTTATAACCCCTGTGTGAATGAATTACGATTTGAGAAAAAATAAATTATAAAAACAAAACAAAACAAAAAAAAAGAAACAGGGTTTAACATAAAAATAAAAATAAAAAATAAAAAAAAGAGGTACATCATTTGATGCAAGCTTTGAGTTTCCAAAGCCCAGTGCCATTCCAGTTAACTTGCATGCTTTCCCCCTTCCCCTCCCCTCCCTCCTACTTGGTGAAACTGTCCTCCAGCACCATGACTTCTTACCTGATGCTATGCTGTCCACCATGATGGTCATGGTCTCTAACCCTTTGGAACTGCAATCCTCCAATAAATCTTTCTTTTACAAGTTAAAAAAAAATCTTGGATGGAAATGGATTATACATGTTCTAAAAACTAAATATTGATGAGCCGTCGAAAGTTAAATTCTGATTATCTGTATAACTCTCTTTCCTTCAATTTTCATTGATGAGGTGTGGCTAATTTAATGAATTCTCAAATTCCTTCCACTTTAGATTTCTAGCATATGTTTAGTGAATAATTCTTAGCACATTTAATGGTATGCATAAAGCTTTGATTAAATGACAGCTAACAGATCAGATCATGTGACTCCATTCGTTCCTATAAATCCCAAAACAACTATAAAAATGCTAAGTGCCTTCATTTTACACAATTTCCCTTCCCCCATCTTAGTGGGTTAATCCTTACTTCTCCATAGTTTGAGGCTACTCACAGGTACTAATTACAAATGCAGAAAATAGAGATGGCTCTATCTCTTGTAGATAAATGTATTAATTACATATAGTTATTGATTCGTACTTGCCTCATTGGTAGGAGAAAATACAGTGCTTATTTTATTCTGTCAGATAATAGGAGATGACACACTAACAATGAGAGTGACAGCTGTGTATTGAACATTTGCTGTATGCTAAAGATCACACCTAACTCCTATCACTAATCCTCACAAAAACTCCAGTGAGGAAAGTGCTGTTACCTCTAGAGTCTGAGTCTAGAGGCCAAGGTCAACCTCTATCCAATGCCACCAGGAGGTAATTTTTCAATGGGATGCGGTTTGAAAGGCCACTCAGGCTCCACGGTTTCCCATTAGGAGAATGCCACATCTGCTACTGCCTTGCCATTTGATTTTACTAGACCCTATTACAATTCTTCTACCTTCATGCCTCATTCAAGGAAATGTCTAAGATTAATAGCTAACAGTTTAAATTGAGAAGAGTTGGCTGTGCAAGGGAACTTGCAATTAAACCATGGCTCAAGTGGGGATGTTTAAGCATCTTTTGAACTCTGAGGTTCAAGTAGAGAGATGGTATCAATTACTTCATTCCCATATGAGTACAATATCTGGCAGATGGCTGTTACCAATTAATGCTTATTGAGTAAATGAGCGTACAATAAGTTTGTTTTAACTCTTGATAATATTGCCCATTTTAGATATGAGAGTAACTAGTTCAGACATAGGGATCCTAAAGTGGGCAGCTTTAGTGCATGCTGGGCTGTGTCTTGTCAGGGAGGAAATGGATAAAGAAGACTTCCTATCTACTCGAACTACTTTACTTCTTTCTTTCCTTTTCTAATGGTTATCCTCTGATACTGCCATTTCCCCTGTGATACCTGCATTTTATTTGCTTTTTTGTGTTTTGTGTTTTGTGTGTGTGTGTGTGTGTGTGTAAGGAAAGGACTCATGTAACTCAGGATAACCTCAAATTTACTCTGTAGCTGATGATGACTTTAAAGTTCTGATCCTTGCATCTCTTACTGCAAAGTGCTAGGAATACAGGCATGGGCCACCAGGCCCAGCTGTTATTTTTTCTATTAGTATTAAAAATTTTAAACTAAAATATAATTACACTACTTCCTTATCTTCCCTCCAAACCATTCTGTGTCTTTATCCTCATTATATCTCAGATCGTGGACTCTTTTTATTATTGTTCTTACATATATAATATATAAAGAGTACCTGCAGGCTCTGTCTAGTGTGGCTGTGTGTATTCTTGATAAACTTTCCACTCCTTCACCTACCACTGCTGTCTCAACATCTTTGTTTGGAGTTATTGGCAAAACCAACTGCTTTCCAAGGAGAACAATGGATATTGATTTGAGGTAAGATGTACTAGCTACATTGAGATCATAACAAGCTCCTAATAAACTGCCTTCTGTTTCTAATGGGTGTGAACACAGAGTCTGATTTATAGTCTGTGTTAAGGGAGTTGTGGAGAGGAAGGACTATGAGGACCAGTATAGATGCCTGTATAAGAACATAGTATTGTGTTGGAAGCAGAGCAAACACCTCCATAGTCAGGCAATGCAGAGGATCGAGGTGGGCATACACTAAGAGAGGTGTTTCTGTGGGCTCCCCCAAGACCCTTGACAATCTTTATTATACTTTTTTCCAGTAAGACCTCCTCTGAGCACTGGCTCTGTCAATTGTGTGACCTTCGTTAAATTGCTTCATCTGCCCTAATCACTTAATTGCTATAGATACGAAACTCGAATCAGACAATTTCATGAATACCAGAGTGATTTGCAAATCATAAATGATGTGTCTCATGTTTCTGATGCTTCTGATTATTATTATTATTGGCACCATCTCTCAGAAGTTTATAACAGCACAATGATTAATGATGTCTTCATGATTAGCCATGGTTAATAACTGACCATTTCAATATTTTAATAAACACATATAAACATGTGTATACCTTTTAAATATAGTACTTTCCAATGAACACACTAATCAGTTGATGTAATTTCTAGAAGATAACAATGTACCAAAGTGAACTAGGGTTAGTATTAGTTTGGAACTTAGAAACTTGACATTTCTATTCACAGTATGGAGTCTAAGTTCTTACCACTCTTGGAAGGATAAAATATCTAATATCTGATAAATTAGTGTTATTTCCCACCATTCACTCTTTAACCTCACTTAAAAATAAATACAACAACTACTTTCATTGATAGTGTTCAAGAAATGGAACATTTCCTGTTAATTTTCTATTTAATCAAAATATTTATTTACAAAATTGCTAAAACCATTCTAGTGATATGAATCCACTTTAACTTAAAGAACCTTAGCTATGAAGGCACAGGGACTCTTAGAAGCCCTTTAATTCAATTCAATAATTAATTAATTAGTTAAATGGTTCTATAATTTGATTATCTATTTTAGACTGTTAAGAGTCTGTGCTATACTCTCTGGTTTTCTTTATAATGCGCCTTTTAGTTTTAGATTAAAAAAAACTTTCAATATTCTTTATTATAGACAGATTTAAGTTTCTATCTTCTGGATATTTTTAATATATGATGTAGTATTGTTCATTATATTTATCCTATTGTGCCACAGAACATCAGAACTTATTCATGGTATCAAGCACAACCATGTGCCTCTCTATTCGTCTCTCCCCATCCCACTCCCTGATTCTCTCCCATCACTGTTAAGTGCTATACTGTTATCATTTCTTTGGTAAAGTTGGGATTCGTAAGGGTACTGGCTAAGTGAATTTGGCATTTAGTGCATGTATTTATGTACCAAATGCTTTATATCATACATCAGTAATTTAAGAAAATTCAGCATACTGATCAAGCAGAGAGATTTACCTGGTACTAGTCACCATCATAGAACTCTCCTAACATTGGTTTTACCATAGCAAGCATGTTAGAACTATTATGCTGCTGATAGAAAATGCCTTAGTTACTGAATAGAGATAAAGAGAGAGAAAAGGGGGGAGAGAGAGGGAGAGAGAGGGAGGGAGAGGGAGTGAGAGGGAGGGGGAGGGAGGGAGGGAGGGAGGGAGAGAGAGGGAGGGGGAGGGAGGGAGGGAGGGAGAGAGAGAGAGAGAGACTTGTCCTCGAATGGGCTTTTGAAACCTCAATGCTCACCCCAAGCATAATGAGCATAGTAAAAATGCCTGTCAGACATATAAAAATACCTTAGCTAGGAACCCCACTATGCACGGGCTGTACCTGATAACCAGAACTCAGTGACATCACTCACTCAAGATAACCAGACACAGTTTTAGAACCCCATGACACCCACTGGCAGTATAGAAGCAGAAACCAAGAGCAATGTTCTATTCTGCATATCTGGGGAGATGCCACCTTATCTGCCCTGTCTCTGGAGAGTCTCCCAGGATCCTGATCCTCAAATTGGAGACTTCTGTTAGAGACTGAAGACAGATCTTCAGCAAATATCTGTCACACAGGTGAGCAAGTCTTGGCTTAGGGCTGTAGTTAAAAATTTAGAGTGTAAATATTGTGTGATGACCCTCAACATAATGAAATATAACTTTTGCTAGACCAACTATCTGTCTATCTATCTATCTATCTATCTATCTATCTATCTATCTATCTATCTA
>NW_021604719.1:1463752-1539452 GCF_004785775.1 Grammomys surdaster
CTATCTATCTATCTATCTATCTATCTATCTATCTATCTATCTATCTAAATATTTGGGAAACTCAGTGACACATGTCCTCCACCAAGGTCACGGCTCCTAATCCTTCTAACTCTCCAATAGTTCTACTCCTGTGTGATTAAGCATTCAAATACTTGAGCCTCTGGAGCCATTCTTACTCCAATAATTACAGAGAGCTTGGGGAGAGGAGTGAGAAGTGTATAGCTTCATGTCCTGCCTATATCACTTATCAAACATGTAAGTGTGAGCCAATTACCATTGTAAGTTTTAATATTCATATATGAAAAAATGAGGTAAGAATAGCAGTTGTCTCACATGATTGCTTTTTGACATTTAGTGAGGTCACATGATTGTCATGAATACAAGGCCACTAGAGGTAAAGTTTTACTAAGGTTTAATTATAAGGGATGCTGAAAATAAAGGGGGGGGCAGCAGATGAAAATGGACACTTTCAGAGGCAGTTTCATAATCACTGAACACTTTCTATAAGGATGAGAATGCTTGCAGGTGTAAAGGAAATGGGTGGTTCACTGTTTGTATCCAAGAAAGGTTCTCAGAAGAACACGTCACAGTTGTTCTTTAATTCCCTAGGTGGGGGCAGGACTTCTAAGATTTCTGGAAGGGGAACTGGGACCTTCCATGAAATTATGTGGTGACTCCTCCTAGACAATAACTAAAGGAAGCAGAGTGATTTTATTTCTGGCTTCTGAGAGTATAATTTCTCAGATATGCCCAATGTAGAAAAGTCACTGTCAAGATAAAGTCTTTGGAAATAAAAGACTCTAAAGAGAAGGCAGCACACATCTTAGAGGAAGCGGAGCCAGCAGCAGGCCAGCTTTCTCTGTCCCAATTGCTCTCATTTTCCAGTCTAGCTTCCCTCTAACACACACACACACACACACACACACACACACACACACACACACACACACACACACACACCACCTAGGACCATGAAAGGTAGCTTTGTTCCTGGTTGAGCTAAGGCTCAAAACACGGTGACCCTGAAGGGATAGTAGACGTTTTGTCTGTTCCTGGGCACAAGGTCGCAGCCCTCCATAGATTTGTGGCCGTCAGTCATGTAAGGGCAACGCCCCAAGCTCCTCCACATGTAGAGAACATGACCACAGGTCACATAGGCCGAAGGCAGATCTTCATTTTACTGAAGTACCTAAAGTCTCAGAGGCTTAGCCAATAAGCTCTCCTTCCCAGACACTCCTCCCTGTAAAAGGTATTTAACCTCAGGCCCGCCCTGAGAAGTGGGGTATGGTTTTACTCATCCACTTTCCACCATGAAAATAAATGACTTAAAACCAGGGACTGCCTCTTTTTATCAGGATCCGTTGTGGGGAGCCATGAAAAAGGCTTTTGCCTACAGAGTAGCTGTCTAATCTCCCGCAGATTGCCTCTCTGTGCTCCCAGCCACGACTGCCAACAAGCCAAGGACTATCCCTATGGGATCAGCCGGAGTTCCCCCAATCCCCTTTATCACCCAGCCCCAGGCTACATCCAGCCCACCGCCCCCTACTCCATTCTCAGCTCTTCTGTGGCTCCCAGCAGCGTCTGGGTGTCCAAGAGCTGAGAACCAGATGATCCTGGTCTTCTTGCAGTCCTGGGGACACCCGAGCCAGCTCCAGCAGTCCTGCCCCTCAAACTGTGCTTCCCCACCCCCAAAGTGGGCTCCCTCGTCTTCCCTACAGCCCAGCCCACCTAGAGCAGCTTCCGGAGTCCTGCACCCTGAGCAGCTGAGCCTTGTGATGGAACAGACACGGGACCCATACCCCCCTCCCCTTCTCTCTCTCTCTCTCTCTCTCTCTCTCTCGCTCGCTCGCTCGCTCGCTCGCTCACACACAAACACACACACACACGCATGCTCACATACAGATATACACATATACATGAACATGTATGCACAAACTTACAGACACAAAGACACACAGAGGTACATACACACACTCACAAATCTCACAAATCAAGTCTTGAATTGTGAGTATCTTCTGATACTAGGCAGCCTGGTCACCTTATTTTGATGACTACTACAATTTAAAGAGACTGAAGGATTTTCTAGATTGATCAAAAGACTTACAGCTCCTGATGATTTTCCATACAGAGTCATAGGAAGTTCACATCTAGTACGCATATTTTAACCAAAGCAATGAGAAAATGTTAATATATTTAAATTCAATTTTCATAAACTATACCTGCTCAAAGTATAGTCAACTACAGGAGTGAAGAGATTGTTCTTTTAAATCAGCTGGAAAATCTTGCTTGCTTGACATCATCCACTTATCCAGAATAGCCCTAAGGGGTATCCTTTTTCCTATATTCCATTTCAAACCTGCAAGGTTGGCTTAGGCCTGCTATCCCTATACTTAAGATACTCTTTCTCCACACACACCGTGCTGTTCTGCAAGGGGAAAGGTGATATTGTGCCCAGTAGGAACACAAGCATCACTAAAATCTAATGTCTAATTATAGGACAGGAGTTGAGAGCCACAAATCACAGGTCTAAATAGGAAATCAAGGGTCTAGAGAGATGGCTCAGCAGTTAAGAGTGCTTACTGATCTTACAGAGAACATGCATTTGGTTCCCAGCACCCATGTATAGCACCATGCCCATATCAATAGTCCTATAACAACTGTAAATCCATTACCAGAGGACCTGATAGTCTCTGGCTACAATGGGCTCTTAAATACTCAAGGTACACACAAATTCAGGCAAGTATACACACCACACACACACACACACACCTGACACAACAAAGAACATATGAAATATCTGGTGCCTAGATATTCAATACAACCAGAAGCAGATTAATCTCCTCTCAACCTGGCCTCCAACAATCATGCCATTTAATAATTTAATATCTCAACTGATTCTTGAGCTCTTGTATGACAAGAAGTAAGTTGTTTTTTCTTTCCCTCCATCATAAATATTCAGCAAATGCTTATCGGGTATTCCCTATGAGTTAGGTCTAGACAAAAATAACTGACAAAATGTATATTTCATGGAGCTTCCAATATTCTGAACGAAGACAGTTCAACCATCAGCACTTACATGGTAGAAGGTCAAAATCAATTCCTGAAAGTTGTCCTCTTACCTCTACACATGCCCACAAACACCAAAAGATGTTTAATGCCAAAAAATAGAGTAGGGTTTGGAGTAAAATTTATTTTTTAAAAGAGAGGTAAAATAATGTAAGAAAATAGAAAGTTGGGGGGATTTAGTATAAGCATGCAGCATGGCCAAGAAGGCAGAATGCTGGTGCTCCACAGATGTTGGCCGTGCTCGTGGATGAGAGCGGCTGCAGATCATCCTGTGCTGCCGAGTTCATTGTTCCCTTATGAAACTCATGACTTAAATCACTCCCCACGTGTTTCCTTGCTAATTCATCCAGTTGCATATTGTTCCTATGCTATTTGAGTGTCAGAAAAAAATTGTCATTGATACATGTGCTTTAGTGGATTAGAAAAACAGCTAGTACAGCGCTTGGCATACAGTCCTATTTTTGAAGACTTGACCCACAGCATTGTGAGGTTGAAATAGGACTGAATTTTCATCCATTCTGAAGAATTTCACAGGCCGTTTTCTAGCTTATCTTGGGATATTTAGCTTTCTCCTTTGAGAAACCTTTCAAGTACGGAAAATGATCAATCATCGTCCTTGTGTGCCAAACACAAGAGATAGCATGCTAGCCCTGCATATGGCATTAGTATGAATCCTTGTACTGACACTGCAGGAAACAGGCCTGCAGGCTGTTGGCTTAGATAAGGAAACATGCTTAGCCAGGTTGTCTGACTTGCTCTGCATCGTAAGGCCTGTGGAGCTGTGATAGGCTCAGAGTAGGGCAATGTAATCTGAAACAAGCTGACAGTCATCAACACTCTCAAGCATGCTAAAGGAGCCTAATGCTATCCATTTTACTGAAAGGGACTTGCATGTGGAAGGGGCTAACTTACCAAAGAGTGTGAAACACACTGATAGCACTTAATACTGGGACTTCAATAGGTAGGCACGAGAAAAATTATCTATTTGAATCAAAATCTGTGTGTTCTTCATAATCAAAATAAGAGTGTAATCTCAGAGGACACTTAAAACAGCCCTGGTATCTTTCTGAACTCCTGTAGAATACCAGAATGAGACATAAAACTGGATTAATTTTTATTGTTATTCTTATTATCTCTCAATTATCCTACAAAATAGTTGCTAAAGACACTGCCAGTTTGGAGCATGTGACACCACTCTAGATATTCTTCGTGTTGCTTCCTGTTTTGTTTTTGCAGTACTAGGCCTAAATCCAGGACCTAAAGTATGCTGTGCTGGTCAGGGAATCCCACTACTGAATTCTATCCCAATCCCAGTCACTGTGATTGATTTACTGATTTTGCACAGAGTGTGGGGAGCTATTTCAATTAATAAAAAGTTTTCCTTGTAAAATCTGAGGAGCTGAGTTTGGTTCTTTCAAACCCAAGTTATAAAAAAAAAAGTCGTGGTGGTCATAGGCACTTGTAAACTCAGTGCTAAGGGAGGAGAGGCAGATCTTTGAGTATGATGTATGAAGCAAACAAGGGAACTAATGCAGTAAATTGGGCTGTTTTTAAGTGCTGGCTAAAGAGAACCTATGATGGCTAGTGAATTTTTTATAAAACTGCATACCAGAAAAGAGAGAAAGTTTCTTCTCTGACATGTCAGCTCAGATGTCGTGAAGGCAGAGACCCTTTATTGATAAGTAGACACCAGCTTCTAGCTTCATATGACCACATTTAGGAAACACTCATATTCTAAAATTTATTCACTGGATTTTAATGTTAATAAATCCATAAGTGCTCACCGGGAATTCTGAAACATTTTCATTTTAACTCTAGCCATGTTAAAATTGAAAAAGGGCCCAAACAATTATATCTAAATGTATTTAGAGATTTTATATAAAATCTGCAGAGCAATAACAGAGTGTGTTCTTTACCACACAAGTCATTGCATTTATTATGCAAAGCTAATTATAGTTCACCATAGGCCATAGGGCTTTACACTCATGTCAATATTTAAAGATTCAGAATGGCTAATGTCTTTAAACCATATCATAGCATCTCGGTGGTTGTATTTTGATCCTTATGAGGACATATTACAGGCTCAAATGTTAAGCTTTCAATGGGAAAGAGGTTCTCAGCCCCTTTGTAGGATACTACCTAAATATAAATGTTTAGACAGAACAGAGACAAGCAAGCCTTGGAGGATAGTTAGATTTATGTTAGCAACACTGACCAGAGGAGGAACCCACAACAAAAATTCAACTACCGTAGAAAGCAAATATTCAACTATTATATAAAACCATATTCTTTTCTTTTAATTTTTTACACATGTTAGTATTTGACTGCATGTACATATGATCACCATGTATGTGGCTCATGCCCATGGAGATCATAGGAGAGTGTCAGATACCCTGAAACTGGAGTAATTGATTACTGTCTTGGCTACTAACCAGATCCTCAGCTGCTCAATGCCTGTTTTATGATTCCCAATTTTCAAGTTTTGTTGGATATTTCTTTCTTTATACATAGAGAATGCCAAAAGGAGAAGACATGCATTCTTTTGTGGCACTCCTGAAAGGCTGCAACAGTAAGGGAGGTTTCACCTTCTGTTTTGTTGCTGTTTGTTTGTTTTTATGGCTTTAGTCATTTCTCTTTTAATTTTTACCGATGGTATTTCTGATATCTGCTTTTGAACCTGAAAATAATAGATGTTCTCTGATCTTGCACTTTTACTTGCCAGGAGTTTTAAGGAAGCAACCTCACTAGTTACATCCTTTAGAGAAAAACACAACAGCCACAGGGTCATGTTATTATGAACTGTAGCCATCAAGTTTAGTGACTGCTTTTGATGGATTTCCCTTTGTACTTATACTCATTTAGACACTCATGTAAACTCTCTTAGAGAGCCTTAAGATGTTCTTCATTTTCATTCTTAAAAATTTGCATGGAATTTTGGTGATAGTTAATATATTTACATAGTATAACAGAAATAGATGATGGATTTGTAAAAATTACACACACACACACACACACACCATGGTAGTTTGAATGACAAATAGCCTACACATCTACACATTTTGGGCATTTGAATGCTTGTTCTCCAGTTTAGGAAGGCTTAGGGGTACGGCTTTGCTGGAGGAAGTATGTCACTACAGGTAGTCTTCAAGAGGTTAAAGATGTACTATTTAAATTTTTTCTTTCTATATCTGCTTCCTGTTTGTGGTTTGAGATGTGAGCCCTTGGACCCCAGCAATCAGCTCCAGTCACCATGACTGCCTGCTGTCATGCTTTCTCACCAAGATGATGATGAACTCTTAGCTCCTGGAACCATAAGCCTAAAGTAAATCTTTTTTCTAAGCTGCCTCGGTCATGGTGTTTTGTCACAGTGAGAGAAAAATGACTAACTCATATACTAATGTAAGTGTACATCTTAAAATTACTATCCTTTTTATTATTAGCTGTATGCAAGATAGAAAAAGTCTTGGAGAATTTAATTCTGAAGACCTGATATCAAATTTTGAAGTACTGAATATAGATGATCCAATATGGCAATATATCAAAGAAAACATAGTTTAAAAAAAGTAGACTATTAAAAAGGCCCTATGTTATTGTGGCATAGCAGAGCTTGACCAAGCTTCAAGGACATTTCCACATTTAGTCCTTTCCTAAGAACAACCTTATGATGGTAGGGTATGTATGTATATGTATATGTGTGTGTGTATGTGTGTGTGTGTGTGTGTGTACATATATACATACATACATATATGTGTGTATGTTTATATGTAAATATGTATATCTCTTGATATATATGGCTCATTGACAGCACCCTTGCTCAGGATTTGTGGTGCCCTGAGATTGATCTCCAGCATTGACAAAATATGAAACATTCATGGTGTCATGAGTTATACTCATGGAAAGTGGGAAAGGAGTTAACACAAAAGACTCCAATTCATCAACTGGATAATTTTTTAGAATCAACTACTCTTCTAGGAATTTGGGTTCTCATGTGTTAAATAAAATAATTTTATGTATAGATGTAGAAATATATGTAAGCACTATGAATATATAAACATGAGATATAAAATATGTAATTTATCTTTATCTGTAGTATTAACCATGTAAATCACTTAAGAAACATGAGTTCCATTACTATAGAATAAAACCCTGCACTTATTAGAACATCAGTTGATCAATTGCAATATGAATTTCTCTACATTTACTCATACATTTTCTTTTGTTCATTGCAATAAAAACGCATAGTGGGGGCCAAGGAGGTCAGTGGTGCACACTGATTGCTTCAGAAGCTTGAAGACCCGAAGTTAATCACCCGAATCCATGTGAAGAGCTGGCATGTGCTGAGTGCTTGTGGTCCCTGAGCTGGGGAGGTGAAGACAGATGGAGCCCTGGGGCTCACTGGCTAGCCAGCCTAAGCAAATGTGCTGATTTTAGGTCAGTGAGAGACCTCATCTCAAAAATCACACTGAATAGCTTCTGAAGAATGACATCCAAGGGCACTCTCTGGTGTTCGCATACATAAGCACCTACACACACAAGCCAAACCCACATTCACATACACATTCAAAATCATTTGAAACCCAATTTAACTTCTCTGAAAATGGTTAGCATACTGAAATGTCCATAGAAATAAATTGATTGACAATTACTGTTACTCACATATTTTTTTTTTTTTTATGATTGGTGACCTGGTATTCCAGTTGTTAGCTTTATCAACTATAGTGATTACTATAGCTCCAAACATTCGAAACTAAAAGTGTGGTGTGCTTACACACAAACACAGATATGCATATGCACATAAACACACAAAAGAATATCTTAAAAACTGATGTCAGCAAGTAAGCATGCACTCTCAGTGAGTACAGCAAAGGAAGAGATGGAGTTGCTCTCCCCACAATCTTCAACAAGACCAGCATCCCATGGAGAAAAGGTGGCCCACCATCCAGGCTTCACTGAAGGTTGGGCAGCATGAATTCATAGGACAAGAAGAAGACTCTGTATACACATGAATACCTCCTGATTGCCCATATGCCACCATGCATATACTTTGTGCCCCGCAGAGATGCTAAAATTTCTCTTGTGCTAGGATATGCCAAACTAGAATCAGGGAAAGGGCTGACCAGGAAAGCTGAGTTACACAGACTACCCTTCATTCTCACCATGGTAAAGGCTGTAAATGGAACACATATAAACTTTTACACAAGACAAAATACTTAAAACATCATTTGCCAGCAGTCATACACAGCTTCTGTTCTGAGGTCAAATTAAACATGTTAAGAAACATAATTACAGAACTGGACACAACTAGCCTAGGAACTTTGAAGTCTGGTATGGATAACAAAGAGTTATGGTTAAAAAAAAAAGGACATAAGCAGCAGGAAGCCTTCTGCTTCAAATATTTCTGTAGTCACTGGACCTGGGAATTCTTTATCTGTTTTATAATTAATAGTAGATTTTGAGTAGCCTCTCCTTTGTCAGACTTAGTGCCCTTCATGCCAGATTCAGATGCCATGACAATAAGTTTCTGAGATCTACTTCTTTTCCAAGTCAAAACAAACTTTTCACCAGACTTCTCACATGTGATTTAAATGAATCAAAGTTATATGGCGGCCTTTTCCAAGCCTATTGCCTCAGACTGTTTCTTCTGGATGTGTTGCAAACAAGCTTAATCCCCGCTGTTTCTCCATAGATGCCCTCTGCTATCCAGTCTCTGTGTTTTGCATGCACTCTGTCTTGAACACTTATATGTGAAGACACTCTTTCCACCTGCGATTCTATAACTATGTTGTGCTTGCTCTCATATGTGTTTCTCCCAAGATGCATCTATAAGTCACCTCATCTGGAGAACTGTTTTCCCATACTTTCCTATTGACAGCAGTATTTGGGACCATTTGCTGAATGCTGGCACTTTCTGAGCACTGTGCTGTAGATTCCACAGATGTACTTAGAATGGGAAAAAGCACAGTATAATGTACAGACTGGAGGATGCCAGCATTCAAATCGTGGCTCCATCACAGATCATCTAAAACACATAGATATTTATGTTCCAGGCTTTTGTGTTATCCCATAGAGATAAGTTGGCTAAAACCAATGTGTAAAAGCTAGTGGCTTATATGTGACACATGTGGCATGATAACAGGACTAATGCTTGATCAAGTTGCTATGGGGATTACCTGAAACAATTCTGCAAGTAACTTCAAAGAATTCGAATTAGAATTAGGGTGCAGTGTAACTGTACCCTAAGCACTGGTGCTGTCACACCTCACAGATGGTCATGAAGCAGACATCAGTGTTCCCACGTGAAAGATAGGACCACTGAGGCTAAGGGAGATTGGAAACATGTTCACATCTGCACAGCTGCTATGCAACATACAAAGTGGATAGATAAAGCTCTCAGGTCTGATTCAATCTCTCTCTCTCTCTCTCTCTCTCTCTCTCTCTCTCTCTCTCTCTCTCTCTCTCTCTCTCTCTCTCTCTGAAGTCTTTGTTTTCAAGCTACCAATTTTCCTGAGAGTTAAACAATGGGAGCAGGAACCATAGTCGCTAACACTGAGTTGTTACTGTGTGCTGTGTATAGCATTCAACACTGATCGTGGGTTATCACACAACTCACAGCTGCTTTAGCAAGCAGGGACCACCACCATCATTCACTAGAGGGAGAAACCTTGCTTCAGACCTGGAGCAGGTCCACATAGCCAGATTTACTGGAATCAAATTGTGCCCAGGTGAAGTGACTTCTGGTTTCTTATAGGGTTCTGAGTGTCATTTAGGACTTTGTTAGTTGTGTGTGAATCAGATAGATTTGCCAACCTGCTGGAGATCTCAAGATGAGGACCGTGCCCAACTCACCACTGCCTACCTGAGTGTTTCATACAATAAACACCTAGTCGGTGTTGGATGGATGAGCTTCACAATGGAAGCTTGATTATGAGAAATCAAATGGTTCTTAGACAGTGCTTGGTATCTCTACTCAGACTTAACCAAGATAATAGTCTTAAGCTCACTTTTTTCTCTAGATAACTAATAAATGAAACTTTTGCATTAAGTAAAGTGAAGTTGAATCAAAGTTGGTGCCATGCATAAACCTTACTAATAATCTTTTTTTTTTTTGCTACCATTACATGTCTCAGCTTCTCCATCTATATATGCAAGATAGTAATACTCCCTGAGCAGGATGGCTCAGAAGTTAGCACTTGCTACTCTAATTCATGTCCCAGTACATATTCGTATAGGGTGGCTCACAGTTGTGTAACTTGGTTCCAGGAGATCTGATGTCCCTCTTCGGGCCTCTGAAGACACTGAACATATGTGCCATACATTCTCATAAACACACACACACACACACACACTTAAAAAAATGCCTCCTTCATAAAATTGCTATTGGGATTGTTGCTTTTTAAAATTGGAGATGAAATTTTCTACAAAAATGATTGCTAATACAATGTAAGTATTGATGAATACCATTTAAGATGATATATCCATATTAAAGACTACATAATGTTGAGCTTGTAAATAAAACATTCATTTTAGATCACATCATGAAAATCTTTTTAAATCTTCTTCAAGGTTCAGGACAAATATCATAAAATACACATACATGATGATGAGGACATATCAAATGCTCAGAAAGGGCAAGTGTCTGAGAAGTTAGTGGGAGCACAGCCATTTTGTGGTAAACAGCTTCATTCTTACCCCAAGGGACTCAATCCTCAATGGATGCCTTTGTTTTGTTAAGAAGTGTGAGAAAGGCAAAGATCTCCCAGTGAAGACAATCCTTTGTTTGCACTTCAATGGGAAACTAGATTTCATATGTAGTAATCATTTTTGTAGAAATGTCATCTCTGATTTAGAAAAAGTTGTGAGTTTAGAATTGGTGGAAGGGAGAGTCAATAAGAAACAAACAAAAAGAGAGCATGAAGATTGCCTGAGAAACTCCCTCTGTCTCTGTCTCTGTCTCTGTCTCTGTCTCTGTCTCTGTCTCTGTCTCTCTCTCTCTCTCTCTCTCACACACACACACACACACACACACACACATACACAAACACTGTCTCTCTGTCTCTTTCTCTCTGTTTCTCTGTCTCTGTCTCTCTCTCTCTCTCTCACACACACACACACACACACACTCGCACACTGTCTCTCTGTCTCTTTCTCTCTGTGTCTCTCTGTTTCTCTCTCTCACACACACAGAGTGGGGGAGAGATGGGGTGGGGGGAGGAAGCTGCAGCATTTGGAGGTTGCTCACTTGACTGACTGGATTGTGCTCCCACCAAATTCATATGTGAAACCTTAACCTAACCTGCAATGTGACTGGATTTAGAGACAAGTCCTTCAAGAAAGCAACCAAGCTACAATAAAACCCATAAGTTATCTTGTATGCTTATTTAAAAAGAATTCATTTTAAAAGAGAAAGAGCTTATGGTTACACAGAGTTTACAATCAGGAGACCACAATCTTGTGATCAGGGGTTCCTTGAAGAACATCAAAGCTGTGTTAAGGATTCTTAAGGCCAATTGACTGTAACATAAGTGATTGTAGAGAGCTGAAATGTTGGAAGTCCAGAGACAAATTATCTTGGGATATCTTTAACCCCACCTCACTGTTTAAGCTAACATTCAGTCTGTGACTATTATTAGGCAAACTATTTTTAAATGTTCTAACAGACAACTGGTTTCCACCAAGCAAAAGCCAACAGTGTATCAGAAAGCACCTGAGGCCTATCACAAAGGCCCCCCTGCTTGCTACAACCTGCTTGCTTTATAGTTCCACAGATGTGTTCAAAAATATTCTGATTTACTATAAACGTTTATGAAACTCCTACCAAGTTGCAATGGAGTATTTGAAGACACTTGTACTGTGTTCTTCTGCCATGGGCACTCATGTTTGTCTTCAGAATAAAATTGCCATTACTGCTCTTGAAGTGATCACAGTGTTTAGTGCTGACATTGATAAGATGTTTTTCCATGAGGAGAGGAAACCACATCAGAGATCCTTCACCTAGCCCATAACGACAAGGCCACACAAGGGCCCAATGAGAAGGGCAGCCAGGCAGTCCACTATCATGCTGGAATGGCATTTGCTGTCTCTCAAAATGGTAAGAAAACAGGTCTGTTGCTACAGCTACTCATTCTGCAGGTACATAACTGCAGCCTGAGCAGTCCAGCACACTGACATTGAGCAAACTACCCTCTACCCTCCTAAAATAAATTTATATATTCTAGTTAAGAACCAAAAAAGACCTTCCAATTCTTTTAAAGTCCAAAATATATCATTGGGTCTTTGTGATTTAATACTGTAGACAAAAAGAAAACCAGTTAACACACCCAAATATAACATTCCTTTTAGAGTTTCTTTTTATTACCAATGTCTCTCTTAAGTACCTGCCTCTAGGCATCATGCTTGGACAAGAGCCATAGGAGAAAACCAAAACAAAACAAGCCACATAGCCAGCAATGTACTTAGCAGTAAAACAGGGTCTTTGTTAAACAGACAATACCCCTTTTTCTTCTGAAATTCAAATTATTTCTGGCTCAGTGGCTTTTCCCATTGAGCATTCTTAGGTAAGTCACACTTGGCAGTTTTTGGTCAAACAGAGCAGGGAAAGCATGGTCTGGTGTGATGGCTGATGTTCTGTGGACCTTTTGAAGCCTGTGAGCTCGAGGCAGTGCTCTGGCTATACTGACAGAGCTGATCTAGGCTCCTTTCCCAAACTGCTTCTGGACATGGTCTGTATCTGGTGCTAGGGGAGGCCCTGCAGTTAAGCAGTAGAGCAGTAGCCTCTGACTTTGCCCTCAGCTTAACCTCAGATCCCCACACAGATCACAGAATGGAATAAGCCAGATAACAATGAAGACATTTCTGATGAAGGTGGACACAGAAAAGAGCATAAAATAGGGGGCATGTTGCTTTAAATTGTGACTTGGAGGGAGAGCAGATTGTGGTGGGGAATTCCTCTCAGGAGAGACATGTGCAGGGAAGGGACTAGCCATGCTAACATGGGAAGGAAAACTCTGAGCAATTAGTCTAGAGGCCTTGAATGGGGAATTAGCTTGTTTGGTCTAAACCTCACGATGAAGGATTTAAAAAAAAAAATAGATAGGGCAAAAAGAGTCCTGAGAGGAGGTCAGGAAGGGTCAGGGTCCATCCTCAGTGTTAGGGAAGCCACTTCTGGAACTTGGGTCAGAATTCTGTTTTCAAAAAGCTTGTCATCATGAACTCCGCCTGCAAACTGTTTTCGTAAATAAATACTAGGACATTGCCATGCCTGACCCTTTAAGAATTGCCTATAATTGTTCTGAAGACACAAGGACATATTTCAGTGGTGTGAATCAGAGAGTCACAAATCTCAAATATTTACATTCTCGCCCTTCACAGAGCATGTCTACTGGGTGGAAGTACTCAGTAGGCTGTGCAGTTAGGTGGCGGTGGCTTGTACCACTGTAGTTGGTGGTAGCACAGATGGGGGGGGGGGGTGGACAGATCTAGGACATGCTTTGCATGAAGGACTGACAGAATCTGCTAATGAATTGGTGGGGGATAGAGGGGAAGAGAGAAAGGAATCAAAGTATTTTGGGCTAGAACAGATAGCAAAGCCATCTGCTGAGGTGGGGAGCGCTGGGGGAGGAGTGGTGCTGTAGGAAGGATGGGCATGAGGAGCTCTGGGAGAGTGTTCATTCCAGGCCACCTTTCCACAGTAGCGCCTCTCTGTTTCTGTCACTCTACTCCAGCACAGAAATTCCCAAAGCAACCCAAAGAGTTCATTAACCTTATTACTTCACAACATAAAGTGCACACAGCATAGGCTTTATGAGAAGCATTTTTCTAGATGATAACCGTAGACTTGTCTGAAGTTAGGGAGCATGCTTGTCCTCAAAAGCCTTACTCATGCTTAGTCAATGGCATGTAGTAGATGCTTAACTCATGTTGGCTTTGAGCTAAAGCAATAGTAAACACAGAGAACTTACAGCATCAGACACTATGTTATTAAATTACATTACTCGTTCTTACAAGTCCTGCTTGCTAGTTGCAGTCCATATGATAATGGACAGATTTAGAAATTTGGGTTTAGAGGAAGGAAGCAAATGCTGACTCTGCAAGGTCAAATCAGGAGGTATAAACAGGAAAGGGGACCAGCCACAGACTAAGGGAAGCGGTGTAGCCTTCCTGCATGGGTAATTGCTCCCTCATGACCACTGAGCATTGCTAGTTGTGAACGTAGTCCCTCACAGAATTACCAGCTGTGATTTTTCCAAGGGAAAGTTTAAATCTAGTTTCTTAAGTAAGAAATTTCTTTATAAAAAAAAAAGCAGTGTTCTAGAGCAAGTATTAAAAATTTGAACCAAGCATTCTTCTTCCACACTGTATGTGTGTATGTTCATGTCTGTCTGTCTGTCTGTCTGTAAGTATCTGTATATGTCTGTGTGTGCATGAGTGCTCACTTAGCAAAGACCTTTCTAGTGGGAGAAAAGTGAATTGGTCTTGGTAAAAACTGATGCATCTGATATAAGTCACTGGCCTGTATGCTCAGCCAAGTGCATCTTTTGCTGAGGATGTTTCTCACCATAGCCAGGAATGATGAACACTTGCTTTTTTGTGCTAAAAACACTGTAGCCATTCTCTGAGGCTAAAGATCCTACCTAACAGCTGCAGTGAGGCATCAGATTATATTGTCTGAGAGGTTCATGGCTGCCTGTAGTTCTCCTAACATAAGGAGATTTGACAAAACAAACAGTTGGGAACTAAGATCATAAAGTGTTTCTCCTATCTTTGTTTGTTTGTTGTTGTTGTTCTATGTTGTTGTCTACGGTGTTAAAACATTTAAATTGTGTGTGTGTGCATGTAATGGACATGTATGCACACTTGCTACAGCATGTGTGTAGTGGTCGGAGAACAACTTTGTAAATATTTTTCTCTCTTTCCTCTTTTATGTGGTGGGCTCTGGGGATTGAACTCAGGTCACCAGGTTTGTGGTGGAGATGCTTTGCTCTCTTGCTGGCCCATTTTTGCTTTATATAGTTAAATTCTTGCCACTGAGTTTATTTTTTGTGGAGGCTGGCAATCATATTGATGACTTCAGTTTAAATTGAATATCTAATTTCATAAAAATTGGAGATTAGAAAACTCTGCCACTGGTTTATTGATTCAATTTTCAACACAACAACCCCAATAGTGTAATGAAGGGAGAAATTGAGCACTTAACATTTCTAACAATCCAGTTAGGGGAATGATTACTCAGTGCCAATTATACTCCAGATTCCATGCTCTATTCCAGCATACAAAGTGAAGGAACTATTACCTCCACCCATCAGCACTAGCTGTCCACTCAGAGAGATAATTCGTAAATAAATATATGGAGAAATATGCTATAGTAGAAAAGTTGCAGGATGAGTCAGGAGTTAATAATGAGTTAACAGATGCAGAGCTAGAAGAAGTCTAGGCCTAAGAAAGAGAAACTGAGAGGATTTGCTCCTGTGTTAACACTGACTAGCGTTGCTCTGGGCTCTAGGTGTTGCATGTAGTTTTTTATAGACTCGCTACTGTCTTAGACCCTGGAGCTGTGACCATGCTACCAGCCTCTCCTGGCTTAGCTCCGTGATTGGCTGCTGCTAGCTCCAACCCAGCCTCTCTCTTTACCTGACTTACCGCATCACCAGCCTACTCCCAAGGCTCTAGAATCCATGAATAAAGAACAGACAGCTTTGGATCTTGCTGGCTAGTCACAATTGCTGAGCACAGAATCTCCTGCCTGGAAATGCATGCCCTCATCAATTGTTATCTTCATTTCTCTTCCTGCCCTAAACTTATCAGCTAGCCTGCATCATCTAGTCCCCTCCAATCTCCTCATCTCCTGCCTGTAGCTGAGGCTGCAGGCCATAGCTGCCCTGAGACCTTACATGATTCCCGCTCCTTACATGACTCCAATGCATGGCAACAAACAAACAAACAAACAAACAAAAAACAAACAAACAAAAAAGGCAAAAAAAATTCCTCTCTTTCCTTGCATCTTTTCCCTGGGACCTGGAAGTCCCACCTGTACCTTCCACCCAGCAATTGGATCTTGGCCTTCTTTATTGACATTTAGGTATATGAAGAAGTACATTCTAGCTGAAAGAAGCTAATAGCTACAAAGTTCATCACAAGAAATTATCAAACATGAACATATAACACATTCTCACAATGACCCGATAAGTTAAGTATGCCTGTAATCCCCATACTTGAGAAGTAGAGGCAGAAAGATCACTTTCAGTTCAAGGCCAGACTAGTCTACATAACACATTTTGGGCCAATTAGACTTCCAAAGTAAGACCCTCATCTCAAGAACAAAACAAGACAATGCATAAAGCAGGTAGGGTATCACTGGTGACACCAAAGATTATAGAATTATAACTTGAATGACTGACAGCTTGAGTTTTGCAAATTCACAGCGTGAGTGAAAGGTACATCCATGTTCCCATGAAAAAATCAAGAAAAAAATAATTGGAGATGTGGAGACATGGCTTGAATATGGAGATTCATAGAACATAATAAGTGGAAAAGTGTCTACACTTAGGAAAGGTGTGGAGATGAAATCCTACAATGGATCAGCAATAACAGTTACAGTAGTCATGGACACTGACCGTAACATTTAACCTGGCATTGGGTCCTCTCCCCAGAGCCTCTGCTGCGTCATTGTTCTTTGACTCAAACTAGGCAAGAAGGAATGACTGTGTTCCCAACTAGTGCATCTACACAATTAAGGCATGATATGAGAGCATGAGAAAATTGAACCTGTTTAAATTCGAGGACTCACAATGAAAGGAGAGCTCATTTAACTTAATCTGAGTGTGTGTGTGTGTGTTCTGTATCCGTAAAAAAGGCACATGGGATACTTTAGAAAGAAGGCTTACACAGACATCCATGTGGAAGTTGCATAAACTGTGAGTTTATCAGTGTGAACAGAAGAAAGCAATATACCTGCTTCAATGAGATTTCTATCAAGACCACTGACTGAGATTACCATTTGACTGCTGTGAATTAGACTCAACTCTACTAGTTAGAAATGATTACTTTTCAAAATACACTACTTCTCAAAATTATTTTTACATATCACAATGACTGAACTTTCAGGGAGAAAAAATTATATTATTTAAAAGACATATTTCACACATGCTGTCAATTACAGTAAAAATCATTCTATTTAGTAAAAATCTAAGTAAACTGTCACAGGATCTCCTGTCTTGGCTTTACCCTGATGCACATAGAGATCAGGGCATCCTCACCAAATAGCCTAGGTTCTCTGCATACTTATCTTCTGAGCCTTTTCCTTAAAGGGGGCCTCATTTGTAAAATGTTGTCCTGTCCATAAACATTTAACAGAAAATAACCTATTCAACATGATGCATTGCATTTATTCGTTGTTTCAGGATTTGAAATAGCATTATCAACGAGGTTTAATAAATCTCCATAAGACATGTGTCTTGGGAACTCATCTTAGTGGAAGAGAGAAGGAGACAGGAAAATGGAAAAGAGACTGGGAGGGGAAAAAGAGAGTAAGCAACTATTATTTGGTGTCCTTGTATCGTGTCCAAACAGGGCTGAATAGGGCTGAACATAGCTTGTCTGTAGATATGACTGAATATAAATAGCCTAGGCTTTATCCCCCAAAGTGCAGCCATTGTCTCTGAATTGACCATCTGTTAACACAGGTGAGCAGCAGTGAACAAAACAACAGACATGCAGAGAGAAGGTGGAGAAGGCAGGCAAGAAAACAGATGGATACAGAGCACTACACTTCCTGTGTCCCAGAAGCCACTGGATTCCATCACATTCTTCAATAGGTGCTCCATAAATGCTTTGAAGTTTTCTTTGTCTTTTATCCTCCTTTCACATAATTTACGTCGGCTGTTTAAAGGAGACTGAGTATTCTGAACAAAGAAAGAAACTAGTCTATCATGTATAAATGCAGAATCCAGGAGCCAGAGGTGCACTTGTGGCAGTGGTAACTCTCCATGGACCTTTTCTCTGGTGAGGTGTACTTGGTGAGGAGGGAGGAGATCTTCACAAATGGAACTTCCTTTCATCACCTTGGGAGTAGTAGAATGTGTGGCATCAGGAGACCACCCCACCACCAAAATGACTGAAGTTAGTAAAGATGGTTGCACACAAGTCTAGAGGAAACCTTTGCAAAACTCTAGCACTTTCCAAAAGAAAGGGCCTGTTCAAATCAGCTCAGTCAGGAATAGTATCCAGACTAAATCACATTGGCTTATGTGAATCCTGGCTCTGATCCTTAGCGTGAACCTAGTTATGTGCTCCTCAGACCCTGGCTGCTCACCTGTGAAGTGACCTATCGAAATGATATCTAGAATACCTGCCTATCAGAGAAACTGTAGAAACTAAGAAAGATAATTATTGGAGACATTTAGTAATGCCAAGCCTACAGTAAAAATTAAACACATTAATTTACGTTGGTAGAAATTTTTTAGAATCCTGTGGTGGTAACAGACTTGTATCTGAAGTTCAGTATTAATTAATCTACAAATGCATTAATGTATTATAATTACTTTTAATAAAGATATATTAGAAAATTTGAAAAATTTGGGATTTACTTTAATCCAAAGTTTTTTTCTGTTGTTTTGTTTTCAAATATATCAAGTAAGAATACAAATTTTAATTTGTTTATCAGTTGAAAATATTACCTGGAATTTTAAAAAATTAAACAAAAACTCTGTCATTTGCATTTTAACTTAAAAGAAAGTAGATTTATCTATTAAAATAATTAACATTCAAAAGTATAAGTTAAAAAAATTGTGCATGATTTACTTCAAGCACCAATCTCATATTTAATTTCATTAAACTCATTAACTGGCAAAAAATATTCATGATAGAAGTTCTGTAAAATAGGTATATTAACAAATAGTTTTATAGGTTTCAGAAAACCATAAAGGTCTCTGATCTTCCCTCTGACTACAATGCTACTAGACCAATAATGAGAGCAAAGAAGTGCAGGGCTTATCAGAATGACACCCACTGGTTGCCAGTTTTACAACTTTGCCTAAATCATTACAGAAAAGTTCATGGCAATGTAGCGATTAAACGATTTAACTAATTTCTATCTGCAATGGAAGTCTCAGTGAGTAATTGCTAAGATGCAAATGAAATCTAATTTAAAGAGAGGTAAAAATAACTTCTTTGAAAGTACAAATTTAATATGAAGTGGAGCAAAGAAAACTATTCTGGATAACTTCAATAACCTTTATGCCATATGTCAGAGTAGGTTCCAGGTTGCAATGAACTACCAGGTCTTAGAATGAATAACAACTTCCAAACATGTTTTAGTTATAGAAACATCAAATAGCTCCAGATTGGTTTTGTTTGTCAGCTTGACACAAGCTAGAGTCATCTGAGAAGAGGTAACTGAAATGGAGAAATTGGCCCCATCAGATTGGAATGGTTGTCAGGCATTTTCTCGATAGATGGAGATGTAAAAGAACAGATTGCTGTTGGTAGTACCACTTCTGGGTAGGTGGTCTTAAGTTGTGTAAGAAGGCAGGCTGATCAAGCCCTTGGGAGCAAGCCAGTAAGCTGCACATCTCCAAGACTCTGTATTGGTTTCTGGCTCCATGTTTCTGCCTTGAATCCCTGATCTGGTTTCATTTAATGATGGATTGTAATGAAGAAATATAAACCAAATAAACCCTTTTCTCCCCAAATTGGTTTTGGTCAGTGTTTTATCACAGGAATACACAGCAAACTAGAACAATCACAAACAAAATGAATAATGTAATTGAGTCTAAAAATGTTAGAATTTTGTGTAATAGCAACCACTTTAGAACATAGCAGAAATCTATACATGCATGCAAAACTAAACCCATGACATAACAAAGGTCCCAAGTGTAATCTATGGAATGTGTATTTCACATATGCTTTTAGTGCTTTTTGGGAGTGCTGAGGATCAAACTTAAGGCTCTAGAAAAGCTAGTATGATATCACTGAGATACATCTCCAGCCTTGATAAACTCTGTTGCTATGATAAATAATTCTACCACTGGCCCACATATCAAGAGACACTGGTCCTCTCTGACTTTCTGAAAAGTGTATAGTCTGCTCTACTGTTCATGGAAAGTTCTCTCTGTCTCTTTCCATTTATTTTCATTGATAAGGATCTCTAAAGATAAAGAGAGAAGCAATGCATTTAAGGGTTACAGAGGGTCTTACAACTGTTTAATCTGACATCTATTACTCGTAAATTATCCCAGGAAGATACTTAACAGAAGGTTTTTTTTTAAATGCATATCTATGGTGTTTTTTCAATATGATTTAACAATGATAAAGGACAAAGAAGGAAGATACAATGCAGGTTGGGAGAGTAGAAGTAAGAGAGAAAAGAAGAGAGAAAGAAGGAAATTTCCTGAATATCTCATTGAGTAGATGCCCATCCATTACAGCATTGTGTTTGAAGTGAGTTTTGTGACGTACATAGTCACACGAAGAGCAGTTTACAGTGACTCTAATCTAGATAATGCATTCACCACACAGCTGTGTGCTTACTCTTAGGACATGGTCCTAAGGTTCAGGGAGATGAGGGCACACTGTAATAGAGAGTTTGGGAAGCATCAGATGGTGTGAAGAGGAAAGGGTAGCAGTGGCTTCTCCAGACTGGATGCACTGAGGAGAGTTCTAAAGATGAGGATATCTATGCTGTGGTTTGAATGAGAGAAGCATCATGAACGGAGAAGAAGACACCAAGTAAGCATGGGGAAAGTGAGTCTGAAGAAGAGACAAAGAGTACACATGACAGTGTGGGCAGAGTTAGATGTGAGGAAAGGAGAACTCTTCATTTTGCCTTGTGGTAGTTAAAGTACAGTTTCATGGTTAAGCCTCCTTGAAGATTCATCTAGGCTTGTTCCATCAGAGCAGAAGGTTAAGATGCCAAGACTCTCTCCCAGCTACCACACAGAAGAGCCAATGAAGTTCTGTGTCCTCAAATACCCCCAGATATACATTATCATTTGTGTTTTGGCTTTCACCCCTCTCCTTTTTAGCTTTCAATAGGATCATGAGGAAAATAAATTAAAGGGGAGATCCAGTTCACTATTTAACAGGGTAAAAGGGTAATGATACCCTCATGGTTATTCTTCGCATCTTATAAATATTCATAACCACATCCTTAAAATCTACAACACACAACTCAATAGGTAACTACTCCTTTCCTGTTAGGTCTGCCCTCTCCAAAATCAATCCCACCCTCTTTCGTTTCTTCTCTATCACCACTTTGCTTTACTTGAATCTTAGCTAAGTTCTTTGAGAAAACAAGAACTGAAGGTAAAGTTTTAATAGCAATGGAGACATGTATGAAGTAAGTTATTAGGGCTTCGTAAATTTTGACAAGAATTTTGTAATTATTATATGATTTAAGAGAGAAATTCTGACCTGATTTATGTTTTGCAGTTCTCTCTCTCTCTCTCTCTCTCTCTCTCTCTCTCTCTCTCTCTCTCTCTCTCTCTCCCTCCCTCCCTCCCTCCCTCCCTCCCTCTCTCTCTCTCTCTCTCTCTCTCTCTCTCTCTCTCTCTCTGTGTTGTGTGTGTGTGTGTGTGTGTGTTTTGGTTTGTATAATGCTGTTAGTTTTTGAGGGGGATTTTTTTCAATACCAAAGACTGAACCCATGTCCTTGCTAATAGAGGAAGTGTTAATAAAGAAATAAGGTGCAAATGTATATTTGTTGGATGATGTGAATAATTCAGACGAGAGGGGGAAAGTGGGTGATTCAGGGAAATGATAATTCAGTTTCAGAAAAGAAGCCCTTGAGATAAGAGTAAGTAAACAGAGCCCACAGGCTCTTTGCTGACTTGAAGAGCTTCAGGGATGTTCCTATCTTGAATATATGAAGCATATCTACAAAGTGTATATACTTCAGCTATAACAGCATACATGTCCCAGGCATGATTTAAGAAAGTTTGAGTTATTAAAGAGTTACAGTGGATCATAGGTAAATATTCCTTCCTTTAATATTCAGTACCCCTTCCTTTTTATAATATTTTTGAAGTTATACATTTTCAGAAAATTTCATAAATCCTAGCTTTTCCACCAATGCAGCAAGAGAAGAACTGGCAAATATATAGTTATTTGCATACAGACACTCCGAATGACAATGTGGTACTCCTGGTGGTAAATACTATATATCAACCTCTGTATTAATTCTTTAAACACTTAACACACTCTCATGTAGACTTACTATATGACAATAATTTTATGATAATTCTGTAAATATTAACATACTAAAGATTTCACAAGATGACTTTGTGTGGGTACCACCATTATTCCCATTTGATTCTTAAGGAATCTGGGGTAGAGGTTAGGCCACATGTCTGGTCACACAAACCACAGATGTGGAAGCTAAAATAGAAATCCAATCTCAGAATCCTTGCTTTTGACTTTTCCACTGTTAGTTAACTTCATCTTAACTACAAACATAACAAAAAAAGTATGCCTCTGTAGATAAGCTAAGTACAGAGCAACTTAAGAAAAGTTACACAGCTTTCTCTCAGAGTCACAGCACTTCAGTAACTCTCAAATATTTAAATCTAGAATCTTTAACTGAAGCTGAACATTCTCATCATGAGGCTGAGATGATGCAATGCTTAAGAGACCAATAGGGTTCATGTGGTACCCTAGTTCTTTTTCTAGCACCCATGGCTGGAGACTTAACATCACGTAACTAAAGCTCCAGGGGAGCTGACACCTGTTCCAGCTTCTACAGGCACCCGAACTCACATAGGTACACCAGACATGCACACACACACACACACACACACAAACACACACACAATTAAGATAAGAAAAAAATCTCAAAGATAAGACGTTCTAGAAACAGTAAAAAGGTTACATGTTCCATATGAAAGGGAACTTTCGTACTGTAAGAATGAAAATAGATTATGCTATAGGGATAATGAAGATGCTTTTAAAAGTGGCATTATAGCAAGGATATTTACAATTCTAGTAGCTACTGACTTTTAAAAGGTCATAATCTGGATAAGTGTTATTGTATTTCAAATGCATTTTAAAGCATGAGATTAAAATACACATATCATATGGATATTTCCCAAAATAACTCATGTACATTAGATGGGGGAAGAAAGCTTTAAAGACAAAGTTATAAAGAAAAGAAGGAAGACTCAGATTTGTTGGGCAAGCATGAAGACCTGAGTCTGGATTCCAGCACCCACATGATGGCCACTTGTGAGAATTGTGGTACCAGTCTGTAACCTCTGCTGAAAGTGACTGCAGCTGTTCCTGTCTTGCCAGTTTAGCTGCTATGAAATGCTATGAGGCATTTCAAGGTCAATTAGGAACCCTGCCTCAGAAACAAAATGAACAAACAAAGGCAGAGAGGCAACTGACACTGATGAAGGATGTGAAAACATCACACAGAGGAATGGTGGCAATAGTAACATCAGATCCAGAAAGTTTAAGGTTTGGTCAATACAACTTTGGAACTGTACATACAGGCACACAGAGTTTTATGAAAATAGTGCTTTTGAGTTTCCTCCTTTTGCATCTGAAGCCTACTGTGAATAATTTCTATATCAATGAGCACTGCAGAGCCTGTGAGAGTGGAAATCAGGTATAACTTGACTCCATTAAGGATGCATGGGATGAGTGTCAGATTACTCTGTATTTGGGGGTGTTTCTAGAGAGGACTGACTTGTGGAGCTAGAGGGAGGAGGGCTTCTCCAATAGTGTCCCCATGTGAGTACAGTATAACAGAACCATCAGAGAGGCAGTGGTCTCTACTCGGAGGCACTGACTGTTCTATTGTTACTGCTCCCAGCTGTTTCTTTGGCTCTTCAGTGGGGATTCAAAAGCTTGTCACCTCCACATTTTAGGCACTGGACTTGGATGGCAAACATACTCACTTTCTGGATATGGAATCAGTTCTGTCTCCCCAGTATACAGGTACTTTTGTTCTGGACTACCCTGCCTCTATTGTGTAAGCCAATAGAGCACACACCTCCTCTTGTAATATAGCAAACTTTGACTAGTACAGATCCTTGCATCCTATAACGCCATCATAAAATTATATTCTAATCCATGATGTTTCTTTCTACAATTGAATTACATGTTCATTTGTTAATGCTAATATACCAATTTAAATGTAAAATGAAAGTGCTGGCAGATTTCTCCTGGGGTCTTTGTTCTAGACTTTCAGATGTCCTTCTTGCTGAGTTCTCACAAGGCTTCTTCTATGTGTGCTCATCCCTGGAGTCACTTCTGGAAATGATACCTGTCCTGTTTGATGAGTGCTTTTATGCCATCTCTGAGGCTTAAGTATTTCTTGAAAGACTTCATCTCTAAATAAAATGTCACACTGGGCATAAGAGCCTCAATATCTTCACAGCTTTCTGATAGTATAGATCATAAGGAGGGTAATCATAAATGCATTCCACTCAGCTATTTTAACAGAGTGATTCTGAGGCCAAAGAAGTGAGTAACTATAAGCCTTTTGAAATCTACAATCAAGTTTATATCCACAGCCAGTCCAAAGATATAATGCTAGTATGTAGCATGTGAAAATGAAGACACAGGTAATTAAGGGCATAGTGTTTGTATGTATGCTTTTATGTGTTTGTGTGTATATATAAGACAGAGAGACAGACAGAAAGAGAAGAGACAGAGAGACAGAGAAGTGTTCTTTAAACTGAAATTCCTTCTTAGCTATGTGTATTACTTCTTAATTGTAAACAAGAGGGGACAAATTTCAGGTGTCTGACTATAGCAGCTGGTTTGCTTGTTCCTGAGTTCTAGGTGAATCTGTAGAGCAAACAGGAACTCTGAAAGGAATGGTACGGGATGGATAGCTTGGTAACAGTCTCCATCCTTCACATCATCACTATCTGCACTGAGTCATTCTCTTTCAGCTGTTCACACTATATCACTGCATTCTCTAAAATCCACTTAAATCCAGCTGAAAATGAAATCCAATTCCTTCCAATGACCAGCAGAAACTTGGCAGCACAAAGAACTGAGAGGAACATGCAGGTTAATCTGGGGAGAGCAGGAGACTTCTTTCTTGGAAGGTAACAGTTATATGAGGGTCTTTTTCCTTCTCAGCATCCCACCCTTTACTGCCAACCAGTCCCTTCTTCTGCATCCTCCAGATATTAGGATGGTGTATAGCCTAAAGGCACTGTAGGGAATTAAATACAGCATCATTATTTGCTCCACTGCATCTTTCTGCTGGAATTCAGTCTCCAAAACTGGGTACATATTTTAATTTCAAAGTTGATGGGCAATCTCAATTTAAAAGAGAGAAAAGAGAGGTTCTTCTTTATGGAATGGAGGGTGTAGCATGGTTCCTGGGACAGATTGAGATTAATATACTAGACCCTTTGATTTTTAATACATTTTTTGATGAGTAGAAAAATATCACAAAAAAAATAGATAAAGAGAAGATGGGACTCTTAGTCTAAACAAGAAACGGTACTCGAACCAAGATTTGGTTGAATTTAATATTTAATACCATTGAGTTGTCATCACAGTTATACGAAACAAAACAAGAACACTGGAAGGGTAGACAAGTAGATAAAAATGTAACTGAACCAGCAGATACCGTGTAAGGACAAAAATGGGGCAGAGATGCCCAGGTGTAAGCAGCTGTGTGTTGTGAAAAATTGATCACGGCTCTCTGAGTTCTAGTCACCTTAAATGAAAAACACAAACTAACAGCAGAGTGTGTGGCACACAGGGTTCCCTCCTCTGATGGCTTTCTTTCCACTTTGGGAAGTAAGAAGAGAAATGCCAGTCCTTAAGTGCCAATCCTTTCAATACACTTAGTTGAGACAAATAGTGCACCAAACAGTGAAGCAATGCGAATATCACAGGTATTCAGATTCGAGGATGTCTGAGTAGGCTGGGCTGCTCTGCCAGGGAGACAATCATCTAAATGTGTGGTCACAGATACTAGATATCTGGAATAAGTGACTTAGAAGGAGCTGGTGAAGGTGATAAGAAGTCGAACTTAGCAGGGTGAGGGCAGGATGACAGAGGGGATACACAAAAATGGTCCTGAGAGTGAGTGATCAGAAAAAGATTATCCAGCTCCTCTTCTCTTTGTGCATACAGATACATTTTAAGCAGATTCTCAAAGAGGTCTTTCTTGAAGAAAGCAATTTATACTCATAATAGAAGATTCAGAAAATAGCTATAGTGACTAAGAAAGATCGCAGCATGAGTCTGTACTGAATACTTATGAAGAGATGACAATGGCTTACATGGCTTATCAGAATTTATTTTGGAAATTAAGAAAAAGATACATTAATATATACCAATTAATCATCTTTTCAAAAAATGACCCTGATATTAAACTCCATGATGATTCATGAGAGGAGCATCAAGAAAGTCTGCTCTTTTCTATTGATCTCAGTGTCATAATCTCTGTTGCCCTCTTGGGCTTTTCCTTCAGAAGTTTCACACCTTCAATTTGAAGAGGGCAGCGCTGCATCTGGACCTCATTTGGCTTGTATATTAATGAATAATCATTATTTTAATTCACACCTAATTTTAAAAGTCTGAAGGAACAAAAATAATAACAAAAGTAACATTCAGCTTAATGTTGGAGGCAGGGATGACATTCATCTCCCAGCATCCGTGGGGACCTTTCTAGAGTGATCAGTTACTGGACCAAGATGCCGGAGTGCCAAAGAGATGTCGGCCAGGGAAAGCAAAATGCAGTCCAAGATAGGGTTCTCAGCTAGTGTAATCCCGGGGTCTGAGATAGATGTTGTGGTTCTCTCCTGTGTACCTAGACACCATTAGGGATCGCCATTAGAGGAACTGAAGACAGTCATTCCCAGAGACTTGTGTACCCAGAAGCCTCAGAGGACCGAGGAGTTGGGAGCAGGTGCCCACAAGCCCAGGTTTCTCCTATGCTCCAGGCAGGAGGCGGATAGCTGAGCTCAAGTGGTGGGAGTGGGGGCGGGAGCATCCGATTTGGTTCAGAATGAGTCCCAATAGTATGCAAGGCTTTCTCCAGGAGATTTAGGAGCAGCTCTTTATGATAAAGGCCCCGGAGCCACCAATGCAGTGATCCTTGATGAAGAAGATAAAGGTCCTTGCTTGCCTAAATTGTTTTACTCACGGTAGATGTGAATATGAATACATACATACTACTCAGGGTGAACTAGGGATTAAATATCTTTTATAGGAAGAGATGCCCAGGAAGGGATGCTCATTGTCTAAACACTTTGGGCCTACCTAGATACCTCATTAGTATGGAGAGCTACGTTTTTTATGCTATATGACTAGTTGCCATGGTCCTGTAACTGGGGTGTCATGGTCATTTGTTCCAGGTCAGGTAGACCTTGGCTGGGAGCTGATTCTAAGGCCTCTCAATCTCAATTATGAGAATTTCCAGGGTTTTTGAAACTGCTTCAACCTTATCTGGTCTCCTGTCTGGTGGCATGGTTCACCTGCCCTACACTCAGTTAAAGCTACCTTTTAACATTCTTTCTGGCTTGTTCTTTTCCTTACTAACAATGTAATGCATGTATACTGCAAACATACAAAACATTTAAGAAGCATAGGCCATAATGAAATATAACCTCAAAAAACAAATTCAACTTTGTTTCTACCACCTGAGTATGTTTTTCTTTTCTGCAAGAGATTTGGGGCAAAGTATTATAGAAAACACAGGTCTCTTTCTTTCTTTCTTTCTTTCTTTCTTTCTTTCTTTCTTTCTTTCTTTCTTTCTTTCTTTCTTTCTTTCTTTCTTTGTTTATTTGTTTGAAAGTAAAGAATTATGAAATCCTTTGTGTACATTAAAAAAAATCTTTGCTTTCAGAATAAATTTAAAAAAAAAGAACTGGAATCATTTTTTTCTGTCTTTTCACAATTAAAAAAAAAAAGCAAAACACAACAAAACAAAAGCCAGAATGAATAGGCTGCCTGCTCATGTCACTCAGTTAGCTTCCCAGGACCAAGGAACCCCTGTTGTACCCTTGCAATATCCCACTGCTCCATCTTGAAAATGTCACATCCTGAACAGAATGTGATACTTCAGCCACAACCATGAGGACAATGTCCTTGTCTAATCAATGGGCTCTGGTTTTAAGACACATTCTACTTCTGAATACGACCTCAATGCTTGTCCTGAGATGTGACAGAAGGAAGGAAATAAACATATTCTTTGATGTCTTCATGCAGGCAGAGTGATGCTCATACTTTGATTAAAATATCACACATATGGCTAAGCTGGCTTCCCACCTGGCCTCTAAAAATGGAAAGTTAGACAGTGACTCTTAGAATGTGCAAGCACAGGTAGTCTGCAGGGCAGAGAAAGAGCTCTCCTTTGAGGCTGCATTTAAGACAGATTCGCAAGGTTGAGTGGAAAGTATCCTTAAACATTTTCTCCTGTAAACTCTTAAGTAAGCTTGGTAAAGCATCAGTGTTTCTGTCAACGTGTCATCTACCTTGTGTGGAGGATGTGGTACATGTGTTAAGCAAAGAAGTAAGCTCAGATCCTTTGAAGTAGTGCATGGATTAATTAGCCTGGCATCTGCATTTTTGGATGTACTTAATATTGTGTATGCTAAACTGGATGGCACTATCCTCCCTAACATTTTCTGCCCCTTCTGTCTCTTTGCCTTTCTCTGCCATCATCCCTGACCTTCTCTTCTCCTTTGTCCCTCTTCCTTTTCCCTCCCTCTCTTTCCCCCTTCTCCTGCTGTCTGTATATATCCCTCTTTATCTCACTATCTTCCATTTCTCTGTGCTCTGTCTCTGTGGTTCTCTGTCTGTCTCCCTCTTTCTACCCCCAAAACATAGACACACACACACACACACACACACACACACACACACTTTGAAAAATAACCCAGTACTACTTGATTATAATGAGAAAGACATTAAACAGACAAGAACTGTGCTAGACAGTTACAAAGCTACAAACATAGACTTATAGTTAGAAAAGTCATGTGGATAACCTAACCTAGAGTTTTGTTTTTAGTTAAGCAGAAATAAGGAGCTTAAGGAATTTAAATTGGTTTTACAGACTTCTGCTTCAAAGATATTTGGTGAAAGACAGGAAAAAATTGTATATACTATTTAAAACTGAGGTTGGGGATCTAACAATCATAACTGAAGGGAAAATACCCAGCTGGGTAGAAGCAAGAGTCAGGATCAATAATCTTATTAAATACTCAGTGACCTTATCCCCTCTGGGCTTCCATTTTTTGTTACTTTCAGAGGTTATGCTTTCTGTGTTAAATGAATAAAACAAACAATAATGAAGGAGTCCCTTGACTGTGACTGGAATCGATGTGTTTAATGTGCTTTCTAATATTTCCTCTTCATTTGTTCTCACTAGATTCATATGCAAGTAAGGGAGGGCTCTAAGGGGGAAGTAGCCGTAGAGAGCCATTCATAATTTTTCTTGTAGGATGTGACAGTTGATTTCATTTCAATCTTACAGCCTGTTTCCTTGGACAACCATGTGACAGTGCTTCACGGATGCTGGAATTCAGAACATGGAAAGCCCCTGGTGCTGCCAAGGGCTCTGTGTGGTATCATTCTACTTTATTTTAAATGTCACATTCTGCATTGTTTCCTGATTAATAGGTATTTGTGACTTGACTCTGAGTGGCTGCACCATCTCGTTTTAATGTTAAGGCAAGGTAGTTTACAATCCTGATCCCCATTTATGTCAGTAAAGGAAATCTTCACAAACTCATTTTACCTTTTATTCACAGGCCTGAGTAGTCTGTCCTTACCATGTTTCCTTGATATCTCTTCCTTCTCCATAACTAATGTGCAGGTGTGCCTGTGTTCTGATAAAGGCAACCAGGTCTCTTTTGGTGCCTAAATGCTTCCTGAGTGTTGTACTTTGAGTTGGAATCTGAATCATCTTTATAGGTTCCCCATTCATTCCTGAACTCCTCCACAAGTATGCCTGACTCAGATCACATTGTTAGGTGCAAGGATCATTTTTAGATTCAATTTTTATATTTACCATAAATCAGGAGTAGAAATCTAGAGAACACACATTTGAATTTGGTTGAAAGAATATCTTAAAGTTCTATTTTAGTTGAAAATGTTCAGATATTTATCTTATTCATAATTGAACACATTTACTAGGAGAATGTGAAATAAAAAGACACTACTTATCAAGCAGCACTGTCCTTGCCCTGACTCCTGAATTCTTTCTTCCCCTTCTTCTGCATGTTTCCTGAGCTATGTGGTGGTGGGTTGGTATAAATGTCCCATCTATATCAGGGAACTCACAATCATTTATTCATAGTGCTTTAAACAGTAGTATATCTGCATTAATAGATACTTGTAATATTCGACCAAAACTGGGAACAGCACAAATCCATGGATATAAACACAGATATTTAGAAGACAGTTTGAAAATATCACCATCTGGAGAAAATCAACATCAATAGGTTCTCCCTTAGGGCATATGGCTTACCTAGCCATGGCTTTAAATAATGTTTATAGTACTAGGAATAAATTCCCTGTTATGAAAGAAACCTTAAATCCAATTAAAAGGCTATTGGTTAACCCCTTAAAGTCACGGTGCTATTGAACCAGTGGGCACATCTTACCCCGCAGGTGGGTATTATAGCAGGAGAGATACAGCTCTGGATAAAACCACTGATGTTTTTTATCTTCCTTTGTCTACACAGTACTTTCCAGTACTATAATCTAAGCAAAAGGAAGGCTTTCTTGGACGGTTAAAGTTTGACTTCTTTGCGATTTTGAGCAGAGATATGGCATATCTTTGGCTACAGGGTCTTACCCTAAAACTGTGGGAGACAATTGCCTGCACTGCTTTGGATGCCTCTGGGGCCTCCTGGCCCAGTGACTCACAGGGAGGTGATCAATGCCTGTTACTGAGATTTTCATTTCATAAAACTAATGTCTTCTGAGAGCTACGTGGTTCACTAATATGGGATACTTCTCCTCAGTCACCTATATTCTTTTGTGATTAGCTTACAAACTAGCAGAACCTTGTATGACTTCTTCATGTATCCTTGGTTTTGGTCACCTATCCCGTGCTTCTTCCTTTACCCCTCCTCCTCCCTCCATCCTCACCTAGCCGATGTTCTCCCCGTTCTTTCAGGTCACATTCTGAACTATCAAATGCTCTTACATATTTTTCAGATCTCCAGTTCACAGGCTTCCAAGGAACTTTCTCATGCACACATCCCTTTGGCTAAGCCTTCCCTGGTCCCTCACTTCTCCTTCATCATCAGTATGCTCTCTTTTGATCTCACTGCCCTCAGCTTACCCTGTCTGTACCTCCACTGCACCGATGTTCTCCTGTCCCTCTTTCCAAAACGTTTCTCCTTACCCTGTGCCAATAGTCAATTTCTAGTTTTCCAGATTAAAGATATGTCAAATGCACAAAACAAAAGATTTGAGTGTTCAGACATGCACACAAGATACAGGAAGACAGAGAGATGGAGAGATCCATATAATGGATGAATAAATGTATTTTTAAAAAGCCCTAAAGTTGGATTTTAGCCAAACCTTGGAGGGTCACCGTGAGGTTTTTATACACAGGGTTCTAATAATTACTGACAACAACAAAAATTCATGATGCTAAAACAAAAATCATGACAATAATACAAAAATCATGACAATAATACAAAGAGACTGAAAGCTGAAGGAAAATACTTTTTTCAGTTTAAAGCAAATTTATTATTTCGACACACAGAATATCACATAAATTATATCACTGCTGTTGAAGTTATCTTAGAAACAGGATCCTTTTCCTAAAAACTGTAAGAGGACACCTTGTAGGTGACAGGATGTACGGTCTGGATCCTGTCTGGCTCACCAGAACACCAGGGCTGACTATGGAGCCCAGCCTGGAAACCTGTGATCTAGGAAGAATGGGATTTCCATTTTTCATAGTTCCTGCAAAGTTTCTCTATGTGGTCACATGCTTTACAAACTTTATACATTTCAGTAATAAAATGTTTCCTTTATACTTAAAAATCATAGAAACTATAATTGTAAAACTTATTACATTACTATCATCAACTAATTCTTGCTAACATTTTGATTTATATTACATTGTTTGTAATGGGTGTGTGTATAATTTATCCTTCTTTACAAAATTGGGATTAATTTGATTTTTCTATTGGATTCTAAGCTTAAAAATATTATTTGACATGTTTTCCTAAATATTGTATTTTCATATATATATGTGTATATATATAAATAGCTCAACTGAATTTCCATTTTCATAGGTCACAGGTAATTTGTCCTGTAAACTTGATCAGTATATAGTGACAAAGAGTAAAATAATAAATAAAAAGTAATTTATTTATTTAACATTAAACTTTAAACAACGTGAAAACACACATTCTGCACAAAGTCAAAAAGAATTAAGTACTTAACATTTTCTTGCTCCTAATTTGAGTAAACTTAAGGAAAAGAAGTAAGTTTTCTGTTAGTATTTATTGTAGTTAGAGTTTGCCAGCTATATTTGTTAGTAAAAGGGCCATATCTACCCTCATATTTACTGGAATGAAGCGATTTACTTGGATTATTCAGAATCTTCTTACCTATTTCTTACCTCTTTCTTCTTCTAAAGAGAGAATTTGACTCAATATTGAGTCTGAAACAATCTCCAGAGAGTTCAGGGGAGAAGAAATCTTTGTAAGAAGCCCATCTTCTCAACAATGAACTCTCTGCCCTCATCAGTGACATCAAAATGTCCTTTCTTTATTCACATACATCTAAGCACATTAAGAATGTGGTCTGCAATGGCATCACCTAACCTGAGAATGGGTAGATTCTGCTTAGATTACATTTGGCTATGTAGATGAAGAACGATGTTCCAAAGCAAGAAGATTGATTATATAGAGCTAGCTAATGCTTCCCATTGCACGTGTGGTAGTGAAACTTCAAGAATCAGGTAACTAGCAGCTGGACAGACACACCACCTTTCTACCTTTCAAGGTCTGTAGCTAAGTCATGTAAGTTTGACTTTTTATTCTATAAATAGAAAGCAGAAAGTTATATGCCACCATCCACAAAAGGGAGACAGTATATGCATAGGCCATGATACAGGTATATCATAATGAGCCAGGTGTTTTCTTACCTGACATTGGGCAATGAATTCTTTCAAACCTAAGCAGGATAAACTCTTGAAGGTCACAAAGGATCAATACCCTGTGCTGCATGGTGATGCTCATTTTCTCCTCATTTCTGAGTGTAGCATTGCACCCACAGATGTAAAATGCAAACAATCTAGCTAAAAAGTCAGCAAGTGGAAAATCACTACTTCTATAGAATTTTAGCCAGGGACAGAGCTTCATTACTAACTCCATCCTTAAAATCTCGGGTTTCCTTTTAAATTATTTCTAGAGTTTGGGCATCTGAATCAAAACACTGGAAAGTCTAGATGTTATAGGTGATTGTACTAAATGAAATTCTTTCAAAGTTAGAGGAAGCCAGGGCTTAAGATAGTGCTCAACAGTGGAATATCATACAACACATGAAAGGGACTATGCTTGACACCAAGTACTGTAAAAAGAAATAAAGCAAGTCTCTTCCAATACAGCTGACACCCAAGTATTCTCTAGCATACAAAATCCACTTCATAGTTTATTAATTACCATTTAAATTATGCTAAGGAGATACAGAAGCCAGTAGAGTTGTGTGGTTATTGTCTTTATTAGAGGGTCACTAGATCAAGACAGCTGTTACCGAAATCCCAGAAACATCAGACTAAGCATTTTTATAAAGAGAATTATCTAGGAGCTTCATAAGTATTGAAGTTTGGAATATATTACATACATTTTAAAATATCCAAATCCTAACTCTTTCTTGTCAGTGCAGGTTAGCTAAAACCTAAAATTGTGAATTCTCATGGGAACTCCCTACATAGACTTTTAATAAATCCCTCACTTGTTATCATTATAACAAAAAAGAAATCTTAAGGGTGAAGTAAGGATGTAGCCCAGTGGTTAGGTATTGGTCGAATATATATAAGACATTGGGCTCAAATACACCCCAACACACATACACACATACACACATACACACACACACACACACACACACACACACTCACACACATACTTCTTGATCAGTTTGTTATAAAAGAAAGGACTCACCACTAGAATGACAACACAACCTAGATTTTGCAAAAATCACACTCATTTTTAAAGTTTAAATGTTTCTATCAGTATTCTAACATCAAAATCCTAATACTCTTTTGTTTTGGATAGTAGGTTCTAATTTGTTACCTTTGACCTTAACATGGATTCTACAGTCATGAGTATGGATCAGTGATTACTACAGAATACAAATTTATGAGGTTGTTGTTGTCATTGTTGTTGTTTTGGAAGGTGTTTACCTCTTTTAAAATGCTGCACAGGCAAGCTAGATAAGGCCTGTGGGTGAGGAATATTTGCTGGGTTTACATTTGTAATGTGGTTATACTGAGAAGTAATTTCCAGGGAGAATATTTCCAGTTTGAAGCAGAAGGCAGGTTGAAAATACCACCTTTTCCCCCTAAAGCACATGTTCACAGGCTTTTTTAGACACAATAGTCTCAGAAAAATTTTTCTTCTTGAAAATAACAGCAATGAGTTGTTTATTATGGTGTCAGCTAAACGTCGTTAGATTTTTGTTTTGTTGTTGTTGTTATTGTTGTTTATATCTTAACTAAGTTTATATCTTAACTACAATTCAATTCCAGGATTCCAAGAATGACAGTAAACATTGAGATGAGACTTAGATGCTAAAAAGGGGATAAAGACCCTTTCATTTTCCTTAGGTTTTGTTGTGCAGACAGGTTTCCTCTAACATAGATGGGATTCAATAGCTGGGTGGTCTATCTCCATGTCTGCTAAGTACAACCATCAATTTCAGGTCACTCTCGTTATATTTCACTTCAAAACATTTATGAAAACAGAATGCTGCATTTATTTATTAAAGTTGTAACATACGTTTTTGTCTAGAGTTGGTTTTTCAATATAGATATGAAAGAATATGTTTATAATTGGTGAATTTAGTTGACTGGCTTTCTCAATAGTAGTAGAAATGTGAATTTGTATCACACCAGCCCATGCTAATAATAATTAAATTACTAGCTTATTTTAATCAACTATAGCAAATTGTGGCATAGCCTTAATGCTGTCAGGTTCAACTTAAAAGTCAGTTTTCAAAGGGAAGTAAAAGGAGCCACAGAGGTGTTGACAGCCTTTGTTATGTCACAGCACACAGTGAACGAACAATCTTTCAGGAAGGATTACTAAATGTTGTGCTTTGTAGCTTTAACAGTGTGATTTTCTCTTTCAAAATCTTAGCAGCAACCTGAGACTATTCCTCATATATATAAGTACTATCTATTTTGCTCACACAGATTATTTATTTGGAGTGTCAGATAATGAGTTCAAGGCCTGTTACATGCTAAGAAAGTGCTTTCCACTGGGTAACATCCCCAGCATTATAGGTCACATTAACAAGATGAGACACTAAATATTCTTTAGTGGAAATCTTTTCTGAAATCAGAGGCAGCAGACCTGTCTGTCCATCAGCCTGTCAGCTTCTCAGTGTATTAGTCAAACAGTCAACAAGTCATTACTGGACACATATGTGATAAAGAGTACCTGACGTGACATTTTAGTCCTTTGGGCTCTGAAAGCTTATGTGCTAGTGGATGGACGCAACTGTTTCCAAAACTACAGTGGTTGTTCTGTACTATAAAGAAAGCACTGTGGAGGGAACACTGTGCGGGGTATACCTAGGAAACCTCTACGTACAGTTCAGATTGAAAATATACAGAGAAATTGCCAACTGAGATTTAGGCTCTAACCATTGGAAATTTCAACCAGTCGTTTTTGAAAAGGATGGGAGACAGATAGCCAGGTTGTCATTGCAAAACTTATACATCTTTAATGAACACAGTGAAAGTCACATAATGAAAATGGGTCTTGTTGTTTTTTTTTTTGGGGGGGGGAGGGAAGGTCGGTGACAGCTGATGTATGCTGTTTGAATATAGCTCCATAAAACGTTTGAACTGGTCACAGAGGTTAAAGCTACAGAATGCAGCACTATCACACTGAAGAAATTAGCTTGACTCTCAAAGAGATTTCTTCTAGGTTTTGTTCTTTAATCGTTGATGATGCCTGTACTTTGTGAATATTCTGATGATTCAAGCAGGGATTTATTTCCCTGGCTTGGATTTAACATTTATTCATTGTCAGCAGACAAGAGATGACCAAGGTTAATTTAACACTCACTGTAAGATCCAGTGGCAGGTAGGACACAGAGCTAGTATTTCCTAGAATAATGTTTGCCTTACGGTTGCTGTAAATCAAGCAGGACCTACCCAGCATTTAAAACCAAAGTATAATGACTCCAAATCAAAACAAATTCAATTATCAAAACCTATACACAAATTCAAATTTAACAGAGAATCATTGATGTGGACAGATGACCACCATATATAAATTGAACGAAATATGGGCCCTTTGTGAAACTGTATTTATGAGTGTTTATCAGTTAGACAGTGAATATGGGGGAAATGGACATTGAATGTCCCCATATGCTAACAGCAATTATTTCTTAATAGGAAGCTTACAGATGATACTTCATTTTCCTTTTTATATATTTTTGTATTTTTCCCTCCACAATAAGAATACACAATTTTAAAGTGAACAAAGTCACCAAAAGACAAAGTAAATTGTGTTAGTAAAACATGTCTTAAGTAGAATATCTTCACTGGAGTGATCTCATCTTTATTACAGCTGATTCATTACAAAGAGTATTTTTCCCAAAGAGGTAGTTTAAGTAGCACAATTGGCTACTTGGCTACAGCTGAATCACCTACTGTCCCATAAAATACATGCCACATTATTAGGAATAGTAACAGCAATAACAACAGAATAATCAGCCATGTGGCAGATTTCTCTAATCCTAAAACCTAGAGTATTGAGCCAGAATGATACCAATTTCTTACTTTAAAAATTATAAACTTTATCACAAAAAAATCCTGAAAAAAATCACACACCACAATTAAGCAGATTTGAAGTCTATGAAACTTAAAATACCTTAACCCAGCTAAAATAGGCTTTCAGAATGCAAGCTGTGCAAATAAATGTACATTAAATTTTACACTTTCAGCATCAAATATATTTTAGGCACTCATTCACCATCAAAAACCAAATATTCATAAGAGAACTGAAAACCAACCAACCTCATATTCTAATTTATTACTCCTCCCATTACCTGCCTTCAGCCTTCAGGAGGGCAACGTCAAAGTTAGCCTGGGTTGTGTAGCAAGTTCTTGGCTATCATAGACTAAGTAGAAAGAACCATCTCACAAAAATATATGTGTCTATATACGTATGTATACATGGGTATATATGAATGTGTATGTATATACATGAACATATATGTATATGATTATATACTATAAATAGTTATATACTATATATAGTATATACATATATGGATGTTTTTAAAGCAATTTTTGATGTTTGATATTTTTAAAATGTATGAAACTGTTTGTCTTAGAAAATACCTGAACTATCAAACTTAGGATAACTTATTTTATAATATTTTTTTAAGATCAAGTAGGTACAAAGATGCATAAGCAAAATGGCACAACTGCTCTTAATATTTAGGGTTAATTAGAATCTTAAATTGGTTCCATGTGCAAAGAAAACAGTGCTACTTCCCAATCTGTATGTCACTAGAAACCAAAACAACACTGTCATAAAATAAGGGCATGTTAGTCTAGTGAAAATCTGACTCTTTCCTGGCAATTGTCTTTTTTCTTCTGCAAATTATCAAAAAGTTCATTTTTTCTCTTAAATATATCAGGGTTATCTATTTTAAAATCTCCTATACACACTTAATCTATTTGTAAAATTAATGTCATCAAAATCCAATTAGAGTGCCTGGAATCTTCTAATCTAAATCCCAAAAAAGTGAATCATATAATGCACGTTTAGTATATTCTATATTGTACATCAAATCTTCAAGTCAATTTATTGGTATTTCAAACATGAAAGACTAGCATTCATAAAACTTTGGGTATCACCCCTGTTTGATGGTTTGCTAAACACAAACACAAACATGGACAAGCTTAGCTTGTCCGAATCAATTTTCACTTACTAAAACCAATCAAAACAACAATTTAAAAAGAGATTTTCCTGACTTGATAGTGTATTAGAACTTAAAGTTAAAGTGATTTTTGAGATGTATACTTGCATTGCAGTCACATGAAGTGCATTGGTAATTAGAATAGTAATTGTGGAGTTTCATTGTTAACAGCCTCACCTGTGTGTATCTTATATCCTCCAAGGAAATTTTATGTTGCTAGTGTATGCAGATTCTGCTAATCAGCTAAGTGCTCTACAAATAGTTGTTAGTAAATTGCTTAATTCGCTCTGTTTGAAAATACATTTTAATTAATGGGATAATAGAGGCATGTATAAATGGCTGTGTTAACTGACCTCTCCGATCAAAAACCAAGTGTAAATCTGGTTTATTTATTTCAATGAATATTGAATATTCAATATTGAAACTTCCAAAATAAATTCAGTTTCTTTTAAGCCCTTACTTTGAGAATTAAAAAAAAAAAGCACTAAGTTTTTCAGCCATTAATGAGAACCACAGGAAGAAGATTTTGCTATCCAAATATAAACTTTCAGCCACCCAGAAGAAGACTCACAGTGTGAAATCAAAATTACAGAACGTTCTGAAGTCATTGGAAGAGATTGGACATATCACATCATAAAGCAGTAAACTGAATGTATATCCCAATTATAACAAGTTTTAATAAAGGCTCACATATCAATAAGTAGTTAACTTTAATATTCTAAAACGAATGGTATTTTCAAGACATAAACTGAGGAAAAGTCAACAAACTTTCCTTCCCTACTTCCTTTAAACACACCTTGAAACAATAAATTGGATATAGCCTTCATGCATTTTTTTTTCTAACACTAACTTGGTAGCTCTTGAATAATTCTACAAAATACTACAGTTATCAAAAATCAGCCATAAAATAGAGAGTCATTTGAATACCACTACTTGACATTACACTATGTGAAGCTACTGATAAGCAAATCCCTGCATCGTGTTAAGACTACATAAAAATGTTTTCCAGATAGGTGATCAATCACTTTCTTCAAGAGTACCTAGATTTGGTAATTAGAAGCACATTACAAAATGGAGTCTACATTCACAAATGTCCAAGTATCCTATGTTAAACAGCTAATCTGAACCCTTGAGAAAATAGTTGACTCTAGGAAGTTAGGAGTACTTTTAGAAAGAAACAGTACATCCCAGACAACTGCATATTTAGACCATAAGCTGGTACTCTTCAGCGGCAGAAGAGAGTGCATGACCGTCCACACTTCCTTTGAAGACTTTTTATTCTTTGTGTATCTAATTTTAATTCTTTCCATGAATCTGAAGCCCATTGATCATACTCCAGCATCCAAAAAGTAGCAATTGCTAGTGTCTTACTTGAAAACAGAATCTTATATGAAACAAGTGATGCTTATATCTCAATTCCTCTACTCCAGATTACATAGTTCTGGCTTACTTGTCCTTTTATGAAGTCCAGACCTATAATTGAATAGGACTACCAACCAAGTTTCCTAACCATGACTTATTGTGACGAGACTTTCTTCAATCTCTACCAACTTTGCCCATAAAACCACATCCAAATTCAGTAGAAAGGAAATAAATCAAAGGGACCGGGCACCTGCTTTCCATTTATAAAACAGGCCCAGCTGTTGTATTGCATCTTTTCATTTTTATAAGTTTACTGTAGAAATATTTCAACTTTTATTTTAGAAAATCAAAAGTGTCATTTATCAATACACTCTAAAATCTTTATGTAGTGGTATAAATCCTTTTTGCCATGACATACAAGCCCAGTACCTACTTCCTTGACCTACTTTATAGAGTTGTTATAATTAGGCACATGGTAGCAAGAGTTTAGACTTGTGAATATGCATGGTACATGAGCATATCAAATTAAGTCACGAAGCATCATTCTTATCTATAAACCAAATAAGCCTCAGAAACACAAAACTCAAATCCAATGATATAAAATTACGAATTAGGGGTATATATATAAAATAAGATGAAAGATTAATATGAAAATCTGTTATTTTAGACTGTAAAATAAGTTCTCAATGGCAGTGATGGTGGGAAGGTTGGTAGACACAATTCATGTATTTGATGGATGTACTAGTACTAATACATTTTTACCTGAAAAGATTTTTTGGCTTTAGTTCAATGAAATCCATTATCCTAGGTGGTAATGGAGCCTTGCATATTCGAATCTCAGGCATCTTTAGTCTCCTGAGCTGCCTTAAAGCCTTAGCATAGAAAAGGTCAAACAGATACCAGTAAGCTTTTATAAACTACAATCGCCCTGGTTTCAACTACAAGCCACATCCTCCTGCCAAGCTCTCCTTGCTGTTGTTCGTTTCATTGTATGAGCAGACAAATTCATCCTGGAGTCCTTGAGAACTCTTGGGTTTTTAAAACCATCTTGCTTCCTACTTAATCACTTAGAGAAGCCACCGAAGAACAGAACATTCTGAGAGAACCATAAAATGGTGGTGGACACCGAAGGAATGAGCAACAAATATCTACACAATTAAATAAAATAAATGCCTCTCACCTGCCGGTTCAGCTGTACTGGTTGAAGCACAGTGCAGATATGAAAGGGATAGATCAGAATTTCAAGAAAATCTATCTGTTTTAACATTTATTTGAGACGATGCAATATGCTAAATAATATTCCAAGCCACCTCCCTTTCTCATCATTGTAAATTTGGGGCCCTCGACCTAGGCCCACAACCCCAATTAAAACAGCCAAGCTATGAATTGGCATCTAGTTCTCTAATACAGAAGAAAAGATAGGCATCTGTCCTAATTGTCCACAATGAACCTAAGGGACAATAACAAGAATAAATGTCACATTAATCCAAATGAAGCCAATGAATAATAATACAAGCCAGAAGTCCGGTTCCTAAAACATGCAATTACTTCCAAGAATGCAAAGGCATCAATAACCATAAAAACGATAGTAAATCAAGCGTGCTGTGCATAGAAATAGGCTCCATAAATGCAACACACCTGCAACGTAGCATGTGTACATACGATGTGTATATAGGTAGATGTGTATGTTCACAATTAAAGACACATCCTGAAAAAGAAACTCTGGATCTCGGGAATGGTCTTTCAACAAGAAGATGGTCAAGTGTGAAGCAGAATGCCTAATTCTGGGACCAAGTTAGCGCTAGAGCAAATAAGTAAAATCACAATTAGGCCAACAAGGTTGAGACACTAAATGTGTTCTTGAGGGAAGGCCCAGCCCTGTTTGTGAGACCTGCAAAGGAAAGGATTGCTTTCAACTCCCTCCTCTCCTTGCTTGTTCCTTTCCACCCCCTGATTTTGTTGCTAAGCTTGAGAGGAAAGGAATCCGGCGGTTCAGTTAGTATTCTGAGCCACTTTGTGATAAAAATCAAAACATCATTTTTCCCCGTAAAACAGAAGCGGATGCCTTCTCACTTCTCTGCTGACAACCTTCCTCTCTCTCCATCCTCATTTCTGTCTCCACACCCCCAACCCCCCTCCTAGTCTCAGAGACGCGAGTCATTGTTTAAGTCTAGGCCACAGATATATACACAAGTCATTTAATAACCATCTAGATCAAGACGGTAGCTCCTTTGCCTCCCACTCACCATGCTGAGACCAGGAGAAGATGCTGAAAGGAGGGAGAGCCGCACACTGAATCCATTTTTCTTGTGACCGGGTCGGATGCAGCCTCTGAACCCAACATCAGCAGCGGCTGCCGGGATTTTTCCCCCTCCCTCTCTGGTTGGTGATGGTGCGATAGGAACCACCCTTTCCAGCTCCGCTAGAGTACCAGCAGTAGAGGCGGCAACAGCAGCAGCATCACTTGAGCCTCCTCCCTCTTGGAGGATGGTGTGAGCTCTGAATCAGCCAGGAACTTGCAGCAGACGCCTCCTCAGGCTCCTCCTTCCCTCCCCACCCCCACAGCCCCACCCCTGCTGCGGTAGAAGCAGCCAGCCCCGGCAGCTGCTGGTTGTCATGGCAATAGCCAATTGCAAGTGGCAAGCTAAGGGGGAGGGGAGAGGAGCTATGCAAGCTGCAGGGGTTGGAGTAAAACTAAGTCCCTGCCTCTGAGATGCTCTTGATCTCTCATAATCTAAGCTCTAGGTCTCATTGAGAGGCGCCAAGGGTGAAAAGGTACCAGGAAAGAACAATTAGAGTTGGATTTAAGTTATAGGTTGAAATATATCAAACAGCTTGACATTTATTTGTACTGTCTATAGATTTTAAATAAAATATATTGCACTTTCTATTGGAAGAAATAAACTAAAAAATTACGTGAGAGATTGTTATTACTCCAAAGGTGTGCATCCTTGATACCATCTCTTGCTTAGTGCCACTCAGGCTGCTAATTTAAAACAAACGAACAAAACCAAAGCAAAACCTGCTGAACATTGTAATAAATCTGGTGCCAGCTATGTTCCTTTACACGTGAGAACATCAGTTTGTTCTCAGATCATTTGATTCTACCGTTTTTCACGTTGTCCTGAAAAGGACCTGGCAATATTGACAACACCCCTGAGGAAAAGGAAGTTGGAACAAAACAACCCGGAAATACTTATGAACAACCACTGTTCTCAGCAGCACTAGACCGTGGACAGTTCCAAACCTATCAGGCTTCTGATTCCTGGAGCAAGCATTATTCACGAGCAATTCCATGCTGTTTTCATGGATGCCCTTTCGGGGTTCTGAAGTCAGCTGTCAGTTAGGGTTGTAGGTAGGAGAAAATCAAGAGACTGCGCAGTGCTGAGTTCTGTTTCTTGCTGTAAATTATAGATGACACTAGAATATGTCTCAGGCAGTAGTTGTAAAGATTGATTGTGATAATGCACTGAAAGCCCTTGGCGTGTAGCAAGCACACAGTAAATGTTTACTATTATTAGCAAGAGTTGTAGAGAGGTACGCTGTAGACATCACTTAATCTAAAAGCTTTAAGGAAGGGTGTAACAATTCCAGGTAGACGAGAAGATACTAAATTCTTGATAACTGTGATGGCTGGTGACAGTGGGGGCCGTGGTGACCGAAGTGTGAATATTCTAAAAAGTTTCATATTTCCTAAATTTGAAAATTTGGAACACTGTAAATCTTGAAGAATACAGCTAATTTTTAAAATCGACATACAAATAAAATAAATGGCAACATGAGAATTAAAAACTAGAGTCGTCTAACATTTCAATTTGCTCCTGTGTCCCCTTTCCTGCCATTCCTCTGCAGAACAAAGTTAATCTTTAGGTTTAACTCACGCAGTTACTTACAGGTTCAAGTGAACAGACACAGATCTCAGGAATACTAGTACCCCAGGTTCCATTTCTGATTTTCTTAAAACTATTATTTTTTATTAAATATTTTATTTATTTACAATACAAATGCCATCCCCTTTCACCTTTTCCCCTCCCTAGAACCACCTATCCCATCCCCCCTCCTCCTTTATGCTTTTATACAATTTTAATTACATGCATGTATTAAGGTCAGTTCTAGGTTGAGGGACTAGCAATACAATAGATGCAAATAGTTAAGGAACAATCAAGACAATAAACACAAAATTAAAGCTATTATTTAAGGCAAGTTTAGCTTTCCCAAACCATTGTTTCTTGTTTTGTTTACATAATGGATGTATTATAAATTCTCATGATTCATTACGGAAACTTAGTACATTGTTGTATGTAAAACATTGGCACAATGTCCAATGCATAGTACCTATGCATCAAATATTGTCTATAATTAATTCTATTTATTCATAGGCATCAGTTTGAACATATAAGAGGATTTTCTTTTTTTCTGGCTAGAACCTTGGTGCCACAGGTACGTTCGAACAACACTGAACTTAAAGATGACCATGTGGTCAAGGGAAGGGTACAACTCATTCTTAGCATTTGATATCTGTGTACCTTCCAAAAGAGAGCCTGCCTCTTGACTTGGGCAAATTGCAGCCCTTATCTCTTCCCAGAGCCTCAGCAGCCACACAAGGCCTGCTCACATTTCCAAACCTTAATGCATAAGTGTGGTACCACAGGAGGGAATGGGTATACACATTTGTGATTCTTTTTATCCTCTCTGTCTTTGGTTTTCTTCTGTCCCCTCAGAGGTGGTGTCAAAGAGAAGGCGAGAAAAGCTGCTGGCTATAAAGTGGGGACTGCAGTGATGGCAGAGTCCTACCATGGACAGAGCATCACCAGCTAAGCCAAGAGCTGACCCTGGCCAGGGATCCCTGAGGACCTCTGATGTTTGAACAACTTACAAACTTAATCACTTTAAGACTCTCGCCCTCCTCTCCTGCTCCTCCTTTGCCCCATCCTCCTGCTTGCTAAGTCTGTACAACATTATCATAATTTGTTAGAATTTGCTTTAAATATTTAGAAAATTATGATTTACTTTACCTTATATATGTTAGGGTTTTTTTTTCCTGACTTCAAAAAAACATGTTAAATTTTTAGAAAGTTAAAGAGATTGGCCCCAGAGCCAACAAACTCAGTAAAAGAAGTTCAGACAGGAGAATTATTAGTTGGAATCTATCTAGCTGTGGAAAGACAGTGTATCAAAGCCAAACAGCAACTGACAAAAGAAAAGAAAGTAATGACAGTATACAATGAACCTGAAAGCCAATTCTTAGTAAAATACCTCAATTATTCATAATGCTTTTAATCAAGAAAAAAATTTAGATTTCTCTTCTTTTTGTTATATATTCCTTTATTTTAATATACTATAACGTATATCATATCAAAGTGTTATAATAGTTACAGCGTAACATGCTGTAATAAATTACAAATTATAATATAGCTTAATATACTTACCATACCATATTCTCTAACAGCACATATAAGATACCATGTACTTTTAATTATGTACCATATAATTGACTTTCACCTTTAAATGCTTTCTTTCTTAAGCTAAAATTTTTTGATCATTTCAATCATAAATACTATATATATATTTTTTTACCACTCTCTTTTCCCATTCCAGTTCTTCTTATGTTCTTCTCATTCTTTCAAAATTATGAACGCTTTTTCTTTCATAATTATTGTTACACATATGTATGTAATAAATGTATATACAGGTATAAAAGGTGTGTGTTTAATCCCTTTAGTGTTGCCTGTATGTATGTGCATTTCAATTAGGGCTGACACCTTAGATTGAATAACCTATCATGAATCCTGACCCCAGAGAAGACTGAATCTTCTTCTCTAGCAGTCATTAATTGCCTATAGCTCTCTTAGGGGAGGGGACTTGTGAGATTAACCCACCTGCATTAGCACGTCAGCTGATGCTGTTACTGTACAGGTCTTGTTTAGATGACCAGATTGTTGATAATTCGTGGGTACAGCTTTCATATCATATACAGAATCTAGTAGCAGACATCCTGATGTTCTGAATTTTTGCTATCCTCTTCCATGGTGTCTTCTGAGTCCTCAATGTAGTGGCTGTGTTGTAGATCAACCAGTTGGCATTGGTCAATGTACAGGTGACTTTTCTTAATATTTTGAGTAATTTTGGATTTCTCTAAATGTCTCTATTTGCTGCAAAAAGAATTTCTGTGAGTAATGAATATAGCAGAATACAAATAAGATCATTTCTTTGCTTTTTTTTTGCCATTCATGTTTGGCTCTAGGTCATCATCCTAGGTCTCTTGGCTATCGATCCTGGCTATCGGTTCTCTGGTTTTTAGACTTCCAGACAGTGTTGATGTGGGCTCTCTTAAGGCATGGATTTCAAGCTGGACCCCAAATGTCATTAGAAAGGCTTTCCTAGACAACTAATGGAAATAAATCCAGAGACTCACAACCAAACATTAAGTGGAGCTTGGGGAATCCTGCAGAAGGAGAGAAAGGATTTTAGGAGTCAGATGGGTCAAGGACATCACAAAAAAGCCTACAGAATCAATTAATCTAGGCCCATAAGTGGCTCATATAGACTGAACTCCTAACCAGGGAGACTACATGGGGCAGGTCTAGGCCCTCTGCACATATGTTGCAGTTATATAGCTGTCCTTCTGATACGACTTCTAACAATACAAGCAGAGGTTTTCCCTGATTCTGTTGCCTGCCTTTGAGACCTTTTCTTCTTACTGGGTTGACTCATCTATCTTTAATAGGAAAGGTGGTGCCTAGCCTTACTGCAACTTGATAAGCTATGGCTGATTGATATCCATAGGAGGCCTGCCCTCTTCTGAAGAAAAATGGAGGAAGAGTGAATGGGGTGGGGAACTATAAAAAGAAGAGGGAGGGGAAACCAAGATAAATAAATGAATGAATGAATAAATAAATAAATATTAAAACCTAAAAAGAACATTTAATGAGGTATGAGAGTTATGTTTACCAGGGAAGTTGAGTATAGAAGCCTCATGAGCAGAGCCTACCTGGGGGTATGAGGACAGTGCTGGAGGGTGAGGTTCTGGGGAGCTCATCAGACACAGCTAGTGAATGAGCTCCATATCAGAGCCAGACCTGGGGATGTGTTGTTGGCACAAGTAGGCTTGGTTCTAGGAGAACTCTCCAGAGAAGTCTTGAAAGATTCCTTTCCCTTCATTAAATGCCTCAGCTATTCCTTTATTGTAATATGAAGCTGAAGAGTACACTTTGCATTCTCCCTTTCCTCAAGAATTCTTTTTCCCTGGCTTGTCTGTTTAATCTCTGGGATCTTCAATAACTTTAGGTTTCTTTGAAACTAAGGTAAATATTGTCACTGATATCAATTCAGGCATGGTGGCCTTTGTTTATACTCCTAGCACATAAGAGGGAAAGACAAGAGGATCACTGGAAATTTAAAGCCAATCTGATGTATGGAGACAGACTGTGCCAAAACAGCATCAACTGATGAGATGGCACTTGCCATTGTCTTATGGTTTCTATCATTGTGGAGAGACACTGTGACCACAGCAACTCTTAAAATGGAAGACATTTTATTTGAGGCTCACTTACAGTTCAGAGGTTTAGAGCATTGTGGTCATGGCAAAAAATCATGTCAGCATGTAGGCAGACATGGTGCTAAAAAAGTAGCTGAGAACTCTACATCCAGATCCAATGGCATCAGGAAGAGTGAGGGACCCTGATGGAAGATGGCTTGAGCATCTGAAACCTCAAAGCTCACTCCCAGTGACACATTTCCTCCAACAAGGTCACACCTACTCCAACAAGGCCATATACTGTAATAGTGCCAATCCCTATGAGCCTATGGGAACAATTTTTATTCAGTCCACCACGACCACCGAACCTGATGAAGTGAATTTGATCTTTAGGATTACAAAGTGAAAAGAGAGAACCAATTCCTATATTTGTCAATTTTCCTGTAGTCTCTTCTTTCAAGAGACCACACACACACACCACACACACACACACACACACACACACACACACACACACACACACACAGAGGCGCACAAAACAAAAACACACTTCAAAATATACAGAACAAACAAACAAATATATAAATAACAATGTAGCTAATGTAGCTAGAGAAAGCTCAGTGAACAATGTCCTTTCTGAACAAGTATGAGAACTGACTTCAGATTTCAGCATCTATATAAAAGCTGGATGTGGTACCATGAACATGTAAGTCCAGCACGGAGGGCAGAGATAACCAGATCATGGGAATTTTCTGGCTGTCACTTAAGCTGTAGTGGCAGCCCCTAGGATCTATAGGAGACCCCCACCTACACAGAGGGGGACACACATATATACAACTCTGATATCAGTTTAAGCCATCATCTGTGACATTGTAAAGAATATATTCATGGGGGTTAGTGGCACATTTTCTTTCTTGATTATTCATTCCCATTTCAATGTTAGCACTGAGGTCAGGAATGATGCTCACTGGTTTACTGATGCATGGATTTAACAGCTGAAACTGCTAGCTGCTACTGTGTATTGGCACTAATTCCCAGAGATCTACCCACAAATCATAATATGAATATTCCATGAAGCTTAAAGTCTAACGATAATTATATGAGTAAGTTAAAAATGATGTTCAGAGCAGGGAGCTCCACTAATGGATAAGAAAAGGATATAATCTCCATTGGGAAAGCAGGGAATATATTATTGGGGGATTGTGGTTGGGGTGGATCAGCCTGTGTGTGTGTGTGTGTGTGTGTGTGTGTGTGTGTGTGTGTACAGATCCTGCAGGATAGAATATCATTTGCCTCTCAATTTTAATTTAATCTTTAATCATGCTTGTTCACAATATGTGCTTGGTACACATGGTACACCAGTTGAATTTTGTTGTAAGATAATGTCTCCAGAAACTCTTAACACACATACTACTTCTTTCCTCTGCATTTTTTTGTCAATTTGTTTGGAAGATAAAGATTTATCAGTATCTAAGGAGCTATGAAATTGTTAAGATAAAAAGGAAGAAAAGCAACCCAACGATTAGTTTTCTTACAAGACTAGTTTTCTTACAGTAGACAAAGAGACCTGAGATGCTGACAGTGATGACTGTTACATTATGATTTAAAGTACATTTCATGATATCATCTGTACTCTGATGTGGAAACAAGAAGCAGGTTTTCTTTTAATATTTTGGGCAATTAGGGAGGAGTCCATCATAGATGACATGAATTTACAGCATCAGCAAATCAAGGAAACTTAGTTGGGGTTTCTATGGCTGTGCTAAAAGACTGTGGCCGAAAGCAACTTGTAGAGGAAAGAGTATGTTTCATCTCATACCTTGCAGTTTATCATTTGGAGAAGTTAGTGCAGGAATTCAAGGCAGGAACCAGTATATACACTATGGAGGAGTACATGCTTATAGGACTGTTAACCATGGCCTGGACATTCTTCATTCTTATACCAACTAAAATCATGGGCCCAAGGGTGTCACCACCCCTAACAGAATGATGTTGCCTACATCAATCATTAATCAAGAAAGCCCCACAGGCTACCCACAGGCCAGCTTTGAGGGGGAAATTTTCTCAACTGAGGTTGGGCTTTTCCAAATGGCTCTAGCCTGTGTCAAGTTGATATAAAGCCAGTACAAATGTAAAGGGTATAAGAAAAGTTCTGCCTCTATGGTCTTTTCTAACATTTGCAACCATAAAATCAACAATTTAGACCAATTGATGCATATATGAAAGTTTTACTTCATGATTTAGTTATCTACAGGAAGTGCAAACTCTTTCATAATATTTTATTGCCCCAAAACTTGCATGGTCATTTTGAATACAAAATATAAGATCAGGAGCCTTGGTGTACAATGAGTACACATACCCCATAAGGGGCAAAGTAAGTATCCTTCCTGCCCTTGTGTACTTTGGAGTCTAGGGGTAGGAATAAGGGGAAAATTAGCTACAACATGGCAGCAACTTTTTCTATTCTATGTACCATGATGCAATGAAAGAATAAGGTCGATTAAGGACTGTGAACAGAAAAAGTGACAATGACACTGTGACATCTATGGTTGACCTGAAAATGAAATTTGGCTTGTACTTGCCATATAACAACTGACAAAAAGAGATCTGGTTTGAAAGATGAACTCTGACCTAGGGAAAATCCAGAAATGAGAAACATATTTGAAAGTTTAGAGTAGGTGAGACATAGTGATAAAAACAACAACAACAAGAAGAAGAACAACAACAGATTAGTAATGAGAGGTATCTGGGAAGGTGAGCAGTGATAAATATTCAGCACCATGTAGCCTAGCATGCAGTTTGGATTTGACTAAAGGCCCCATAGAAAATTAATTAGTGCTGAATCATGTGGCTGCATCTGCATAGTAATGGTCAGTGTGGTATCTGTGCAAGTGAACAAAACTGAACCACTTCACAAATATTTGACAGTTGGAACTATGAGACACTATCATGGATTGGCTTTCCAGGTTGAGGGTAAAGAAGGTATCAAAGATGGTGACTGGCCATTGTCTTCCTTTAGAAGGAGGCAGTGGTAAACTTTAGTTTCTCTGCCTTACACAGTAAGAAAAAGGCTCAGAGTGATGACTTTCAGCAATGTGTGGAAGTTGAGGAGCTTCAAGCACTTGACATACAAGCTTCCTGTCCTTACTTCTCTGGGCCTTTTGTGCTTTTCAGAACTCAGCAGTAACAAACATGAGTGCTGAACTTATGCTTTCTCAGTGAGAACAATGTGGCTGAGAAGACTATCTCAGGCTTTAGAACACCAGACTTTTTATTCTGAACATTCCAAGGTCCAAGGAAAGTTGGTTGAAAAGAAGACAGTACCCTCATCTCCTTGCTGAGATCCCTTGGGGGGTCTCTCAAAATTGCAAAGTCTAACTCCCCACTGTAACTAATGTGGCTTCCTTCTCTAGACCTTACTCTTATCCTGTCACTATGAGGCCTGGTACCCATATTGTCTGTTATTTCTCCTATAGACTCGTGTGTCTGAATATTTAGTCCCCACCTAGTGTTCCCTGTTTGGGAAGATTCTAGGACATTAAGAAGGTTGAATCATGCTGGAGGCAGGCTTTGAAGTTTTATACCCCACTTCCCATTCTACCTCTTTACTTCTTGTACACAGATGAAATTTGATCAGCCAACTTCCTGCTCCTGTTGCTGTGACTACTCTGACTGGCACCATGTCTTCTTTATGATAGACACCACCCTTCTGCAAGTATAATCCAGAATAAACCCTTTCTCCCCTAAGCTGCTTTAGTCAGGCATTTGCCACAGTTATGGGGCATAAATAAATATATTTCTCAATCATTCTGTGATTGCCACTAAGCCTAACAACCCATAACCAATCTCTGAAACTGGCATTGTAGAGCAAACCAACTGCACAAGCTGCCTTCTGACTTCCACTTTCATGCTGTGACATATGTACACACAAATATATGCTTAGATAAGTAAATAAATGTAAGAGTAAAGAAACAACAATAACAACAGGATCTGAGCATGGGGCTGGCACGTGAGACTCTGAACTCCAGCCTCAGTCTATCACATTCTCTCAGATTCTGATGACCTCATGAGACTTGTGGAAGCGAAGGCAATCTCTTAAGACCCTCCCAAGTTTGTGAATATTTTTTTCCTTATGACTCCTACTTAACAATTCCAAAATTATCCCTTGGGGGGATATCCCTTGAGAGTTGAGTTCTTATGTACCTTTGAGATACAAGCTGTGTTCCAGGAGTAGAGCAGAAAGTGTTCTCAGAGTTAAAAATTCTCCCTTTTCTTCTATTTCTTCCTTTAAAAAGGTTCTCAATATTTAAGTAATTGCATAGATAGATGATGATAGATAGATAGATAGATAGATAGATAGATAGATGACAGATAGATGGTAGATAGATAGATAGATAGATAGATAGATAAATGACAGATAACTTCTTATTTCTTTTTGATCTATCCTTTTCAATACTGATAAAACCAACACTATTGGACAAATATAAAACAAATATATCAAAGATATAAATTAATTAGGTGGTACAACTGTCCAAAATAACATTAGAAAATCAAGTTATTTTGAGCTGCCCCTTACAGAAGAGGACAAGTGTAATTTACTTTTGAAATCTCACTTGATGTTGCATGCAAGTCTGATCTTGGTGACCTTGGTTTAATTAAATCAGTGGTTGCCTTTTGTTGTTCAAGGGAAGACACACTTGGAGGTTGGTAGCATCACTTCGTAGCTACCCAGATGTAAAAGGGTATGGCAGAAAGTAGATTATTGACTTTTGGCTTCCTGGTTTCCCCTCTTGATGACAATTTATTCTGTTGCTGCTGCTGTTATCAGATCCCCAGTTTCCAGGATTCTGTTGCTATCCAAGAGCCAGACCAGAAGCTGTCTGGGAATGCTGTGTGTTTTCAGGGACAGACTGGGACTGATAAAGCAATGAGCCTCATGAATTTAGCAACTGTCATGTTGTCAATCTCCTGGGTGAGACCAGGGAACTTTCCTGTCTAGTATTTAAAAACAGAAAAACTATGGGGTTCTCATCCTCTCAGATGTGAGACAACTGTTGCTACTATTCGAACACACGATGATTTAATAAGTTTACGCATATATATAATCTTCCTGAATTTTAATGGTAATGTGTCTGGGTTGGGTTTTAACAGATTTTTAACACATATATTCAGGTGAACAAGTTGCTATGGCAATATTCTGTAGGATGGAGCTTGATCCTAACACTTTTACCTGTTTCTCAGCTTGGTAACATTTTTTTTTCTTCTGCCAACAATCTCAAACTTGAGGAAAGAACAACGAACGGTAATAGAATCATTCATGTCAAACACCCATCTTTCCAAGATTCCACTTTTCTTTAAATTATGTTCAAGGTAACTTTTTGTGTGTTGTTCCTATGGGAGAAGTATTCCCTACAGGAATCTTAATATTTGGATATCTAATTTTAAGGTCTGGGCTTGGAGACAGGGCTTTATGTGTCTTTTGAAATTTGTCTCAGTTCTCCTTTGGCCTTCCATAGATAATAGAAAATATCTGAAAAGTGTTTGCAGAAACACCTACCCTGCCTTACAGGGAAAGCTGCAAAACAGAGCTTTAGTCATATAAAGCTTTTTCTTTCTTTTTGTTCACTTTATATCCCAATCACAACCATGTCTTTTCTTTCTTTCCAGTCTCAGCCTTACAAATCTCATCCCCCCAATTGCCCCCTCCCCTTGGGAGGGGATGTATATAATGTCAGCGAAAAGAAACTGAGACATCCACTACTCCAATTGTTAAGTGACCCATATAAAGACCAAGCTACACATTTATAGTTTCCCAGAAACCAGTGGAACATGAGAAGAGATAGAATTATTAAAACAGAGATTCTTGGAGGAGTGGGCTTGGAATTACACTCAAGTCTCTTAGAAAGGTGAGCATCTCAGCTATTCATGGTGCCTTTGACTAGAGCCTATGAAAACTTGGAGAGTTGGTGTGATTGCCTGTCACATAGGGTGACCCTGATCTTGCAATGACTAATACTCTTGTCTGAACTGTCTATTACAATGTAAGAAATTGCTGTGATCTGGTAGAGAAGATGTTGAAAAATACTTAAAAGAACCTTCAGACAAAAGAAAATGACAAGGAATGGGTCCCTCTTAATGTTCTTTATTAGCATGGGAGGTTGGCTGTTTCCAAAGCAGTATCAACTGGATTTGGAGCAGAGGGATGCTGCCTTGCTTTCTCTTAGCCCTTCACAGTGTTTCAGGAACCATCTTGGTGTCTATTCTAGCATGACACTTAACCTTGCAGAACGAGATTTATGTTACTTCTAAGATAAGCAGGACTCTGTTCTGTGTGTGCACCAAATTTCTAGGATCCCATTCCATTACATAGAGAATATACTACATGTTTTATTATTACTGTTAAAATTGTCTATAAGATACAAAGTTTTTCAAGTCAATACTTCTGCAATCAACTATAATATACAAATATGGACTTCCCTAAGGAAGAGTAATAGATACCATTTAATTATCATCTGAAGACTTTATTAGATGCCAGATGCTTCTATTACAAGGATGCCATCCCTTCCTATGAGTGTAACCAGATCTCTGTCACTGATCTTATGGAATGAGTTTTACATTTTATAATGTCTGTTTTCTGGAAGAACATCATCATATGGGAAATAAGAGCTGCACTGTGTGCTCTCTGTTGAACTCATGAAATAGAGGTGAGCTTCAACATGTCTCATTCAAAGAAGCAGAATTAAGAAGACTACAATTGCACATTGCAACTGCAAGTGTGTCTCTTTATTCCCCCAATTTTCACAAACCGTGACATAATTGGATACCTAGAAAAAAAAGGTATTTTTTTTCAATTTGCTTCAAATGGTGCCCTTATTTATTGCCATTTCTGTACACCCAGTGCTCATGTTTAATGACTAGATTGCAGAGTATGAGACAAAAGAAAGCATTATCTCTTGAAATCCTCTTTACATCTAACACAGCTACTTGGGAAGAATTTTCATGAGTCAGTCCCTAAAATAAGAGGGGCTTCTGTGAAGAATTCATTACAACCTTAGGCATACTTAAACTTTCTATTGCTTAATTAAAAAAACAGTCAATGTTAGGTTTATTTTTATTTATGTCTGTGTTTTTCTGAATATATACTAGTCCTATGTGGTTCACTGAGACTAGAAAAGGGCATCTGTTCCTCTGGAGCTGAAGTTGGGTCTTCTGGAAGAGCAATAAGTATTCTTAACTGATGATAAAATTCTCAGGCCATGTGATTGAATCTCAGTGTAATGAATTATTTTGTCAGAGTGGGATTCAGTCACAACACTGTTATGACATATAAAAACAAAACAAAAACATTTTTGTCTAACAAATTTTCCTTTGGGTCCCATCTCTCTGGCATGGCAGCCATAGCAAATAAGTTTTGTAAATTAAGCAAAGAACTTTAAAGACTATCTTATTCTATAATTTTCTTTGGGGTGGTTGACATCTAACATCTTAGAAATAGTGCTTACTCTTTCCAGTGACAACACATGTAGTGCTTTAATTCTCAGAATACAGGGTTTAGTTGAAGCCAGAGGAAGTGAAGGTAAATGTTATGTGCACTAAACTTCATTGCATTTTTTTCAATCATTTCATCCTAGCTTAAGCCATCTAACCACAGTGAACCAGGGAAGAACAAAGCAAAAAGTCATTCTCATCTTGAATGTTTGATGGGAAAGGACTCCTGCAGGGACTAAAGGATTCCAAGAAAGGATGGTGCTATGCAGCCTTTGCTTGCACATAGAGCTCCCTCAGAAAGATCTTTGTGGTCCAGTTAAAGAAATGATACTACAAAGAGGTCTTTATCTCCTTTCTTTGCATTTTCAAGCATATGTAATGTTTGCTCTGTTGTCCCTTCTGACCGCTTCAACAACTTACCAGTTCCCATGAGTCACAGCCTAGTATGGGCAACAAATCAAGTTAGGAAAAACATGATGAATGCACATGCTTGCTGTTAGTCTTTGGGTTTAAGTCTCAGCATTGATGATGTCATTGCTAGGTAGAGCAGAAGGCTTTACGTTGTCTCAGACACTTTTTATTCTATTTTTGTCTCTGTTTTGCAGCATAGATGTGCTATAGAGAAGGCTAAGCAAAGAAAATAAAGTATAATTTTATGTGACCTCTTTGGAATTTCTGAGCACTGCACTGGTGTTTTTTTTTTTGGGGGGGGGTGTCCAAGGCCTATATAAGAAATCAACACTTACTGGAGAACAAATCTTATACTTAGCTATTTTCTCTTTTTGAGGGCTTAAGAGCATACTTAACTCTAGGCATAAAACAAAATCTATACATATACATTTAAAATTCAGTTGCATATCTCTAACCAGTTGCATCTATTGGTTATTTCCTACTCTGCAGCCTTTACAAGAGATCTACTAGAAACCCAGTCATACGTGTAACTAGAAGCTTTTACCACCTCTGTGGTAAAGCAAATATACTCTTCTGTAAATTTGCCTGGTGGCAAAGTGAATCTCTGAAGCCAATTTACAATATATGGGCCATACTGACTTCATTTCTTCCTCTCTCAGAAAATGACATTTCATGGGTACTGGTTTGAACAGTAGGGGCATTATAGACTCATGTGCTCAAATGTTGGCTGTGCTATGCCCAGTGTTTGCAACATTTTAAAAACAGTGGTTGTTTTACAGACATCTATTATCCCTTTCTCAGCAAAGTGGTTGAACTACTTTTATATATGCTGATGCTTTTTAAGTATTAGATTTGAGTATTTATCTTGCTTCTCAAAGCTTGTGCAACATGAAGGCCTAAATCCCATGGGCAGTAACCTGTTCAGTGTTTAATTCTATTAATTTTTGACCTCTTAAATTCAATGAAGCTATCCAATAAATCCATGAGCAAATTCCTGAATAAAATAAATATTCGTGAATAGAATAAAACTTACTAACACAGTGAGTGATCAAGTGTTTGCCTGAAATCCAGGTGATTAAATTAAACCATCAATAATCATATAGTAATAGGCATAATCAATAGTAAAAGGCATTATTCTAGCAGATACTAGGCCATGCATCTTCTCTCATGAATGGACCTTCGTAGGACTATGAAGGCTTTTTTGTTCTACCTTCTACGAGGGCAGCAGGATAACACCTTGGAAGTCGAGAAGGGGCCCTCATCACATATTAAACTTGTTTATATGATAACCTTAGGTTTCCAAGTCTCCAGAGCCAAGAGAAACAAATTTCAGTTGTTTATGAGCAAGTTGTTCAGCCTGTGGTATTTTGCTGCAGCAGCACAAATGGAAATGACACTTAGTTCCATGAAACAGAAAGCAAAATCTAGAAAAGGTGGGAAATGAGAAATCTCCTTTCTTATGTAATTCTCGGGTTGTGGAGCTCACACAAGTTTTCAATGTCTATAATGTATTTTAGCAATCATACTGTAGAAATAATTGTCATGTTGTTGTTAATTATTCCTCAAGAATTAGAGCTCAAATATTCTACATGAGTTATGCTTATATAAGAGAATTTTAAAAATAGGTTCACTCTGCTTTTCTTGTCGACTCAGAAATCTCACTGCAATGACACTGATGTGATTTTCTGTTAGTCCACATTGCAAGGAAAATATCTTAAGTATGAGAACATTGGGAATGTACTTTTTTTAAATAGGGAAGAGAATTCCCTGCAATTAAGAATTTCAGAAGAAAATTCTCTGTGATGGTAACACTGAAGCTAAGATAACCAAGGTAAGCAGACATAGTGGGAACATGAGAAACCTGAGGACAGGCTTGGTGCAGATGCTAATTATACAATATCACACAGGAAATATTGCACAAAGCCCCGATACTATTTTTCTAAAGACATAGTGTCAGACTTCCTGTTATATATTTATTCTTATACCCATAGAGTGGTGCCATGCTACTCTTCTTCACAGAAGCTTCTTTATCCAGTGAGTGATGGTTAATACAGAGACTTAAAACTCAGAACAAAAGTTCTGGGAATAAAGGGCTCTAGAGTATTTGGTTCTAAATGAGGCATCTATATCACATTAAATCCTTAACAAGTACACAGGGAGCATTGTATACTGGGAAATGTAAGAGCCAGTGGTTGAAGGAGATGGCCATAAAATAAGGTTTTTTTGATGTACTCTCCTGAACTCTCAGCAACTGTGTTTGTTGACACAATACCTGTACAAGATCATCCCAGTTGACATATCAGCATAGAGAGGGAAGGTAATCATCACTTAAACCTACTTCGAACCTAGGAGCTATTGGCAGTTGAAGGTAGTATTAGGGCATAGAAGGTCACTTTTCTTTATAGGTGTGACTCATGACAGTTTCCTATACCCTATTGGATGGTATCTTATCCCTATGTGACTATAGGCATCACTAATTACACTCAGTGAGTTATCAAACAAGATGGGGAAGACATAGAGAACAAAAAAAAGAGGAAGACTTAAAATCAGGAAGAGAGCAAGGGAGTACTGTGAGGATTTAGAGGAAAAAAGCAAAGGGTTGTAGTGGATATGGACTATATATATTGTATTCTTATGTGAAATTAGCAATGATATTAAAATATATAAATTTTATGCAAATCCTTTCAATAAAAATATGTTACCAAAACCTCTAGTCCATGTATGTAGTCATTTCACAGGCCTGGGAGTTAGTATTACTAGTAAGATGTAAATCTTTGTATGCTTCACTGTAGTTAGCTATCCCAGGTTTAACTAGTATAAGTTAACAACATTGCATTACTTAATAATTACAAAACTCACACTTCTTTCAAAAACTAGGAGACTGCATTCATTTGTCAGCTAATACTAGCAGGAAAGTAAATAAGGTCACCTAAACAAATCTATCTTGTAATCATCTATCTGTCTTCCTCATTTTCTACACACAGACACATAAGATGGGATGCAAAGCTCACTCTACTGATGTTGGAAGAGATGAAAACTAGTTGATCAACTGCCCTTTCCTAACAACTGTGGAGTAAATAAACATACAACTCTATCTTAGAAGTGACTCCAGGCCAGTTTTCTATTTTTTTCAACTTCCAATTTTTTTATTGGTTAATTTTTTTCCTTTGACATTATCACACATCCATATAAAAGATACAGACCACTCTTCTATCTGACCCACTTTTACTTCCCTACTTACTCTTCATCCCCATGAATATCTTTCTCACATTCATGTTGTGTTCTGTGATGATCCACTGAGTTTTCCCTGGGCTGTTTGTATGATCATCAATTTGTAGGTATCCTTTGGAGCCTGGTGGGCTCAGTAATAGGTACATTACTGCTGACGTGATTCTCTATGTCCATGAATCTATCAAGAGTCAGTAGCCCAGGAGTAAGAGGTAGGTTTCAATAAGCTCTCTCCCACCCAAATCTATCTACAATGTCATTCTTCAGCAGGCCCATTGCAGATAATTGATGTTATTAATTCACATTTGTAGGGGTTATATTAAATACATACAGAGGTATTTCATACAAATTCACCCTATTGTATGCCTCATACATCCTGCCCTCTCTTCCGTAAATTTTCTCATGCTTTAGAGGGTGTATTTTAAATGTCTTATTTGATGCTAAGACTTCAATCATCAGTTATTCTCAGCATCTTGAAGGGCTACAAGTCTCTACATTTCACCACAATTCACTACAAAAAGAAGCTTCTCTGACTAGGACCAAGAATAGCTTTCATCTATTAATATAAGAATACATATTCATAATGCACTTTGATGCCATGTAACTTAGTTAAAACAACAGCAATAAGTTGTTTACTTGGGCCTAGAACCTCCCTAGGAATAGGCTGTTAACTGGGCTTACAATACTAGGAAGAGGCTTCTTCCTGTAGAGCAAGACTCAAATCCAATGGGAATAGATGGTTACCTCCTAACAGTCATGAAATTATTTTACAGGTAGATACATATCACCTGGCAGGTTGCTTCTGTGATCCACAAGGATCACAGCTGGGTAAGAGCATGAGCATCTCCCAGCAGCCTGAATGATACCTTCTGCCACTTTGAAATCTAGGCTGCAGGGTAGAATTTTGTAGTTCAAGTCCATCATGCTTTCTCTATATCTTATACAATAATTCAACTCAGAGAAAGGCATTTATCAGGGTATATTTTGGCAATGCACTTTGACACAGATACATAGAAAGCAATTGTATTCCATGTCAATTTAGTTAAATAATAATACTGTACATGCTGTTTTCATCTTTAGAGCCTCGAGTTCTGGTAGGCAGTGAAGAGAATTGGTTAAAACTTGCGTTGTTTGGGCAGCCTGGGGCCTCCCTGAACAATTCCTATGGAAGCATCTAACAACTGGGTCAGATCAGTTTTTTTGAAGAACTAATAAAAATTATTTATGTGTATCAAGAAGGTCATATCTACTAAAATTTAGATAATCTTTCACAAGAAGACCTATAGAGTTAACTAACCTGGGCCCACGGGGGCTCACAGAGACTGAATAATTGTCTACCAAATCACATACCTGGGCTATACTTTTTTTTTTTAAGTTTATTTAATACAACATAATCTCCAACTTCACTGAGGTGGCTGACCACGTCCATGACCGAAGCAGCCTCTAAACTGGAATTCGGTTGCCGAGCCAGTCCCAGCCTCAGCCTTCTTGTCAGCTCCAGGGGGCACAGCGCTCCTTCTGTACGTGTCTCTGTCTGCCTCTCCTCTTGTGAATCTTGCAGGCCGCTCACCCTCTGGACCTTTGGGCCGAGGTCTGCCAGTTTCGGGGCGGCTGCGGCGCAGGGTGGCGGGCACAGTCTCCGGAGGTAGGTGCAGGTAATCCCGGAGATACTGGATGCCCTCATTCGTGAGGTACCAGTAGAAATGTCTCCAAGCAAACTGCTCCTTCATGTAGCCTTGAGACTTCAGAGACTGCATGGCCTTCATTATGTGAAGGTTGGGCACATTCTTGTCTGCCAGCTCGGGGTGCTTGGGCATGTGGACATCTTTTTTGGCGACCATCACGCCTTCCTTAAAAAGGAGTTCGTAGATGGCAATCCGGTTCTTCTTAGGCATCAACATCGCGGCGGCTGCAGAATCCGAGGCGGAGGCTGGAAAGTACCTGGGCTAGACTTAAGCCCCTTACACATATGTAGCAGATGATCAGCATGGTCTTCATGTGGGTCTCCTGGTATTTGGAGTGCGGGCTATCTTAGACTCTGTTACCTGTCTTTGGATCCCTTTCCCCTAGCTGGACTGCTTTGTGGAGCCTCCGTGGGAAAAGGCACTTAGTCCTGCTGTGACTTGAAGTGGCAGGGTGGGTTGGAACTCAAGGAAGGGGTTCTACCATGGAGAAATGGGAAAATTGGTGAATGTGAGGGTTGGACCAGGAGAAGAGGGACGGGAACAGTGATCAGAATGTGAAGTGAATAAATAAATTAATCAAAAGAGTGGAAAGAATTTAGGTGATTTGGAGAGACAGCTGTAAGTATTCATGACTTCATTTTCCTTTACTTGAGCAAGAGATATGGCCATCCAGAGAAAAGGGGAAAGCAGATGGATAAATAGGTAAAGACAGGATTTAGAAACTGAGTCAAGTGGGTACCTAGGTTAACCTGGAACTTAGCATGTGATCTAAGCACAAGGAATCATAGTACTTGATTTGTGACCTTCTTCATATTTATACACTTTATCTTGCCTCGGTGCTCTTGAATCTGCCTTTTTTGTTTTTTCTCATGTAAAGCAATATCTCCCACTTTGAGGTGCATGGTTGATCCTAGTGAACTTTACCAACCTAAAGGTGGTTATCTTAGAGTGTGCCCAATTGATCTCTGCTTTGTGAAGGCATAATGAGAGTAAATTTGAGAACATACCCCTCTGTATATCTTGCTTTTTTCTAAAGAAGTCAAACATCTGAGGATTTGAGGATTTCCAATAGGTAGAAATAAAACAAAAACAAACACAAAAGCAGGTGTTTCTATCTGATGCCTATCTGTCCTCCATTTATGGGAAGGAAAAACAAGTGATTCATGAACTTTCCTTCATTTGAAAGAATTATAGAAAAATTACATGGAAACTAGACTGGTGTCAAGAACACTACTGTTTTTCCTGTGGAATTCTGGGTTCTGAGAAAAGCTCCATCAGGGCAATAAATGACTTTCAGGGTTATATTAGTTATGTGATTTGCTAAGTCAGTTTTGCTAAGATCACCCCTTGTATGTCAGTTCAAAATTGCCTCTCATGCTTCAGATTATAAATGTATATGTTAAAGAGTTTGATCCCAAATTCAAGATTCAGAAGTCGGGCATTAGGAAAATGAATAAACCATGAAGTTACTTGGCACAATCAATGGAAAACTCCATTGGTGAGTTCATGATTGAGTGGACTATTGGGATTAGTGGGTACTGTAGAGGGCGGGGCTGGATCGGAGGAAGCAGATTTCTGGGAGGGTACTTTAGAAGAGTATAATTTTCTTCCAATCTCTTCCTTTCTTCATCTGTCTGGTCACCATGAGATAAACAGCCTCTTTTATCAACAGTCCCTTCTTTTTTTTCTGCCTCATCCCTGCAATGCAGCCAGCCAATTATGGACTCGAATCTCTCAAAATGTGAGTCAGAATAAATCTTTCCTCCTTTATCTTGAGTATCTTGCCATGGTGATGAAAAGTGACTAAATCACTCTAAGAACTGTCCTCACTGTAAAACAGATCACACCGTAGTGAGAGCTATCCCTTAGACTTGTTTATCACCGAACATAGATTCCTAGTCTCTTCAGGAATCTAACTGGATATTAAGAAGGCCCCACTCTTTCCCAGTTTCTGCTTCTGTCTGACTTAGAGTTATTCAAAGATTGTGGTTTATAAAAGCTCCTTAAACTAGACCAATTCATTCTTTTTCTTTATTAGAATTTAGCATCCTTGGTACAAATCTCAACAATATCACTGAAAAATACATTACATTGTTGTCTACCCCTTCCATGTTTCGATTTTTCTTTCTTTTTTTTTCCTATTTCTTTTTTGTTTCTTTTCTTTTTCTGGTTTGAGCTTGTATGTGTCAGTCTTGCAGTCACAACCACTGAATTCATATATTTGACTGTTTTGTTGTATCTGGTGAACACTGTTCCCTTGAAGTCACCCATTACCTTTGTCTCTTATAATCCTTCCATCTTTTCTTCCACTAAGATCCCTGATCTTTGTCAGGAACAATGGATGTGCATATCTCATTTAGGGTTAAACATTGTACAGCCTTTATTCTCAGCACATTGACCTGGTAGAGTCTCTGTTAATTGCCATTCTCTGTAAGAAGAAGCTTACTTGTGGAAGGTTGTACTTATTTGTAGTATAGTAATAATAGTTCAGGAGTTGTTTTGATACTATGTCCATTTAGCAGAATAATGCTGGGTTATCCCACTAGGACCTGTGACTTATGTAATCATAGTTTCTTACTCCTATCAATACTGCCAGTTATGGTTCCATCTCATGAGGTGTACCCAACCAGAAAGTGGTTGGTTACTGCCATTACATTTGTGACACTGTTGTACCAGTGGGAATATCTAATCAGATTGACTGTTAAAGGGAATTCTAACTTCAATTCTACTTAAGAAAATGGTATTTTGGTGATATATACAAGATTAAAGAAATTATTAGATTAAATAATTTCATAAATTTTAGGAACATAATATGATGTATTATAACAATACTTAGAAGTGAATTATGAAAAGGAATCATAAAAATATAATTGTCCCAGTATTTTTATTAACTTTTATTAATTAATCTTTAGAGTACTTTTATATTGGCTATAATGCCTATACTGACAATGAGAAAAGCTAAAAAAAAAAGCATTGTGTATGTTCTAATGTCTATGTGCAATAACTTAATTCCATTAAATCATTCACAGGAAAAGAAAAAGAGAAAATTTTATAAAAGATAAATAATTCCTGATGCTTGAAGCCTAAGGAAAAGTCTAAATAGTTTTCCTAAACTACGACTTGATAAACATATTTTTTCTAGTCAGAGACACAGAATAGCCATATTAGTTTTTAGAGATACAGTTGATAAAGACATATTTCATTTTTTGCAGTTTAACCCTACCTAGGATAGTAAGGGTAGAGAGGTAAAAGCAAGGCAAGACCAGAGAAGAGTGAATATGTGAGATGTAGTTCACCAATTTCAACAGGACAAAGTTTTTATTTATTATTTTTATGTTTTTGTAACTTGCCCTCCTGCTCTGCTGGGCCTCTTCAGGCTTAGCATTTTAAATTCACTCCCAAGAAGCTCTCTTGACATTGTCATCTTATGCTGGAAGGAGAAGGCACCAAAAGTCAACAGTCCCCAATCTCTCACATTTTCCTCTTTGATTACTGTGCCCCCACCTACAGCCCTAGGTAGTGTTTTTTTTTTTCTTTTAATCCAGAATTCAACGTTTTAAAGAAGCAGTCTCAAATAGGAGCTTGAATGCTTGAATTATTTTACTTGGTTGCAGTTATCAGTAACTGTGCTAAAGGAGATCGAAGGGGCTGAATACCTGGGTCAGATTCAGAACAATGAAGTTTGCTTGTTTGCTCTCATATGCCGAATCTTTATTATATATGTCACATATGCCATAGGACTGTGGAAATGGGAAGTTTCTGCATAGTTGAAAGGTACAATTTGCATTTTTCTCCTTTCCTAGTCTTGCATTCCACCCACTGTACTATCTCCCAGATCCATCATATTCTTTAATTTTCATCACTTCCATGTTTATTTAAAAGAACTCTGATTCAACAGAGGAAACAATGGCTTTTACCGGTCTTCAGGTCCATCACTACAGGAGCTTCATCTTCGTATGAGACCCTTTACCTTTAGCAAGAAGAATGTTTTGCTTAGTCATGTTTTTGAAAAGTCCCCAGATCTGTCAACTATCAATCCTGGTAATCCAGATAATGAAGTAGCATTTGAATTCCAGTTCTGAAGGGTTTAAAACATATGGTGTGTGTGTGTGTGCGTGCGTGTGTGTGTGCATGCGTGTGTGTGTGCATGTTCCAGATGAATGCTATTTGGCAGGAGAAAGGATACTATAGAAGAAGAAAAAACAACAGTCAGTATTAGAGGGTGACTGAGCAAACCACATGATATGCAGGTGTCATATTAAAACCTATAATTTCATTCTAATTTTAAAATGATAAATAATATAGATGTAGAGACAGAGATAGAAATAGAAAAAAGGAAAAGGAGGCTAGAGAATACAGATTATAACAGAGAGAAACTTCTAAACATTTATAGTAGTCAGATAGCTTCAAATGTCCTGTTGATTTTATGTTACCTTAAATCATTTACTGTTTTACAAAACCAAATACTTTGTGTATTACAGTTGTAAAAATATTAATTTGCATATTACAGTTTTTTATGGATTACAGTTTATTTGTGTATTACAGTTATAAAAATTGCATTCATACTTTTATCAAACCTATGTTTTTAATTTTATTTTAGGTAGTCCTGCTCTGAAAAATAATTTAACTTGTGTCCTCTTCCATGCTGTACTCTCCCTGGATGAGGTGGGCAGCCTACTTTCCCAAGTAACAGGTCAAGTCTCAGATAGGAAATGCTGGAAAAAGTTCCCAGTTTCAGAAAATTGTTTTTTAAGTATTCTGTAAAACTGATGTTCATATCTATGTTAGTTGGTGTCAATCCCAAAGCTCGTAGGGCATTCTTGGTACTTTGAGGAAAAAAAGGATTTAGCGCAGAGAATCAGTTACAATGAACTCAGAAAGAACAAAAGAGGAAAGGCTGAGGCTTAGAATTAGAAGCTCCTATTGGACTGGACTGTCAACTATCAATCCTGGTAATCCAGATAACGAAGTAGTGTTTGCATTCCAGTTTTGAAGGGTTTAAAACATATGGTGTGTGTGTGTGTGTGTGTGTATGTATGTATGTATGTATGTATGTGCTTGTGTGTTTGTGTGTGTGTGTGTTTGTGTGTGTTTGTGTGTGTATGTATGTATGTATGTATGTTTGTATGTATGTATGTGTGTATGTATATATGTATGTATGTGCTTGTGTGTGTGTGTGTATGTGTTTGTGTGTGTGTGTGTATGCATATGCATGTTTCAGATGAATGCTATGAATGCTACCAACTAATGTAGATGTGAAGAAAAGCAGCTGGACTGAATCCTAGCTGCTCTTGGCAACTGTGTGATGAAGGTGCTGAGACTGCATCCTTGCATTTGAGCAGGGATGCAGGAGCATGTAATTCTCCTGCTTCTGAAGAGGAGGAGGAGAAAAAGGAGGACGAGGACGAGGAGGACGAGGACGAGGAGGAGGTGGAGGAAGAGGAGGAGGATGAGGAGGATTTTTTTCTACAATGGGATATGCAATACTTCAACTGGGCATGCACCTAGGTCATACTCCTCCTTGTGCTGGTGTCATGTTTTGGTTTACCACAGACCACTGATACTAAAATGGCATTCTTCTTCTTGTCATCCTATGTCATTTTAATATCCACTGTCAAGGGAACCTGGGAAATACAGTTTGCTCGTTCCTATTTCTAACAACTTGACAGAGAAGCAAAATTAACCAAACAAAAGACCACAACCACATTAATGAAAGAATCTAGTAGGACTGACAACTGTTAGGTAATCAACAAAGCTCACTTTGGTGATACAATGCTCAGTCAGCTCCTTTTTATCCCTATTTAAACTTCACTCAATAACAATGATGTCATGCTTTTATATGTGGAATAACTTTGCATATAAGTCAAAATGTTCTGGATATAAATATTCTACAGTTTAAATATTAAATTGTAAAATTGCCTACACTCCCACTTCTGGCATAATGTAGAGTAGAAAAAAAGAAGAGAATAAATAGATGCTTGATTAAGGCAAACAAGTGTAATAGAAAGGGCAAGAAAAATCATGTGACATGGCCACAATTAATGTTTCAATGATAATCGCTAATAAATCATGATGCTATGATGATAGTTGTAATTCCGTTCTGCAATTAATTCCACACTCCCTCTCTCCCTTGTGTACAACCTCTTCTAGTTGACATTTTCTACCTGTTAGAATAATTCAAAACTTAAGTTCTTAGTAGTTTTTTGTTGTTGTTGTTCAGTATCTGTGGTTTTCCACCAATTATTATTGAATATAAAAACAGTCTGATAACTTCTCAGGGCTATCAGAGTTTTAAACATACTTTATCCTGTGTCATTGTCTCCCAGCATTCTATTTTTCCCAAATAACAGTGATCAATTCCCTTTCCTTGGCTTTGCATTGTTTGTTGCCTTGGTGACAGGGAGACTTTCAATATGACTGAATAATAGTACTGGTTCTAAGATCAATAGAACTACCATGCCATGTGGTAGAAATATTTTCTCTTCCAAATTCAGACCTTGAACAAAATAGACTTGAATTCTGAAGGACAGAAAAAAGTAATGGTTCAGCATAGTCTTTGTGTATGCTTCTGTCTTTTGACTCTTATACGTGTGGATCCTAGTAAGAACAGAAAGAGCAACATATTTCATATTTTTCATATTATTTTATTCACAAGTATAAGAGCTTCTGTGTTATGGGATGATGATAAGTGAATTTCATATGCGTACGATCACTGAAATGCTTTAGTTCCTATGGAGTAAATTATTGATCAACAGTTGCGGGAGCACAAGCAATAATGACTTAACATGTCAACTCCTAATCTCTGAGCATCTAAATATACAGTGTGAAGAAGGGAATTTCATACGGGCTCAAGTAGGTGAAAGTTCCTGAGATGGGGAGTGAATCTTGGATGCTTTAGGTATTTCAGTGAAGTAATCATGAGTGTTCTTAAAAGAGGGAGATGAAAGATGGTCAAGCTACAAAAAAAGGAGGTGGAACAAAAACAAAACAAATCAAAACAGAAACAGAAACAGGAACAGGAACAGGAACAGAAAAAAACAGAAACAGAGGATAGAGAATAAATTCCCTTCCCAGACTCTCCAGAGAAGCCAGTTTTGAAGATATTTTGACTACTTCAACTTCAATAAATTGAAATCAATTTAGTTTTTTTCATCTCTAAAATTTTAAAGAAATTCATTTTATGCTGTTGCTATGCCTTTTAAGCATGTAGTATTTTCAATAGTAACAACTAGAAACTAACACAGTAACTGCATTATCTTGAATATTATTACACCAAACTAGGTGTTCCTAATGTACCACAGGAAGCTGCTACATAAATGAATGTTAACAAAACTCCCTAGAAGGGTCATATCTCACCCTTCTGGTATGGCAGAGGTCAAAGCAAATCAGGTCCATCAGGTATGATGCTGTCACAATACATCACTTGTTGACATCGTACATGAAACACTCATTGATGACAATAGCTACATCAGGCCTGGCAAACAATGTCATTTGAACCAGTTCATAACTTTCTTCTTTATTTGTTGTGGGTATTTTAAACTTTTTCTCATTGGATAATCTCTGGAGTTCCATGGAAAAGAGATTTTTGATATCAAAACAACATGTTTTGTTTATACTGTTACTCAAAACATCTTCTGCAATGAGTATGCATTTTTTCCTGAGCAATCACATAGAACTTAATATCCTTAAAGTCCATCCCCATCATAGAAAGTGTCAATATGCAGTTTTCCTGGATTTACCTTTTAATAAAGTCTCCAATAATGTTCTTCCCAAGACCCTTATGAGATAGCAAGAATATTACAGTCGTTGACCATGAAACAGCCTGTGAACAACTTGAGCCAACTCTCCAGAACAGCAGTTCAAACAAATAAGCTACTGGAAGTTTTTTGGAAGTTACAAGTTCCTCTTTCTCCACTATGGACCTAAAGAAGCATGCTCTAAATATGTCCGTAATGCAGAATTAATGCATTTGTAGGTTAATTCTAATATAACATACAAAGATACAAAGTGCTTAGGATTTATTTACTTCTTTTAACTCTCCATAAATAATTTCACATGAGTCTGTGGCTATATCTTTAAGGAAAGTGTGTCAGTATATTAGGAGGTTTCATTGGAGTCTAAGCATCTTACACTACCAGACATGAGCTCGTTCTAATGAATGAGCTTTAAAATGAATCAGAAAGCAATTGATTGCACTATTTCAAGAGTGGGAACATGTTGCTCAGCATAAGAGCAGTATAGTAAAAAACAGTTCATAAGGAAGTAGGACTGTTGTTAACTTCCCGTTCCCCAGCATCTATCAGATTAACTCCTGACACTATGTAATCTGGAAAGCAGTGAGAAAACTGCAGTTTGGTCTCAACTTAATTCCTCCATGATTTATTAATGTTTCTCAACAGCAGCACTTACCATTTAGTTCTGATAGGCAACCAAGAGCAGTGATAACTGTCTTTATTATTGGTGTGTATGGGGGAGGTGTGGATAAAGGGCCTCTATAACCAATAATTCCTAGACAGGTAGCCTATTCCTGGTACTGTGATTTTGTTTTAATAATTTTATGTTATCACCTCCATGAAGGAGTATATTTTCCATTAATGTATCTTCATTCAAACTTTATCTATTCTTTAGACTTTTACAGGCACAAGCTGTTGGAAGATTTTACCCGTTCATTTCATTGTACGTCTTCTCTGAGTTACCCCAAAATTTCCAAGATGTGCCTGACCCTTATTCTATGTGTGGATGAGTTCTCCATCCTCACTCTTTAGGCACACTGTCATGTTGTTTAGTTGCTCTTATACCTCAGTGAATCAGTCCAAGGTTAGTATCATTTGTATTACATGAAACCTTTTGCACAAGTAGGGAAGATCTCAGAAGGTCCGTCAGCCAGAATTCTAGCCTAGGTCTAATTGGTCTCAGGAGTCAACAGCTAAGAAGATGCTAGATAAAAATGTTAGCAATGTCCAACATGGAATGGAATATTCCATTTCTATTATTGACTGTTTGTTCAAGATGTCAATACTAGGGTACAGCAGCAGGTGTGTTAGGCTCAGACATGATTGGAAACTACCTATGATCCTCTGTTCAACTCATTTTGCTTCACATACATCCCCAATTCTCTCTTTCTTGTCAGCAACATTTATTCAAATAGCTACCTTTACTCCATTTTTCCTTTCTCAATCATTATTCAGTTCCTTCCATGGTAGCCTTCTGGTTTGATCATTGTTAATCTGAAATTGCTCTTGACTTTGTCGCTAGTGACTTCTCTGTAACAATGTCCACCAGACCTTTCTCCATCCCATTATTGAACATCTCAGTAGAATTAGACTTCACTGGGGACCCAGTCTTTTTAAAACCTGATGTTCTGTAGCATAATTTTTATGACTTCATACTGTTGTTATTTTCTATGAATTTAACAGGTGACTCGTACATCATCTTTATGTGATCAGGACTTTATTTCTACACAGTCAGTATAATTATGGTCATACATGACTTTATATACCATTAACATGTTAAAGAATTGTAAACCTACTTTTCTATGTATTCTACCGTGTATCCTGTCAGATAGTCAATTACTCCCCTTGCAGCTCCATACCAAATAATGAAACATCATCAAAATGTAATCTTTTTGCCTCTTTTCTACTCTCAATATATTTCTCTGTGACTCATCCATATGATTATAACTCGAATGTAAACTCTTTCCTTATAATTCTCTTTACTTCTTCAGGCACTCAGTGCATTCAAATCATCAGTAATGCCTATAGCTTTTATATCCAAAATACATTCTTAATCTTTCTTTCATTTCCAGAGCTATTCTGTCTGTAGTTTAGAATAACCTAACTGCCTTTTAACTTGTCTTACTTCTCTTTTATGTAACCTGTACTTCAGGGTAATATATATTTGTAAAATTTTTTTATTATTTGCTCGTAGAATCATTAATGAGCTGTTTGTTTTGTCGAGAATTTAATCCAAAGTTGAGACCAGAATATACCAAGGTCTACATGATAAGCCTCCCTCACTCTTCTGCCTCATCTTCTGTCCCAATGTTGCCTTTCCTCGTACTCATTTGGCTTCATACATAATGTTCCTGTTTCTGTACCATGTCTTTTTTTTTCTTCTAGTCTTAGGAACTTATTTTCATTTGTGTAAAAACTTGTTTCATAAATCTCTGTAAGACTGGCATGGCTATTATTTTTTTTTAAACATGAACTCCTTGGATAAACCTCCTGACAAGGCCAGTTAAAGCTAGACCATGTTTGTTTAAATTTCAGTAATGTGTTGTCATATATCCTTGATTATTTACTCATCACTCAGTGAAATTGTCTAATCAGGCGTTGCAGGGATCGCCTGCCTGCTGCATCTTGTTGGTGCCTGTGGTCAGTCGGAAAGTCACTATAAGGTTGCTTTAATTTTCTTTACTCACCAGTTTGTGAGTTTTCAGAGCAAATCTGTTGAAAAGGCTCAGTTTTACCCATAGTACTACTTCATCAATCAGGCCAGCTCAGTTTTGAAGAAGGTGAGAACAGAAACTACACATCTATTGAGGTTCTGAAACTGAATATCTGTTACCTCAGCTACTTTCCTTTTGGTAAAACTCCATCACAAAGCTAGCAAAGATGTAGGGTAAGGAATAAGCTCTGCCTCTTGATGGAAGTTGCTACAATAATCTTTGTCTATGTGTACCCATGGCTCCTTTTCTGTGCTGTGCTATCACTTGTGTTGGATCACCACATTTCTTTCTTCTGTAGAACTTAACATTGCTAGGAACTCTCCGTGTATTTACTTTCTTTTGATAGTGAATGCCTCTCTTCCATTTGGATATGAGCTCTAAAAGTGTTGACATCCCTCTATGACTCGATGAATACTAAATCCCATTGATTAAAACAGTGACCAGTATTTGGCACCCAGTAGGTGTTGGACATGTGGTGGTTTGAGTGGATTAATCTGTGAGTGAACAGTGTTGGTGGGGATGCAAATTAATATAGCCTTTATGAAAATCATTTTGGAGATTCCTCAAAAATTAAAGATAGAACTACCTGTGTTTGTAAGTTTTATGCCAACTTGACATGAGTTAAAATTATCTGAGAGGAGGGAACCTCAATTAATAAAATGCCTCCATAATATCTAGTGGTAGGCAGCCTGAGGAGTATTTTCTTAATTATCCACAATGGGTCCAGCCTATTGTGGGTGGTGCCATCTTTGGGATGGTGGTTCTTGGTTCTATAAGAAAGCAGACTGAGCAAGTCAAGTGGAGCAAGACAGTAAGCAGTACCTCTCCTTAACCTCTGTACCAGCTACTGCTTCCAGGGTCCTGCCCTGCATGAATTCTTGCCCTGACTACCTGTGATGATGAACAGTGAATGATATGGAAGTATAATCCAAATAAACCCTTTCCTCTCCAACTCACATTTTTTGGTCATGGTGTTTCATCATAGCAATAGAAAACTTAAGACACTACCATGTGACAGATACTTTATTACTAGGCATAAACACTGAGAACTCCTCATCATATCATAGAGGTATTTATTGTCTCTTTTTCTCTATAGCAATGAATTGAAATTAGCCTAGTTGCCCACCAACAGGTTAATGGATAATTTAATATGATATATATGAATAATACATTAATACCCTTAAGCAATAAAATAAAATGAAGTTACAAACCTTGTAGGAAAATGTCTGGGCTCAGGATGTACAATATTAAGTGATGTCAAACAATTTCATAAAGATTAAAAACACATATTCTCCCTCATATATAGAACATAGAGAATGATTGTATGGACATATGTAAACAAATAGATACATGGGTACAGTATAACATGTAAGAAGAGAACAAGAAAGGCTAAATATGAGGACGGACTACATGCAGATAATAGACACGCATATAAAAGGGAATCTAAAGCTAATTGATTTTTCTAGCTCTAATTGTGTCGAGGAGTTTCTGATTTTGACGACAGGTGGGTACATCAAGATAGACTAAACAGTGAAAGTGTAAATCCCTTGTGAAGCTCTACAGCTTCAGATTGCCTATTCTAACTATATAGAAATTGACTTAGATGGATAGCCTTTGGGTCTGGTTAATTTTGATGTATAATACTTATTTGCAAGTGTTCAATAATAAATTTTATAAAACTAAAATTATAATGATTTAGAGAGCTTTCCTTTGCAGGCTAATAAATTTTTCATTTGATATTTTATTTATTTACATTTCAGATGTTATCCCCTTTCCCATCCTCCCCAGAAACCCCTTATTGTGAGGGTGTGCCCCTACCCATCCACCCAGTCCCCCCTTCCCACCCTCGAATTCCTTCACACTGGGGCATCCAGCCTTCCTGCATATTTATAGTAGTGTAAGACAGTGCCTCAACCTTACATCCTGGACAGCTTCAGAGAAAAGTCACAGTTGTCATTTCTTGAGAGAACTATTTGGATCAAGAAATGATCACTGTTGCTCAAAGACAGTCTCAGTTTGCAATATTAGACAATGGCTCCTGCATTGGGCGTAGAGATGGGTTTCAGTCAGGGTAAGTTTCAGAGTAATCTGTTGGTATGACTTACTGTCCCTGGAATCTAAGATGAATTGAATCTAAGTGAAGTTTAAGGTCACATATGAGAGAAAATACTTGGCATTTGGCCTTCTAGCATTGAATGGTTGAATGACTCCTTAGATTTGTTCATTTATATTGGAGGGCCTGTAGAAGTCAGAAAACTAGAAAGGGGGCATAGGTAGTGGGAGTGGAAAAGAAAGATGTTCAAGAGGGAGACAGAGTGTTCCTAACACAGGTGTTAGGAAGAAAGAAGCAGCACTAATAGGAGAGAGCCAGATGGATAGAGAAATGAGAAAGTAATGAAAAGAAAGAAGTTGGTGGAGGAGTAACCCCTGCTGAGTGCTGGGGTGTGGTTCCAGGGAGGTTCTAGACCACAGGACAGATGTGTAGAGTCGACAAAAATGAGGAGACTTACTAGCAGTTGTCTCTCAAACAGATGGCTGTAGTAGCTCGAGCACTCTATTTATACAAACTCCAAAGCATTCAAGCATGAGCAGTTTCAATTCATTTCTTTTTCATTATGTTTCAAGAATCATCAACATTTATTCATTTTAGTTTCTTTTTCTCCTCCCCACTCCATTGTCATCATTAATTGACCTTTACTCTGTATCTAAGCATTAATTAAACTTTACTTCATATCTAAGCATGAATTTTGGATTGCAAGCCAAATGATTATATCTAGCCAGGCACCAAGTATCCATACTGTGCCCAGGCCAGCAGCAGACATGTCAGTTCAGAGATGAAAGATTCAAGCTCTGTGGTTAGTCTTTAACAGTATGTTGCTTTTATATTTTTGAAATCAGCAGAGAGTATGATACTCTATCTAGAATATTATTCAGGTATAGGCCTAATTTCTATGGCCTGTATGTGACTTTTGTGTGAACAACATTTTTGGTCCTCTTCTTTATACATCCTCACAATGATAACGATTACTATCTAAATCTTAACTGCTGGGACCAAGTTTCTGTTATTCTTGGCAGCAGCTACTTGTACTTTTACCTCCAAAGGGACTGGAAGATTTAGATTCCTTTGTTGATTTTCTGGCTTTGGAGGGAAGTCTGACCTTTTATGCCCTTTATTTCTTTCTTCTGAGGTCTGTAGGTTTTTAATGTCGTGTTTTAAGAAATCAACTACTAAGATCTTGGAATATAGTTATCTCTCTTTTAGAACAGTTAAGTAAGCAAGAGTCATTAACTTTCGTGAGTTCCTCCTGCTTACTTGGATGACTGCAGAGTCCACCTAGGGAAACTGGAGGAACTGGTTTCTGTGGTAAACTGCAAAGAGGTTTAATTTCATTGCAGACTCTTTAGAAACATTATCTGACTCATCTAAAGGGCATTTGATCCCAGGAAACTCAGCTTCCATCACAACTGAAAAAGGAAACTAAGAATTGCCATAAGAATAAGGAAAGTAAAAGCAAGAAGGGCTTGAATCTCATGTCCTTCCCTAGAATCAGAGCAGGGGTCTGCAGCATCTCCTCCACAGGTCCTAGCCAGGGCAATCTTCAAAGAGCCTTGCCTCTTAAGGAGCTCCATTTGCAAAACACTCATGAGCTGTTCCCATAGGTTACAGGACAGTCTGGCAGCTGAGGATGTTTGAAAAGCTATAAAGCAACCCACTACTTCACAAACTTTATATATTGTTTAAATTTAGTTAGCGAACATGGGGATTAATGTTCCCCAGAAGACACAAGTTTACAAGCTAAATAATTGTTGGTCTGGGAAATCCAAGAAATCTTCCAAATAATACAGATTGTTGCCATTGTTCTTGGTTGCCCACCATAACTAGGTGGTAAGATTCTATAGAGGAAAATAACAAATACTTTAATCACAGAGAAATCAAGATGAATCTGACCTAGAAGCTTCCTTCACATTGGTCAGCTTACAGAGGACCAGAAAGTGTTATGTAAATGCTGTGAAGCAAAGGCAACATCTTGCTCAGCTCTGAGTACTGAGAGCTGATAGCTTCATGAAGGCTAGTAAGGTAATCAACTACTTTTTGAGTAAATTTGAAGCCTGTTTCACAGGAGGAAACTTATCCATGGTATGATAAATCTGTCCAAAAAGCCATACTCGAGGAACTGATAGGCCCTAGGAGTAAACCTAGTGGACATAGTACAATATTGCTTTTTAAAATGCATATCTATATTCATAATTAGTGCACTTCTCAGTCCTTATAGAAGAAGCATTTTTGTTCAGTTGACATAGAGACTTCCAACCAAATACAGAGAACAAGTTTGTGTGGAGTTTTCTGCTATAACTGGGGCATAAATATCACACCTCTCTTTCCCAGGCTCAAAAAATATGAAAAGGTGGGTGGAAAGATTTTTTTAAAGTATTTAATCTATTCTCAAGAACTTCATACAATATATTTTTATTATATTCTTCCCTATCCCCCAACTCCTCCCAGATCCTGCGCCCCTACTCCTACCCACCCATCTTCATGGTTTTTCCACTGTCTTGAAAATAAGAACAAAACAAAAATCAAAAGGAAAACAACAGCTAGAAAACATGGAACTCTATTTGTCTTAGCTAACTGCTTCTGAGCGTGGGACCTGTCCTGTGATCATGATTAATATACTCAGAATCTCTTCACTGAGGAAAATAGAATTTCCCTCTCCCAGCATAAAATGGAAAGATACTTTGCCTCATACAAGATGAAGACATTCATCATTCAAGCATGAATATGGGAAGGCCATAGAAGTACCAGCCAACTAAAGAGGGGCTATTGACAGTTGATGGTTTCTGGGGAGGGAGTCAACTTTCATTAGGTGTGTAGTCTTTCATATATTGACAGTAACAGTGGATGATGTCACAGTAGTGATGGTATGAGCAGCAGTAACTGGACTCCATAAGCTATTAAAAGAGTACATTAGGTTAGGAAGAGGAAACTTTGGGAAGGGGGACTCAGAATGAGTTTGAGGGAAGGAGTCCAGGTGATACAGATACTATATTTAGAGCTGAGTTGCTAATATCAATATTCTTAATCCTAGAAGTTCTTTTTAAAAGACGCTCCCAGTCCGGAGGATTTTCCTTTTAGTCAATTTTCCTTCTTTGAATCACTCTTCATAGTTTGAAGCTTTATATTCTTATCAGTTTTGATAGTTTTGCGCTTTTAAGCATGTTCTGGTTTATTAGATACTCCTTTTGATACATAATTACCACACACAGAGACCAACTCCACATGCCTGCCTTCTGATGGGCACCACGAGCAGACTCAAAAAAGATAGATTTGAAATTAAGTCTTATATCTTCTTGTAATTACAAAACCAAAACTCTCTCTCTCTCCCTCTCCCTCTCTCTCTCTCTCTCTCTCTCTCTCTCTCTCTCTCTCTCTCTCTC